>NC_138202.1:308917673-309487673 GCF_964194415.1 Vipera berus
TTCGAACCTGGGCTGATTGCATATTAGGCAGTGTTATTTACCTCTTGAGCCACAGGATCTCTCTCGCTCTGTTAGCTTTCTGCAAGGGGAGATATGCGTCAAATGTTAACTATTTAGAAGATTTGCCCCATGTTTGGGGCCTAGCAAGGTAATCTAAATAGTTAACATTTAACACATATCTCCCCTTGCAGAAGGGGAGAAATATGTTTTCTGAGGTTTTCGCGGGTGTTTGTATGTGGATCTTTGGTCATTCGGGTTTTTCCCCGCGTAGAATTGAAGGTGTAGGAGCAACGTTTCGACGGAATCCCATCCGTCATCCTCAGGCTGGTGGCTTCAGCTTCCTTCTTCTGGGAGAGGCATGTGGTAGTGGCTGTTTGTTCCTCTTTTTTAAACTGCCAGAGGTGGTGTGTTCTGTGGGTGGAGGTGTGCTCTGATTGGGTAGGGGATTAGGTGTGTTCTGATTGGGTGGGAGTGTGTTTTGAATGGTGGGTGTGTTCTGATTGGGTGAGGGTGTGTTTTGAGTGGATGGGCTGGTCTCAGCTGCCAGCCTTAGACCTGAGCTGGTGAGTTGTGCTGCTTTTGTTCGGCTTCGTGTTTGTGGTGGTGCCATGTTTTTATAGTGGGTGTCAGTTTGCTTATTGTGTGGTTTGGAGGGGTTTAAAGTGGCTGATGTTGCAGCTGTAGTTAGGTTTCTGTTTTGTGGTTGTGCGTCGTTATCATTGTGGGTTCGGATTTGCTTTTTGAATGGTTGTGTGGTGGTGATGTCATGTGATGTTATCATGAGTTTGGGTCTGGTATCATTCTTGGTGGTTGGGACTCGTCTGTCAATCAAGGCGGGTTTCCAAATGGCTGGTAGGCGAGAGGTATCATCTCATTTGTTCATTCTGTGGGGGCGTTTTTCTATCTCAATGGCTTCTCTGATTATTCTGTTGTTAAAATGTTCGATTTTGGCGATAGTTTTGGTTTTTTTAAAATCAATTTCATGTCCCGTGGCTTCAAAGTGTTGGAACAGGGATGAAGTTTGTTCTCCCTTTCTGAGTGAGTTTTTGTGTTCTTCAATGCGTGCACTTATTCTTCTGTTGGTCTGTCCGATGTATGTGGTGGGGCAGGTGGTGCATGGGATTTCGTATACTCCTTGGTTTTCTAACCCAATTATGTCTTTGGGGTTTCTTAGGATGGTGGATATTTTTCTGTCTGTGTAGAATGCTGTTTTGATGTTGTGTTTTTGGAGGATCTTGCTGATTCTGTCTGTGGTCCCTTTTAAGTATGGGAGGACGGCTTTGCCATTTTCTTGTTCTCTGTCTTGGGTTTTTGTGGGTGTCTCTCTTCGGATTAAGTTGGTAATCGTGTTTCTTTGGAATCCATTGGCTGTTAGTACATTAGTGAGAGTGTGTAGTTCGGCTTTTAGGTGTTGTTCGTCAGCTAGGTGTTTTGTTCTGGAGATGAGTGTCTTGGCTACGGAGTTGATCTGTGCTGGGTGGTGGTGTGAGAGTGCGTTCAGATAGCGGTTTGTGTGTGTTTTTTTATGGTAGATAGTGTGTCCTAGGGAGCCGTTGGATTTCTTGTAGACTAAGACATCAAGGAAGGGAAGTTGATTGTTAGCTTATGTTTTCATGGTGAATTGTATTTTGGGGTGTAGGCTATTGAGCTGTGTGAGGAAGTCATCCAGTTTTTCTTTGCCGTGTGGCCAGATTACGAAGGTGTCATCTACGTATCTGAGCCAGAGTTTGGGTTTGTGGTTGGATTTTTCTAGAGCGAGGGTTTCAAAGTGTTCCATGTAGAGGTTTGCGATGACAGGTGAAAGGGGTGATCCCATGGGTGCTCCTTCCATTTGTTTGTATCTTTGTCCATTGTAGATGAAGTATGTGTTGGATAGGCAGTGGTTGGTCAGATCTAGTATGTGTTTTGGGGGGTTGTATTTATTTCGGATAGCTGTCAAGGCTTCTTTGATTGGCACTTGGGTGAAGAGGGATACGACATCGAAGCTCACAAGTAGGTCACAGGGCTGTAAGTTTAGTTTACTTATGATCTCTATGAATTGGAATGAGTTTTGTACGTGTGAGGTGATGGAATTTGTGTAAGGCTGTAGTTGTTTGGCAAGAAATTTGGCTAGATTTTGTAGAGGTGAGCCTATGAAGCTGACTATGGGTCTGAGTGGGGTTCCTTCTTTGTGTATCTTGGGCAGACCATAGAGCTTAGGACATCTGGATGATTTTTCTCTGGGAATGATTGTTTGCTGGATCTCTTCACTGATGGGAGTGGCTTTTATTTTGGATTTTGTGGTTTTTTCCAGGTAGGTGGTGGGATCTGTCTTGAGGAGTTTGTATGTGGAGTCTCGGAGTAGGTTGGATAATTTGGTATGGTAGTCAGATGAGTTCATTACCACCGTGGCGTTGCCTTTGTCTGCTGGCAGAATGATTATGCTGGTGTCTTTTTTTAGGTTAAGTAGTGCTGTCTGTTCCTCTTTGGGTAAGTTGCTTTTGGGTGGTTTGCTGGTGCAGAGGATGTTGGTAACTTCGAGTCTGATTTTGTTGGCATCGTCAGGGTTAATTTTGGTCAGGCTGAATTCTATGGTCTGCCCAAGATACACAAAGAAGGAACCCCACTCAGACCCATAGTCAGCTCCATAGGCTCACCTCTACAAAATCTAGCCAAATTTCTTGCCAAACAACTACAGCCTTACGCAAATTCCATCACCTCACACGTACAAAACTCATTCCAATTCATAGAGATCATAAGTAAACTAAACTTACAGCCCTGTGACCTACTTGTGAGCTTCGATGTCGTATCCCTCTTCACCCAGGTGCCAATCAAAGAAGCCTTGACAGCTATCCGAAATAAATACAACCCCCCAAAACACATCCTAGATCTGACCAACCACTGCCTATCCAACACATACTTCATCTACAATGGACAAAGATACAAACAAATGGAAGGAGCACCCATGGGATCACCCCTTTCACCTGTCATCGCAAACCTCTACATGGAACACTTTGAAACCCTCACTCTAGAAAAATCCAACCACAAACCCAAACTCTGGCTCAGATACGCACAACTCACCAGCTCAGGTCTAAGGCTGGCAGCTAAGACCAGCCCATCCACTCAAAACACACCCCAACCAATCAGAACACCCCCCATTCAAAACACACTCCCACCCAATCAGAACACACCTAATCCCCCACCCAATCAGAGCACACCTCCACCCACAGAACACACCACCTCTGGCAGTTTAAAAAAGAGGAACAAACAGCCACTACCACATGCTTCTCCCAGAAGAAGGAAGCTGAAGCCACCAGCCTGAGGATGACGGATGGGATTCCGTCGAAACGTTGCTTTTACACCTTCAATTCTACGTGGGAAAAAACCCGAATGACCAAAGATCCATATATATATATAATATATATATATATATATATATATATATATATATATATATATATATATATATATATATATATATATATATATATATATATATATATATATATATATATATATATATATATATATATATATGCAAATTATTCAAATTGCTAATAAAGAATTTGGGAGGCTAAGATGATCATTTCGAACTCATTTATGTTCTCATCAGTTAGTCATACCCTTTATCTGAGATTCGAACCCGGGCTGATTGTATATCAGGCAGTGTTTTAACCTCCTGAGCCACGGGGTTCTTTCTCTCTTATATTAGCTGGAAGGCAAGGCAAATGTATGTTTAAGTATTTGTCAAGGCTTTTTGAATGGACCTTGCTAATTAACTCTTTCATTCCTGTTTTGGCCCGGCTCAGGGCTTATCCACAGGAACTAGTCAACTTATGACAGCTCATTATTTGTGCAAATTATTTAGATAGATAGATAGATAGATAGATAGATAGATAGATAGATAGATAGATAGATAGATAGATAGATAGATAGATAGATAGATAGATAGATAGATAGATAGAGATAGAGATAGATAGAGATATAGATAGATAGATAGATAGATAGATAGATAGATAGATAGATAGATAGATATAGATATATAGATATAGATATAGATATAGATATAGATATAGATATATAGATATAGATAGATACTTAAAATGTCGTCCAAGTAAACTGTGTAAGGTGCCTGAAGCACCAAATACATTTTATTACAGTCAGCTCAGAATAATACATAAATGGATCCATGAAAAAAATTCAGTACAACGTACTGTAGGTAAGAGGTCTTTCTCACAGCTGATTTAAAGTGACATCCCTTGTAATTGAGCCAGTATAGCATTTGTTGCTCCCACTGGCCATTTCTATCCTGCCATGGAGCAATGCCAGTGAATGGTATTGTCCTTGTTTACACTGCACAAGGCAGATTAAGGACCAGGATTGCGTGATGCTCCCTGCTTTCTTTTCTTCTCTCTTAGCTGCCAACATCACCAGATGGTGAAAAAGTATCCATAAATCTTCCTCTTTAATAAGGGGTTGGTACTGGGCAGATGATGTCTGACAAGTAGCTACATTAGTGGGTTTAGTAATCTGTTAAAATTGATTCTATTTTTCAGAACTGTATCTTGTTATCACCAAACATTTGGTTATAACTTATTCTCATACATGGTTTCGCAGCTATTCCCAAAGAGTGCTGACCTTGTGTTCAAAAGCACCCTGAACAACACCTGATGAGTATGGGAGAACATAGTTATGAAATAGCAGGGCAGAGAGATCAGATTTTTCTCAATTTCTCATGCAACTTCCTCCCATTATCACCACTGATCAATTTTTATTCAGGTTGATGCAGGTCTCTGACTGGAGCTCAGACACCTGCGGAACATAAGAAGGGAGCCTGTTCTGTTTGGTTACCTTACCATTTAAGTTTGGTGCTTAAATGAAGTAATATTATCAAGTGGTTAAGATATAGTGAGTGTATACTCTAAAGCAATTTAATTTCTGCAAACAAAAAGACAGAAGGCAGGTAGGAAGCCATCTAGTCTTGATCATACTTGAAGACTCTGCATCTCTTTCTCCTCTTTTTGTTCTTGTCAAAAGAAAAAAAAGTTAATTACGTTGACGAAGGAGAAAGGGAAAAAAATAGTACTTTAATTTGATCCATGGTTCTTTTAAAGTATTTTGGATCCTAGTTCCAAATGCTGAAGTGTCTGCCATCTGTGCTGGTTTTTCCTCCTCTCAAATAAGAGAAATACTTTTAAAAATGTTGCCCACTTAGGAAGCTACTATGACAAGATAGAGAACAAAATGCAGCAAATAATACAATTCAATATCCCTCCTACAAAGCAGTACTGTAACTGCTGGTGTTTTCTGAAAACAAATTCACAAATTTTCTTAACTATTCTCTTCTCGGGCTGCCAACTTTGGAAAATGGTCCCTCTGCCTTCTGTTAGAAGTATCTGGTCAGTTGAATGAAGTGTTCATCCCCAACATCAGTTCTTCCACCCCACCCCACCCCACCCCATCCCACAACCAACTTTCAAAGAAACAGAAAAAGAAGACTGGATGTATGACTGGATCTTCTTATCTTTCATAGAAACATGGATCTGAATATTAAACAAATGGTATCAAGAGAGGCAATAAAACAGCTATGGAGAAGTATATCATGACTCTAATCAGAAAACCTGGTACACAGGAACTTTAACAGGCAATCCCAATGGGCTCCATGGTTCTCCATGGAGCTCCGGGAGATGAAGCGTCGGAGACGGGGCCTAGAGAGCTGTTGGAGATCCAGCCGATCCGAATCCGACCGGTTACAACTAAGGTCGTTTACGAGAACTTATCTCACTGCGATGAGGGTGGCGAGGTCTAACCACTTCGCCACCCTCATCGCGTCCGCAGATAATCGCCCAGCCGCCCTGTTTAGGGTAACTCGCTCTCTCCTTAATTGGGAGGTGAGGGAGGACCCCTTGCAGGGTCGAGCCGAGGAGTTTAGTCGATTTCTGTCGGACAAAATCGCTCGGATCCGGACCGGTCTGGACTCCGACTGGGCAGAGTCTGACGATGAGGATACGGGCAGCCTTGTCGATTTAATCTGGGAAGAGTTCGACCCTGTGACTCCTGAAGAAGTGGACAAGATCATGGGGAAGCTGAGCTCCACCACGTGTTTGTTGGACCCGTGTCCCTCCTGGCTGATTTATGTGGCCCAGGATGGGACACGAGGCTGGCTCCAGGCAGTGATTACTGCTTCTTTGAGTGAGGGTAGCTTTCCCGCCGCCTTGAAGGAGGCGGTGGTGAGACCCCTCCTCAAGAAGCCTGCCTTGGACCCAGCAATATTAAACAACTTCCGTCCGGTCTCCAACCTTCGCTTTCTGGCGAAGGTTGTTGAGAGCGTGGTGGCGCAACAGCTCCCTTTGTTCTTGGATGAAGCTGATTATCTAGACCCGTACCAATCAGGTTTCAGGCCCGGGTACAGCACGGAGATGGCATTGGTCGCGCTGGTGAATGATCTATGGCGGGCTCGGGACAGGGGTTGCTCCTCTTTCCTAGTCCTTTTAGACCTCTCAGCGGCTTTTGATACCATCGACCATGGTATCCTGCTGCGACGTCTCAGGGGGTTAGGAGTGGGAGGCACAGTTCTCCAGTGGTTCTCCTCCTACCTTCTGGGACGTTCGCAGTCGGTGTTGGCAGGGGGGCAGAGATCGACCTTGAGACCTCTCATTTGTGGAGTTCCTCAGGGATCGGTTCTCTTGCCTCTCCTGTTCAACAGCTACATGAAGCCGCTGGGTGAGATCATTCGTGGTTTTGGAGTTGGGTATCATCAATATGCTGATGATACCCAGCTTTTTATTTCGACCCCAAACCACCCCAGTGATGCCCTCGACGTGATGTCCCGCTGCCTGGAGGCGGTCCGGGTCTGGATGGGGAAGAACAGGCTTCGACTCAACCCTGACAAGACTGAGTGGCTGTTCATGCCGGCATCCCAGGAAATTCCGATTATTCCATCTCTGGCCATGGGGGGTGAGCTATTACCCCCCGTAGATAGGGCGTGCAACTTGGGGGTCCTTCTAGATTCACAGCTCTCTTTAGAAGAGCATATTGGAGCTGTGACTAGGGGGGCCTTTGCCCAGGTTCGCCTGGTGCGCCAGTTGCGACCCTATCTAGACCAGGATGCCCTGCATACAGTCACTCATGCGCTCGTGACTTCTCGTCTAGACTACTGTAATGCTCTCTACATGGGGCTGCCCTTGAAGTCCACTCGGAGACTTCAACTGGTGCAGAATGCAGCCGCGCGAGTTGTGCTGGGGGCTTCCCGATACTCCCATGCTACACCTTTGCTCCACGAGCTGCATTGGCTGCCGGTTGCTCTCCGGGTGAGGTTCAAGGTGTTAGTGATGACTTACAAAGCCCTACATGGCATGGGTCCGGATTACCTACGGCAACACCTGCGGCCGGCGTCAACTTCCCTCTGTCCAGTGCGCTCCCACATAGAAGGCCTCCTCAGGGTGCCTCCGATCAAGGAATGTCGATTGGTGGCCCCCAGGGGGAGAGCGTTCTCTGTGGGCGCGCCAGACCTATGGAACCGCTTGCCGGCTGGGCTCCGGACGGCCCCCGACCTTCGCTCCTTCCGGTGCGATCTCAAAACCTTTCTTTTGAACAAGCAGGCCTGGTCTGATGGGTTGGGATTGGGTTTTATTATCGGTTTTAACTTCAATATGTATTAATTTATTACGGGCATTGTTATTTAATTACTTTTTAATTTTGTATCTGGTTTTTTTATTATGTATTGCCCTGTTCACCGCCCTGAGTCCTTCGGGAGAAGGGCGGTATACAAATTAAATTATTAAACTAAATTAAATTAAATTTAAAAATGTGATTATGGATTATCCCAATCACTGTTTATTTTATGGATTTTCCATTGGCAGCTGAGCAATTCACAGCTTGACTCCATCTCAAGTTGTAGCAAGTGTGCACTGTGTGCCAGTGATGAAAATGTTATTCTAAGATTTAAAAATTGAAATTGAATTTGGAATAAAGAATATATTAAAGATTGCATAATCCAACAGGCAAAGAATTTTGAATATTATTATATTATATTATATTATTATATTATATTAATTATATTGTATTAATTATATTATATTGTTGTTGTTGTTGTTCGCTGCGAAGTCGTGTCCGACCCATTGCCACCCTATGGACAACATTCCTCCAGGCCTTCCTGTCCTCTACCATCTTCTGGAGTCCATTTAAGCTCACGCCTACTGCTTCAGTGACTCCATCCAGCCACCTCATTCTCTCTCGTCCCCTTCTTCTATTGCCCTCGATCTTTCCCAGCATTAGGCTCTTCTCCAGTGAGTCCTTCCTTCTCATTAGGTGGCCAAAGTACTTGAGTTTTAGCTTCAGGATCTGGCCTTCTAAAGAGCAGTCAGGATTGATCTCCTCTAGGACTGACCGGTTTGATCGCCTTGCAGTCCAAGGGACCCGCAGGAGTCTTCTCCAGCACCACAGTTCAAAGGCCTCAATTCTTTGGCGCTCAGCCTTTCTTATGGTCCAACTTTCACTGCCATACATTGCAACTGGGAAGACCATAGCCTTGACTATACGCACTTTTGTTGACAGGGTGATGTCTCTGCTTTTTAGTGTGCTGTCTAGATTTGCCATGGCTTTCCTCCCCAGGAGCAAGCGTCTTTTAATTTCTTGGCTACAGTCCCCATCTGCAGTGATCTTGGAGCCCAGGAAAATAAAATCTGTCACTACCTCCATTTCTTCCCCAACTATTTGCCAGGAATTGAGAGGGCCAGATGCCATGATCTTGGTTTTCTTAATGTTAAGTTTCAACCCAAGTTTTGCACTCTCCTTCTTCACCTGCAACAAGAGGCTCTTTAGTTCTTCTTCACTTTCTGCCATTAGAGTGGTATCATCTGTGTATCTTAGGTTGTTGATATTTCTTCCGGCAATCTTAATTCCAACTTTTGATTCATCTAGCCCTGCCTTTCTCATGATGTGCTCTGCATATAAGTTAAATAGGCAGGGCGACAGTATACAGCCTTGCTGGACTCCTTTCCCAATTTTGAACCAATCAGTGGTTCCGTGTCCAGTTCTCACTGTTGCTTCTTGACCCGCATATAGGTTTCTCAAGAGACAAATAAGATGGTCTGGTACTCCCATCTCTTTAAGAACTTGCCACAGTTTGTTATGATCCACACAATCAAAGGCTTTAGCATAGTCAATGAAGCAGAAGTAGATGTTTTTCTGGAACTCCCTAGCTTTCTCCATGATCCAGCGTATGTTGGCAATTTGATCTCTAGTTCCTCTGCCTCTTCGAAATCCTGCCTGTACTTCTGGTAGTTCTCGATCCACATACTGCTGAAGTCTAGCTTGTAGGATTTTAAGCATGACTTTACTAGCATGAGAAATGAGTGCAATGGTGCGATAGTTTGAACATTCTTTGGCACTGCCTTTCTTTGGAATTGGAATGTAAACTGATCTTTTCCAATCCTGAGGCCACTGTTGAGTTTTCCAAATTTGCTGGCAAATTGAGTGTAGCACTTTTACTGCATTGTCTTTTAAGATTTTGAATAGCTCAGCTGGAATACTGTCACTTCCACTAGCTTTGTTGTTGCTCAGCTTTTCTAAGGCCCACTTCACTTCACATTCTAGGATGTCTGGCTCGAGGTCAGTGACCACCTCATTGTGATTATCAGGGACGTTAAGCTCATTCTTGTATAGTTCTTCTGTGTAATTTTGCCACCTCTTCTTAATCTCTTCTGCCTCTGTTAGGTCCCTGCCCTTTTGGTCCTTTATCATGCCCATTTTTGCATTAAACGTTCCCTTCATTTCTCCAATTTTCTTGAAAAGATCTCTGGTCCTCCCTATTCTATTGTTTTCTTTTATTTCTTTGCACTGTTCATTTAAGAAGGCATTCTTACCTCTTCTAGCTATTCTCTGGAAGTCTGCATTCAATTGGGCGTATCTTTCTTTTTCTCCCTTGCCTTTCGCTTCCCTCCTTTCCTCAGCTATTTGCAAAGCTTCCTCAGACAGCCATTTTGCTTTCTTGCATTTCTTTTTCTTTGGGATGGTTTTGGTTGCTACCTGTTGTACAATGTCGCGAACCTCTGTCCATAGTTCTTCAGGCACTCTGTCTATCAGATCTAATTCCTTAAATCTATTTGTCACCTCTACTGTATATTCAACAGGGATATGATTTAATTCATACCTGAGTGGCCTAGTGCTTTTCCCTACTTTCTTCAGTTTAAGCCTAAACGTTGCAAGGAGAAGCTCATGGTCTGAGCCACAGTCAGCTCCTGGTCTTGTTTTTACTGACTGTATAGAGCTTCTCCATCTTTGGCTGCAGAGCATATAGTCAATCTGATTTCTGTGTTGACCATCTGGTGATGTCCATGTGTAGAGCCGTCTCTTGGGTTGTTGTAAAAGAGTGTTTGCTACGACCATCGTATTCTCTTGACAGAATTCTATCAGCCTGTGCCCTGCTTCATTTTGCACTCCAAGGCCAAACTTGCCTGTTATTCCAGTTATCTTTTGGCTTCCTACTTTAGCATTCCAATCCCCCATGATGATAAGAACATCATTTTTTGGTGTTAGTTCTATAAGGTGCTGTAGTGCTTCATAGAACTGGTCAATTTCATCCTCTTCAGCACTGGTGGTTGGGGCATAGACTTGGACTACTGTGATATTGAATGGTTTGCCTTGGATTCGAACTGAGATCATTCTGTCATTTTGAGCATTGTATCCCAGTATTGCTTTCCCTACTCTTTTATTGACTATGAAGGCTACTCCATTTCTTCTGAAGGATTCTTGCCCACAGTAGTATACCTGATGGTCATCTGAATTAAATTCACCCATTCCTGTCCATTTTAGTTCGCTGATACCTAAGATGTCAATGTTCAGTCTTGTCATCTCTTGTTTGACCACGTCCAGCTTTCCTTGATTCATGGATCTTACATTCCAGGTTCCTATGGAGAAAAAATCTTTACAGCATCGGACTTTCCTTTCACCACCAGACACATCCACAGCTGAGCGTCCTTTCGGCTTTGGCCCAGTCGCTTCATTCTTTCTGGCGCTACTAGTACTAGCCCTCTGCTCTTCCCCAGTAGCATATTGGACGCTGTTAGAGATTAAACTTGATTTGGGTGACAATATTATATAATGGAGTAAAAGCACCTTTAAGGAGTTAAACGGCCTAAGGGTGTGGCTGTAATTATTCCACATAAAAAAGAGTTAGATGTTACACGTAGTTGCTCTTGTATATGTGTTTGATGTTAGTGTTTGGATACCTCTTGTTCTCTTGTTTGCTAACTTGATATTTATTCTCTCAAGAATCAACTGCTTGCTACAGTGTATATTGTTTTTGATATTGGTAAGCAGCTTTTGTATTTTGATACTATGTTTTTTATGGACTGACTTTTATGTGCATGATACTGGATTGATACTTGGACTATTTCTTACTGTGTTTCTTTTTGTTGTCTGAGTAAAAATAAGTTATAAAACTCGTGTTAGTGCATTACTGTTTGCCTAAAAGTCCCAGTACAACTTCCACTGTGTATTAATAATACTCTGTTAAACAAACCATTTTTTCAACAACATATTCTAACAATGGTTATGGGCCCAGATCCAGTGTGGTGCTGAGGACAGGCACAGTATTGTATTTATATTTCCTAACTGAGTTTTCAAATTCAGACAATGGCACAAGGACTATTCAATCCATTCTGCATTACCCGGCTTAATGGGTCAAACTACGTATCCTGGTCTACACAATGTAGTTTGCTATTACAAAATCAAGGTCTTTGGAAAATAGTCCATAATCCTCCTGATGTAACTGCCTGGGATCCAACTAATGAAGAAGATAACAAGAAGATTGTAGACTTCAATAAAGACAATGATAAGGCTTTATCTATCATTGGGCTAACATTAGGAGACCAACAGCTAGTCCATGTGCGTGGAGAAGAATCTGCTGCTAAATGTTGGGCTAAGTTGAAAAAGATTTTTGTTCGGGACAGTGTTGGTGCTCATATAAATCTTACCAGAAAGCTATTTAGAGCTAGACTGGAAAAGAATGGCGATATGTTAGCTCACCTTAACTTTATAAAAGCAACTTTGTTGGAACTGCAAGAAAAAGAACTTATTTTTTCAGAGCTTCACCAGGTTTACATCATTTTATCATCATTGGATGAGAGCTACGATGCCTTTGTATCGTCCTTGGAGGTTTTGTCCAAAGAAGACCTAACTGTTTCTTCAATAACTGGAAGGTTGTTGGAAGAATCAAGATGTCGTATGGAGAGAAAACAGTTGAGAGAGCCATTGCAACAAGAAATAAAGAAGACTGAATCTGCTTATATTTTAAAGAAATGCTTTAATTGTGGGTTAAAGGGACATATTGCTAAGTTTTGTCAGAATAGTAATTGTCAGAGAAAGGAAAGCCATAGAAAGAATAAAAAGCTGATTAATGTAGCTGTAGCTAATAGAACTACTAATAACCACAATTGGTGGGTGGTAGATAGTGGAGCTACACACTGTATTTCAAAAATAAAAAGGGATTTTGAGAATATAAGGTCTAGTACAAAATATATTTCTATGGCTAATGGCTGGAGAGTCAAGGTCTCTGGAGAGGGTAAGGTTTACTGTTCATTTTTAAAACAAAATTTGGAAATGCTATATGTTCCCAGATGTGATTATAATCTATTATCAGTTAAGGCATTATTGGAAGCAGGTTTTAAAGTTACTTTCCAAGGGGAGGAATGTCTTATTCAAAAGAATGAAGTGAACTTAATAGCTAATATGAAAGACGGTTTGTTTGTAATTAGCAATGATCCTATTATAATGGCTACTACTTGTACAAATCAAAAACCACATGATGAATGTATTCATTTATTACATAGAAGATTGGGTCATGTGAATTTTAATACACTAAAAAGAACTGTAGCTTTGTCTAATGGGTTTAAGTTAAAGGCTTGTAAGAAATATCTGCAGTGTAACGTATGTGGTAGAGAAAAGAGCAGGGCAGCACCAGCTAATAGGTTAGATGGATTTAAAACCACAACTCCATTAGAACTGGTATTTATGGATTTGATAGGTCCTATGAAACCCAGTTTAGGGGGTGCTTGCTACATATTAAATATTCTAGACCATTATAGCAGATATGGGTTCTGTTATCTCCTTACGTCAAAAACTGAAACTATACAAACAATATCTAATTGGCTCAAGTTTGTACAAAGGAAAACTCAGTTAAATGTAAAAACCATAATAACAGACAATGGAACTGAGTTTGTTAATAAACAGTTCAATGAGCTGTTAGTTTCGGAAGGAATAGAGCATAGACGTACAGCTCCTTATAGACCTCAGCATAATGCATTTGTTGAACGGAGGGGCCAAACATTGCAAGCTATGATTAGATCTATGATTGAAGATTCTGGTTTACCTGATAGCTTATGGGGAGAAGCAGCAAAATGTGCTAATCATATTTTAAACAATGTGGTTAGTTCAGCTACAGGTAAAATTCCTTATACCTTATGGTATAAGAGAAAACCAAATCTTAGTTATATTCACACATTTGGGACACCTGCTTGGGTACATATTCCAAGTTCAATAAGAAATAAAGGAGAACATAGAGCTAAACAATTATTTTTTGTTGGCTATGAGTTAAACCATAAGTCTTATCGGTTCTGGGAGAAAGGTACTAAAAACATTTATTGTAGTTCTAGCGCTGTTTTTCAGGAACAGTCAGGCTGGGAAAGGGTAGAAGATATTGTATATATTCCTCAACAAGATTTAACTAACGCCTCAAATGAAAGTGATAAAGAAGAGGAGGAACCTGCTAGAGAGATCAAACAAGAACCACTGATAGTGGAGACAGGAGAGGAAGAAGATAATAATGTAAATGTACCTATAAGTCCAATAATTCTCAGAAGGTCTAACAGGGAAAGACGACAGCCTGATCGTTTTGAGGCAGGTTTAATTTGTCAAATAGACATTGAACCTTCTAATGTTGAAGAGATAAAAATGTATCCTGAGAATGAAAGAAAGAATTGGAAAGTAGCTATGGATAAAGAAATAAAGTCTTTGCAAGATCTTAATGTTTATCAAGAGGTTAAAATACCTAAAACAGAAAAGTTAATTGGATGTAAATGGGTTTTTAAACTGAAAGAAAGTGTTACAGGAGAGGTAATACATAAAGCAAGATTAGTTGCTCAAGGATTTGCACAAAATAATAGTGATTATGATGAAGTATTTTCCCCAACGTTAAGAGCTTCCACTCTTAGGGCTGCTTTAGTTTGGGCAGCAAATAAGAATTATAGTATAAAACATGTAGATATTGAAACTGCTTATTTGCATGCAACATTAAACCATGATATATATATGAAAGTTCCATCAGGAATAGAAAGTAAGGTAGGGTACTGTTGGAAACTGAATAAGAGTTTGTATGGTTTAAAACAGTCAGGTTATGAGTGGAATAGATGTTTAGTAAAAGAGTTAAATAGTTTGGGATTTAAAGCTAGTATTGCAGATCCTTGTTTATTTATAAAACAGCAAAATAGTGAATTATCATTGTTATTATTATTCACTGATGATATTGCTATTATAGCAAAAGATGAAACAGAAACTGAAAGAATAATTTCAGGGTTAAAAAGAAAATTTAGAGTAAAAGATCTAGGAGCTATTAGTCATTATCTAGGGCTGGATATTGTCAGGACTAGTAAAGGATTTAAACTGTCTCAAGCTAAGAAAATTAATGGTTTGCTGAAACGTTATAATATGGAAAACTGTAAACCAGTAAAAACACCTATGGTTCAAGGTTTTGAGAGTTCAGCGGATAACAGCAATGTCTTTGATAAAAAGATATATCAATCATTAATAGGCAGCTTGATGTATTTATGTAACTGGTCAAGACCTGACATAGCATTTACAGTTAATCATTTAGCTAGATATTGTGAGAATCCTACAACCAGATGTTGGCAAGGTGCGAAAAGAGTTTTAAGATATTTGAAGCACACCATACATTATTCTCTATATCTAGAGCCAACAAAGGAATTGGAACTAAAAGCATTTGCAGATGCTAGTTTTGCATCTGATACTGTAACCAGGAAATCCACTTCAGGATTGGTTGTATTATTGGGAAACGCTTTAGTAGGATGGAGGTCTAACAGACAGAAGCATATAAGCTTATCAACAACTGAATCCGAATTTTCTTGTTTATCTTTATTATGTACTGAGCTATTGGTATGGAAACAATTATTGTTTGATATGGGTTTAAATTGTAATGAACCAATAAAAGTGTATGAAGACAATCAAGCAGCTATAAAATTAGCAACTAATGCTGCAGTGAAAACTAGATCAAAACATACGGATCTACGGTATCTAAATGTCAGACAATGTGTTAAAGATAATTTGATTAAACTGGAATATTGTGCAACTGAAGATAATATTGCTGACCAGTTTACTAAAGCTCAGGGTGCTATAAAGCATAAATCTGTTTGTGATATGTGTAATTTGAGATTGTAAAAATATATGTATAATATGCCACCCAAAAGGGGAGATTGTTAGAGATTAAACTTGATTTGGGTGACAATATTATATAATGGAGTAAAAGCACCTTTAAGGAGTTAAACGGCCTAAGGGTGTGGCTGTAATTATTCCACATAAAAGAGAGTTAGATGTTACACGTAGTTGCTCTTGTATATGTGTTTGATGTTAGTGTTTGGATACCTCTTGTTCTCTTGTTTGCTAACTTGATATTTATTCTCTCAAGAATCAACTGCTTGCTACAGTGTATATTGTTTTTGATATTGGTAAGCAGCTTTTGTATTTTGATACTATGTTTTTTATGGACTGACTTTTATGTGCATGATACTGGATTGATACTTGGACTATTTCTTACTGTGTTTCTTTTTGTTGTCTGAGTAAAAATAAGTTATAAAACTCGTGTTAGTGCATTACTGTTTGCCTAAAAGTCCCAGTACAACTTCCACTGTGTATTAATAATACTCTGTTAAACAAACCATTTTTTCAACAACATATTCTAACAGACGCCTTCCGACCTGAGGGGCTCATCTTCCGGCGTCATATCGTTTTGCCTTTTGGTACTGTCCATAGGGTTTTCATGGCAAAGATACTGGAGTGGTTTGCCATTTCCTTCTCCAGTGGATCACGTTTTGTCAGAACTCTCTGCTATGACCTGTCCGTCTTGGGTAGCCCTGCACGGCATAGCTCATAGCTTCATTGAATTACGCAAGCCCCTTCGCCACGACAAGGCAGTAATCCATGAAGGGGTATATTATATTATATTATATTATATTATATTATATTATATTATATTATATTATATTATATTATATTATATTATATTATATTATATTATACTATACTATACTATACTATACTATACTATACTATACTATACTATACTATACTATACTATACTATACTATACTATACTATACTATACTATACTATACTATACTATACTATACTATACTATACTATACTATACTATATTATATTATATTATATTATATTATAAATAACCATTTAAAGTATTCTAACTAAATGAATACCCAGCTAATCTGGAAAAGAAGACTTGAATAGCCATGCAGATTCTTCATCAATCAGTGACTATCTACCAGAATTTTATTTTCTTTCAGTCATTATATGGCAGAAATTATCAAACCTTTCTTAGCATGGAAATAATGTGATTGGAAAAAAATATAATTCCTACTCCAAGGATTAGAAGCATAGCTTGTTTTAGAACAATTTAATATTTTTTTAGATCCATGCATAACGATGCCAATTTATTTCAGTGAAGTGATTTGGGCCCTGCAGGTGAATTGATTCATTTTTCTGAAAAGAGGTTACTCAGATGAGTGGATAGCTTCAGGCTAGTTCTGCAAAGAAAACTTCTCTCAGCCTTTTCCTCCAATGTCTTCCAGGCCGAGGAGCTTTGGAGCTGCTCACAGCTTTTTCTGAAGTTGTCCAACCTAGACCTTCAGCAAGTTCCCAGGAAACTCACCTAGGCCAGATGCTTTCAGTATCATTTAGACTGGAAACACTTCAAGCAGCCTTGCCGCAAGCTTCTCCCAAAGTTCTTCCTGAATTAGACCTTTCATTCCTCCTAATGGGAGGAGCTAGAAACATGAAAGGATATATTCTTTCCTACAGAGAGCCTCTTTTACCATTAGATATTGAGAAACTAGGACATCTCAGCAGCATGAAAGTAGCTCTTTTTCCCCCCCTGTTGGCCTTCCAATTAAGTGAATGCCTATAGGGGGCTTCCCCATACCCTGTGATGAAGTTGCAAAGCCCGGAAGATCCCTCCAGTAATGAAGAGGTTTCCTTGCAGTGTATCAGACAATCCAGACTATGAATTCAGTGAGACAAAGCAAAGAGGGCTTTGAAGCAGACAGAAGCAGAGCAAAATGGTTGTTTCTCTTCAGTTGTAGAAGCGCGGGGTGTGTGTGTGTGTGTGTGTGTGTGTGTGTGTGTAGCTTGCTTTCTAAAGAAGCTGAGAAGGATATCTGATTCAAAGCTTCTTCCAGCAATACCTTTGTCTGAAGCTTCACATGTTCCTAATCTTTTCCACATTCAATTATCCCTAATGATAATATTCCTTTGTGTTTATTTTTAAATAGCATTTTTAGTTTTAAAAGTACTTAGTACTTGCTCAGTATATTCCTCAGACTCGATAAGCATCAGCTGAGTTGCCTGGGAAATCCTGTTAATTTATTCACATAGCTAAGGTTGGGATTTCCAGCTTGGTGCCCTTTGCAACTTTCCCCATTTTTGCTCAGGAGACGAGTTCCAACCATGCTTCCTGTTCCAGCTAAGTAAGCATTAGTCAGTTCTGTTCTTAATTAGACCAGAAATGCTAAGATTATTTTAATAGTCTATTTCCTTTAGATGGACATAGTTTACCCTAAAACTCAGCAGTTCAGGAAACAGTTTTGCATAGCCCTGGCAATTTTATTATTTCCTATTAATGAGTGCCATATCCTATGGTAACCCACAGAATTACCTAATTAACTGGAGAGTTTCTCAGAATATAGATAATACTATTTAATTTTATGAAGCGATAGAACATGATTTTGCAATTTGTGGTTCGGTATCCATAATTATAAATATGAAAGGAATATTCTTAAAATAAATCTGGCCACTGACTCCTTTCAATTCTTTTGAGTTATTTAAGACTTTTATACAATGTATTGTATGTATTTATCACTTAGTAGTGATGTCTGTGATGTAGGTTTTTTATGTAGGTTACAAACAAATTCACACATCTGTGTTAATAATTTGAGGATTATAGTTTCAAACAATCAACTGAAAATTAATCTTCCATCTCTATTGCTGTTACTGGCACTACTGTATGCCACTAGAAAAGGTACTGAAGTATTGAAACACACATACACATGCATATAGAATTGCACACTTGTTATTATTATATACACAAAAATGTGAAATCATAGTTGCCAGTGTTTAAGCTAGTGTTGGTTTTCATACACATCAAGTTCATCCCAAGAACTTAGGGTGCCGTAATGTATCAGCATACCAGGTGTGCTGTAGGGTCTTTTGTAATTGACAGATGGACATTTTGTCAATGCACAATCACATATATTCTAAATGATGTCCAAGATTTTTTGGTATGGCACCCAGGCTCCAATAACCATTAGGATCAACACAGTTAGTTTATGCCATATCTTTCAATTATTACTATGGTTGGTTGTGTGATGTTTAGACTGATTTTGCATTTCTATCCATCTGTTGAGTTCTTCCCAAGGACTTAAGATAGATAGGCAGATGTGGATATTTGATGAGGTTTAAAAGTGTCATCTCAGGATGTAAGCTGTTCCAAGAAAAACTGCCTTTTGTAATTGACCGATGGTGCTTTTGTCAACGCCAATGGTGTTCAAGTGGTGCTCCAGTTATTTTGGGATTACACTGGAACACTATTGGCTTATTGTTTACCATACACAAAAATAAAAGATAAAGGCTGAAATCCAAAGCCATTTGTGAGCTCATTTTTACTTGTTTGAAGGAATTTTATTATTTATTGTGCTTCTAAATTTTATAATCAGTTAAAATATATAATAACACAATAAAAGCAACATACACTATTGTGCACAAACATTAAAATGAATAGTAACAATAACAGTAACAACAATACATAAGAACATAAACACACAGGAACAATAATAATAAGCATGTGAAATTCTAAAAGTGGTAACATGTTTTAAAAGCATAGAAAAAGAAAAATGGCTTCTGAAATTATTTTCTACTCCTTTAAAGGAATTGACATAGGAGGCATTTCTTTTGTGCAATATGGTGAAATGTTGATTTTGTTTATGCTTGTATGTATGTTAAGAAGAGCCCTAGATGAAGATTTTTAAACAAAGCTACAAGTAGTCTGGCAGTGGATTTTTTCCCCTCTTGTCTTCCTTTTTTTGCAATCTTTCAATGTATCCACATAATATTCTCTAGATAAATAAGTGGGAGGTTCTAGGTCCCAGACCCTGTCAGAAAAAAGAAAAAACTACCCTGGATCCTGGAGATCAAAGGCAAGTGACCCAATATCTTCCAGATGTGTTGGACTTCAACTCCTATCCCCCTCGGTCAGCATGAGGAAACTGTAGTTCAAAATACTGGAAGGCTACCACACTGCCTACCTCTAGTACTGATTATTGTATACATTTCAAGCAAAGAGGAATGAAAAATGCAAAACCCTTACAACAAGCTTGTTTTGGAGGTGCTGTTTAGTCTTCTGGAAACATTAAACTGCCACCCACATGAAATAAAAGTCTGTGGTCAATGAATTCAAAGTCCCACGCTCATTCCAAATATTTGGAACCATATACAATGTCTGCAGATGGAAATATGATCCATGCTGGATTTTTAATGTGTAAGTTGGAACATAATGGAACAATTCCTAAGGGTGTGTCAGCTGTATTAGTTAAGAGTTCACCATTATAAGAAATCACATGGCTCAATAAGGGAATCAATTTAAAGCAGAACACCTAGCCCCAGCAGGCATTGCAAAACAGCTTCCTACTCTGGAATTGTTTAAAAAAAAGCAGCAAAATTATCACAATGAAAGGTAATCCAAGGATCCTGAACAGCCAAAACTATCCATTATGTAAGCCCACAAGTCAGTTCATCATTCAGAGCAGAATTAGCAATGAAAATAGACCAGCAAACAATAGACTTTCTCACTTCTGAAACATGTAACCCAAGCCTATAAAGCAGCAAAGAAACGAATAATGCCTTACTGTATTGAAGAGTTTATTCAAAGAACCCACATGCTTAGGATTAGTTATTCAAAACCTTAAAAAAGTACTCTAGATTTATTCATCTGTATGTAACTTAAAAGTTAGTACCATCTTAGTCTCTATAATTGTTTCAGCAGTTCCATTAATTTCTCTCTCTAGAGATATATGTAGGTGAAAATATAAGGAAAATAAATCTATATCTGTATCAGGTTTCACTCCCATTCCTTATGAGCTTTATTTGAGAATACATGCTCTTATACATCTGATCACTTGAAACAGCCTTCCCAACTTGGTGTCCACCAGATGTGTTGGATTGCAACTTTCTGATCATGCCAATTGGATTCCTAGATTATGGGAATATGGGATTTGAAGTCAAACACATTTGGAGGGCAACAGGCTTGGGAAAGCTGCCCTAAATACGCAATTTAAACTTTTGCTCCCAATACGATCATCCCTTTTCAGAAATGCTTCTCACTGAAAGAGCATTTATTTCCAGGAACTATTCTCCAATCATTCTATCTCTTTAACAGTCCATATATTTGCATGCAAGAATGAATGATGAATTAGAGTTTGCCAGAAATAAATTGATAATTTGTAAGTCTGGCATGTTCATGACTGGCTTTCCCAGTACTTTTACAAGATGATTTTCTTCAGCCCAAAACTGATGTGGAAGAATCATGCTTAAGTTTTAAATTGCAGTTATGTGAAATTCTGGGACCAGTTTATAATGCTGTAAGTGTGACTCAAAATGATAGCATAGTTCTAGCTCTTTCTCCAATATATCTAATATATCTTATTCTTAGCCTATTATCACTGTGTTTCTTCTTCCTTCATCAGTAGGAATCAATGATGTAAAGCTGAACAGCAGAAATGATAACTCTTCAGGTTAGCCAGATAGCCAAACATCACTACCACTACCATTCCCACCATTATTATAATACCATTTCATAGTAACCAAGTAAAAATGAGAAATATCAACAAAAGAAAACAAAAGATGAAGAGTGAGATCTATTTTTCCATGAAATTTTAAAAATCAGCAGGTTCCTAAACACTTTTTGTTTGAGTTCAAAGTTGAATATACTTCTTTACTTTTCTCTCTTCTTTTTTCTGAATATTGTACTTTGTAGGAAATATCGTGAAATAGGCTTTCAAAATAATCCCTGACAAATGTCTGGGCAGCGTTTGCATTCTTATTTTTTTAAAAAAAATGCTCACAATTTCCCTAAATTGTGAGACATTCTAATCCCTTGTGATAGATTGATTTCTTTCTTCTTCTTCTTTTAAAGAATATCTAAGACTTTTGGTTGTCTTTGAAATAAGTACTCTATTTATAAATGTAAACTATTAAGACAGATACATTTCCATAACACAGAGAAAAGCAACTTGAGATCCAGGGATCCATGTGGCCTCAAGTCCCTTTTTGTGGCTTCCTTTGCCCTTAATTATTGAAAATTGGTTGCATACAATTTAAGAAATTTAGTTTACATGGCTACCCACTCTTTATGTGACTTTGGATGGCTAATAAATAACCTGAAAATACATTGGGAATAAAGATCCAACAAGCCAGTAGAAAAGCACATAGCACCTATATAGTACTGGGTGCACTAATTTCAGAAAACACATATTAACATACAGCGATTCTTCAGGAAATACCAGGAATAACCCAATGGAAAAAGCCAGATCTACAGTTCTTTTGTAAAGACTAGCAGAGCTGGGGCCATCTGAACCTCAGGAAGATGCTGTTCTATAGGACAAGTGCAGGGTCAGGGAAAGCATGTTTTTGGGTGTTACAAGATGCTAGTGTTAAATAGATAGGACTCCAAGCATTCCAATCTTTTCTGATCCTTTTGAGCAGCTGGAAGCAGGCAGTCTTTCAAATATCCTGGTCCTATGGCATGAAAGGATTTATAGGTGAAACCAAGACCCTGGTTTAGACACAGAATCTGACCTGTAATCTGCAAAGCTCATAGAACATAGGTGTTGTATGGGTGTACCAACAAGTTTAACTACTCATGTTATTGCAATCTGGACCAGTTGTAGCTTCCGGTTTGTTCTGAAAGGTAGCTCTATGTAATGCACATTGCAGTAAGTGATCATGAGCAAGCTTCATAACATCAGATGACTTCTGCTAATAGCTCCATGTGGACATTAAATAAGAGAGAAAAGAGTGTTTAGCCCTATAACATCCTAAAAAATAAGGGTTTAGGGCTAGATCTCTCCTCACTATTAACACACTGACCAGAACAACTGCCCTGAAAGAAA
Source organism: Vipera berus (assembly GCF_964194415.1). Lineage (NCBI taxonomy): Eukaryota > Metazoa > Chordata > Lepidosauria > Squamata > Viperidae > Vipera > Vipera berus. The sequence continues at coordinate 308,940,119 of NC_138202.1, forward strand.
GAGGAGAACCACCACAACTGTGTTCCTCTGACTTCTACTTCTTGAGCTGGTCTAGAAGACTACCATGAACATGGTACTAAAAGCTGCTAAAAGCTCAGCAAAGGCTAGACTGACAGAAATTAATAAGCTCAATCAATATTTTATATTATATCCGGTCTTGAAATCCAGCTGGAAGAAGTACAGATAATCTGTGTCATCCAGGACTCTCTGAATCTACAGCTTCATCCCCTTCATCACAGTCTGTCATTGCAGGAGGAGTTGGAGATCAAATGAAAGCTGTCCTGAATTGTTGGATCCTGTTTCTTGAGGAGGAGAAAGCCCACCACTTCATTCAAGGTAGCTAGAACCTCATCCTTTCACTTAAGAATGACATACCACCCAGACCTTAATACATGCTGTCTCTAGAAAGCCTTCAGCAATCAGAAAAGACATAGCTATAATACATAAATGACCAATCTTTTTCAGGAATCCAAGGTTCAAACTCCTCCCCAACAACCAAGCCAGTACATGCCTCAGTCACTTCAATAGGATCTACATAGCCAGAGTCCAACTCAGAGCAAATCTGACTGATTTTATCTATCAGATGCCTAGAATACTTCTCATTGTAGCCCTTAAAATGTTTTTCTATCATAGGGGTGTCAAAATTGCAACGTCATGTGTTGTGTCACGACATATCGAGACTTTTTTCCCATTGCTGGCAATGAGGTGGGTGTGGTTTCGCCATGACGCATCCAGCCCATGGGCCGGCAGTTTGACACTCCTGTTCTAACCCTTCCCTTCTGAGGTCAATATTCAAAAACTTATTTTTTATTTCTAGACAGGAAAACTGAGGTGGATACCAATAAAAGCAAATATGTCATGCCCTCTAGGTATGTTGACTAAAACTGTTAGAATTCACTATTGGCCATGCACTCTAGGGCAAGAAGCGTTTATGTGTGAATGGGGAATCTAATACAATTGTGTCCTCAAGTAGCCAGAATGTAGAGGTTAGAGGGAAAGGAATAGTTCATCCTCTCAGATCTGTTTTTTTTTTAAAGTTATCTATTAACTTTGGCGCAGGAATGAAGACGCAGAATGGAGTACAAGGTAACTCATAGTTTATTTCGTGCAGAAACTGTACTGGGGAAATGGCTGCAACTAGCCACAATATATAGTCTAGCCCCTAGGCAGCAGCCAATAGGTTTGAATCAATCATTGCCGCCTGGAGATAGCCAATTGCAGCACAGGAGACTTGTAGTCTGGGTTGCTGGAGAGCCGTTAGCTGCTCCAGCAACCCACGTGGCATTCTTCAAGAGCCCAGTACATAACACCCCTCCCCTCTTAGAACAGACCATAATAAACCCAATTAGACTCAACAATTGTCTAGACTCATTATCCAAACACTCTAAAGTAAAAGTGATAATAATAATAAAAGTAAAAAAACAATGTAGGTTACAATGTTATTAAACAACGTCTCAATGAATAGGCTTCAAAGAGGGCACTTTTATACAGTTACATCATAGCACTAGTTTCTGTAGAGTAGTGGCAAACAGGAATTACAACAATATATAGCTCTTTATTTTACAATGTAATCTGCAAGATATGAAGGAGGCTTGTGTGTCCTAGAGGAACGTCTCAGAGTTCCCATTACTTTGTGGTCTACCAGCTTACCCAGTGGGTTGGGTAGACTTGTGTCCCTTTGTGCTCCTGAGTCAAGGGGATTCTATGTACTCTGGCTGGCCTCTCCAGGTTGGCCCACCCCAGAGTCAGACTGTTCGGCAGAGTAGGCACAGCGGTTGCTGAAGTTCGGTTGGCTTGCTCCTTCAGGGGATCTATGTTGCATTCCAGGGCTCCCCATTTCTCCCTCTGGTTCTATCTCATTTAAGAAGAAAAAGCTCTGATAGTCCATGTGAGGACTGGCTTGGCCGCAAGTTTGAGGACCTTGGGAGGGACTTATGATGCAGTCCTCACTTAGTGGCTGTTCTGGAAACCGTTTCGTGAGCTGATCAATGTGTCGTCTGACAACTCACCCTCCCTCCAATCCCACTTCATAAGATAGGGGTCCAGATGCCTTGGTAATTTGACCAGGAACCCACAGATTCCCATGACCATAGTTCCTGGCCCAAACCCAATCACCCATGTGCAGCCGCCTCAGGGGTTTTGGTCAGGAGGCTTCAGCCACTCTATCTGGATGCAACCTGTCCAGTTTAGTGATCAAATGCCTCCTCCAATGTGGTTCTGCAGGACTTTTGCCTGTAGCAGTGCAGGGCGTAGAATGCTGGCAGAGTAAAAAAATCTGCCAGTCTGTGATGCCAGTCACCTGTGACCATGCACTTGAGTGCTTCCTTCATTGTCCTCACCATGCGTTCCGCTTGACCATTAGAAGACGGGTGAAAAGGCGCAGACGTTGCATGTCTGATGAGATTAGCTCTAAGGAAGGCCTGAAATTCAGCAGAAGTGAATTGGGCTCCATCGTCTGAAACTAAGACATCTGGCAACCCATGTGTGGCAAAGAGTCCTAGCAGTAGTCATGTTAGGAACTGGAATTACTTCCAGCCATTTGGAATGGCTATCCACTACTATAAGGAAGAGCTGTCCCTGAAAAGGCCCAGCGTAGTCTATGTGAACCCTAGACCAGGGAGTGTGTGTTTCCTCCCACCTGTGAACTGAAGCCTGTGGCATTTCAGGCCTAGATTGCTGGCATGTATAACAACCATGGACTTGAGCCTCAATGTTCTTATCAAGGCCAGGCCACCAGAGGTAGCTTCTAGCTAAAGCTTTCATTCTGACAATGCCTGGATGGCCTTCATGTAATGATTGTAAAACCCTGTCTCTTAGGGAAGTGTGAATTATGACTCTGTTTCCCCAAATGCACTCTTTATGGGCAGATAACTCATGCCTCCTGACAAAATAGCTCTGAAATTGTGAGCCTGGACTTTTTTCCAACCAGCCCGTATATACCCATGACAACACTCTACTAAGTATTTTATCTGTGGCAGTTTCAGCAGCAATGTCCCCTGCATGGAGGGGAAATTCAGGTATGTCCTGTATGGACAATATTCTACCAGATGGAGCCGGATCTGGATCCATTAATGGCAGTGGAAGTCTGCTGAGGCCATCAGCATGGCCCATTTCCTTGCCCAATTTGTGAATTAATTTAAAATTGTATGCAGATAGGAAAATAGACCATCTCAGCATTCTTGGAGAAAGTATGTGGGAGGTTTGTTTGTCTGTTGTGAAAAGTCCCAACAGAGGTTTGTGGTCAGTGTATACCATGAAATCCCTGCCATATAAATAGTCATGGAATTTTTTTATTCCAGCAATGATGGCTAGGGCCTCTTTGTCAATCTGAGCATAGTTTCGCTCAGCAGAGAACAATATCCTTGAGTAAAATGCAATAGGAACCTGTTTCCCATTTTTCTCTATGTGACTTAAAACTGCCCCCACCCCATAGGGAGATGCATCAGATGCAAGACATACAGGTTTAGACTCTTTGTAGTGAATTGCAGTGGACTTTTCTGACAATAGTGCTTTTAAGTCCTGGAAACTTTTTTCATGTAAGTTAGTCCATTTCCACGGAGCTTTCTTATCTAGAAGCCTGTGGAGGGGCTCTGCTATTTCTGCCTTATGAGGTAGAAGTTTAGGAGGCCCAAGAATGCTTGTAGCTCTCCTTTTGATTTGGGCCTAGGAGCCATTTTAATGGCCTTCACTTTAGAATCAGAGGGGTGAATGCTGTCAGCATCAATTCGGAAACCCAAGAATTCTGTTGAATAAACCCTAATACTACACTTGTTCTTTTTTAATTTGAGGCCTGCTTCACGAATCCTCTGCAAGACAGCCCTGAGCCTACTGGCCAACACTTCTGGGGATTCCTCTGCAATAAGAACATCATCAAAATAAGGGCAGACGCCCTGAATACCCTTGAGTGTACGCTCTATGATTCCCTGAAAAATAGTGCAACACTGACTCCAAACTGTAAGTGTTTAACTTTGAATGACCCCCTGTGAGTCACGATCATTTGAGCCGCCTCTGTGGCCTCATCAACCAGCAATTGCTGATAGGCTTGTGCTAAATCAAGTTTAGCAAAAATAGTACCCCCTTGCAAGGAGGCTAAAATATGGTTGACCACTGGGACCGGGTAAGCATGTTGCTTGAGGGCTTTATTTAGTATGCATTTATAGTCAGCACAAATGTGAATTTCCCCGTTACCTTTAAGTGGAGTGACTATAGGAGTTTCCCACTCCCCCCCATCAACAGGCTGTAACATGCCCTGTTCTACAAGCTTATCGATTTTGGAATCAATTTTATGTTTTAAGGTAAAGGGGACCCTACGAGGCTTAACCCTGATTGGAATTAGGTTGGGATCTAGCTTAAATGAGATAGGCGGGCCTGTGTAAGTTCCTAGGGTTGAATAAAAAACATCCACATATTCCTCACATATTGACGCGAGGTCTGCAGTTTGTGTCCGGTTTATGCCAGTAATCTGAATACCTAAGGCATCAAACTAATTGAGTCCAATGAGACTCGTTCTCTGGCCCCCTACTACTATTACATCCAGGTGCCCCCAAAACCCTTTAAACTTTACCAACAAAGTTTGCTTCTCCCTTAACTTTAACGTGAGCATTTTGAAAGTCCGTTGGGATTATATCTGAGGGTCTTAGTATAGCCCAATTGTTACTGCGCCTACACACAAAGTTAAAAGTGTCTTGAGAAATAATTGAGACTGCAGAGCCAGAGTCCAATTCCATCTTACATGGAACTCCTTGTAGCTCTACCATAAGCTTAAGTTTGGGTTTGAGGGGGCGTCGAGCCCCAGTGCGGCATACACTTCTGCAGCTTCTGAAAAACCCCACACTAACTGGACCCTGGGTCCCAGTAACTCTCCTAGTCGGTTCTTCCAACTGGTGTTTGGGTGGCCGGTTTCTCTGTCGGGCTCTGCAAACCACTGCGATGTGGCCTGTCCTTCCGCAAGCTCTGCACATGGCTGATCGAAATCTGCAGTTGGTGTGAAAATGGTTGCCACCGCACCCCTTACATCTCGGTAAGAGAACTGCCTTGTAACTGTCTTCTCGCTGCTGGCTGTTGTGGTGTTGCGCATTGGGTTGCTTTTGTAGTTGGTTGATTTCAGGTTCTTCTTCCTCAGAAGATTCTTCGGTGCATTTGGTATCCTCGCGGTGGACCATTTCTTCAAACTTTATCAATTTGGCGGGCTGTACTGTTTGAACTGCACCCGCGGCAGCTTCATCGGCCATCACCTCATCTTGTCCTTCATAAAATATTAAGTTTGGCGTAGCAAATAGTCTCTGCTGAAGTGTTCTGTCCCATAGGCCATAGTCGAGCTGGTTTTGTAGTCGCTCTTCTAAATTAGAAAATTTGCAAAGGCCTGCCTCAGGCCCGCTATAAATTCTGAAGCCGATTTCCCAGGTAGCTGCACTCTTTGGTCAAACTTGAACTGCCAAGCCATTTCAGACATTTTGGGCTGGAAATGCCTGGTTAGCTTCTTTTTGAGATCTGCGTAGGAGACCGCTTCAATTGGTGTCGGCGCGAAAAGGTTCTTGGCCAAATCAAAAGTTGCTGGGCCACACACAAAGAGTAGCATTGCAGCCTTCAGTCCTTCTTCCGTGATCTGATTGGCCCTGAGGTAGTTTTCTACTTGCGATAAATATGATGGCCATTCCTCCGGGTGTTTCACGTCAAATTCTCGCAGTTTTCTGACCTTCGGCATTCTTTTTTGCTGGTTCCTGTGTTCTTCCAAATCCTGCTTCCATGCTCAGGGAATGAGTCCACTGAGTACGAGGTAGCTAGCGTACCTTGCTAGCCTACCTTGAGGGGCGTGGGAAATGCCTTTTCCCTCTGGTGTGCACTGCCTTTCCCTTGTAGACTTCAACTCTTTTAGTCAGTGAAGCAGGATCCCATCCTCATCACCACTATATTTAATATAATATATTCCTTTGGTGCAGGAATGAAGATGTGGAACGGAGTACAGGGTAACTCATAGTTTATTTCATGCAGAAACTGTACTGGGGAAATGGCTGCAACTAGCCGCAATATATAGTCTAGCCCCTAGGCAGCAGCCAATAGGTTTGAATCAACCATTGCCGCCTGGAGATAGCCAATTGCAGCACAGGAGACTTATAGTCTGGGTTGCTGGAGAGCCGTTAGTTGCTCCAGCAACCCACGTGGTATTCTTCAAGAGCCCAGTACATAACATTATTCATTATTGTTTATTTTGTTGGTATGAAATGCTGTTTCATGCAAATGAAAGTGGAGCTCTATCTGATCTTCCAGAAACATTAATGGACTATGTCCACGATGGAGAGCACAACCACTTGGGGAATATATTTCAGCAGTAATGCTAATTTAGTTATAGTTTTTAAGGCTGACTGCAAACAGATGGCTAGCATTAAATAGATCAGGGAAACAAGAAAGGTGGAGTAAAAAATCAGGGACTGAGGCAGAATGCTGCCAAAACTATGGAATAAATTTGGGACTCCAAGAAATGAGTTATGGTTGGACCCACAATTTAGAACCATGGTGGTGTACTGTGGATTTTCTAGAGGATATTCAAGTACATGCTTGTACAACTGGATTTGTTGTGAACAATTTTTGTGGCTTGTGGCAAGCCTTGTGCCAGATCATCTTCCTGTGAAACAACAACACATAACCTTTTAAGCAATATGTGCTGTAGGCTGGAATGAATAATATTTTGAATACTTCTTGACAAGAAACAACAGCTATTTTTGACAAGAGGCAACAGATTTTCTTTCCTGGATATCATAATTTTTGTTGAAGATTCATCCTCAGAAAACCAGAAGAGCTGGGAAGACCTTGGAAGCAAATGAAGCTTCTTGGATGAGAAGCAAAACATTTTTTAAAAACCAAACAAGTCCAGTTGACTTTTGGAAAAAAGCACCTTTGCACATAATAAATAAAACAACCAATATAAATTCAAAAATATAAAAAAGTCACAGTAACAGAATAAAAACAAAAATACTGAACCTGGGAGAAGGAAGGATAAAAATGGCTCTTTCACCAATGAAATCCCGAGGACAAATCTCCAGTCTTCTGGGAGCCCGAGGCTTGGCAGCATAGCCAGATCTTGAAGTCCTTACAAAATGTCAAAAGGGATGGGACCAATCTAGCTTCAGGGGAAAGAATGTTTTATAAGAGTATTGCAGTAAAAGGCACATCTTCTGGGATCCACCAGACATAAGTATATTATTAATGGAAACATGGAAGAGAATTAAAGCCTTTTATCCAGTACTGTGGTCCTGGGAGAAAATGCCTTCTCTGAAGCTAGTTCAGGTAATCCTCCTTTGCTCCAAATGGTGCCCTCCCTGCCATAAATGCCAGTTTCAGAAGAAGAATTTTCCTCAGGGCAATACCAGGGAAGGCAAGGGATAAATTCTCTGCCTGTTTCATTTCTTGGCAGATAAATTATATTTACATCAAATGTAAAGATGCATTTTATGGCCCTCAGAGTACTGTGATATGTGCCTCTTGACATGTCCTATACTTTACTGAGTGACATTCAAGGCACTCTCACATTTGTTTCATGCAGAGTGAAGGAGAAACAAACTCTGCATTTGTTGATTTTAATTCACTTCTTACAGTGAGCCAATTCACTGTCCTCTTGAAAGAGTTTTGGCATGCCACCACAGACCCATTCTTTCTTTTAGCATTTAAAATATCATGTAATAGTATCATGCCAAATGCTGATAAATATGTAGAGTGGGGAACAAACATGACCATTTTACCACAGGATGATGTTGTTTAAGACTTAACAGGGTCAGGGGTTTTCTGTTGCTCTCACCCCCTGAATGGCTCTAAGAATAAACAAGGAGTTTGTATTCATACTGGAGTGAACATAAAACCAAACAAAATAGGCCTCTTCTGGCACAATTCCAACTGGTATCAAAACATGAGTGTGTGTGGGAGGAATATAGAAGTCATCTCATGAATCGAAGGAGTTTGCTTTCTCCTCTGGTGGCAAAACAAGCCATCTGTTTTCTTCAATTTGCTTCTGGTGTTTGGGGGTATCTTCTGTGGCTTTTCTGGTGTCTGCCACATTGCTTTTCTTAATACGTTCTGGATTTTAGGTTCTGTGGAAAATTGGTGGGCAATTGGTGAAATCACTTTCTCCAGCAATTGGAAGCAATAAAACAAAATTAATGGGAAAGAAGGAGGAAAGTGAGAATCGACAAATGTATTATCAGTACAAAACTCAGTAAATGATACACAAATATATTGTTTCCAAAGAAAGGACTTTTGACACGTAAGAATCACAAACGTATTCTAACATGAAATTGTGTGAATCAAATCCAAGAAAGATTAGGCTAAAATACATTTGTTGGTTTTAAAGTGTCATAAGATTGTGGGTTTTCATGCAATAACAAAAAATAAAAAGCAACACTAAGATAATTACTCTTCTACAAGCTTTCACAAACAGAATAAGGCTTCCAGGAAGGAAAACAAATGATGTCAAGAAATAGCATGATAAAAAAAATATGCCTTGAATACATGTTCCTAGGTTATTACATTGTAATAGTAGTTTTCTCATAATGGTCTAGTTGTATGAAATCATGTATGGAATGTCAGCATCCTTTAATAGGGAAAAGCTTATTAAAGGTTCACTTCTTGATAATGTCCTACCCTATTGCTTCTGTAAGCCAACATCCTGAAAAATTCCAGGTATTTCTTTTTTGAGAACAAGGGAGACTTTTGGCTCCTGGTCAAGAGAAATTTCCTATCTGAAAGAAAACAGGAACCTTTTGCCATGCAAAAGAAAGCTGCTAACTAAGTAAATTTAATTTTTCCCACCTCATAACCCTTACTCATTCATATCAAAACTCTCTTTCAAAGAGAAGTGAGAATGACAGTCTATCTAGTTTAATAGTGTCACCAGAGCTGCAGAGTCCAAAGCTCCATGTAACTAGGATATTTTCTGAATAAAATTGAGCCATTCCTCATGGCTCATGCCAACTCCACAAGCTCAGTGTAAAGATAACATGTATGTTAAGCAGGGGAGCAATAACCAAATTGCTTGGAAGAATGACAATAAGACTTGGATAAATACAGCTAGTGCTTTATGGTTTTTTCCTTCTCTGAAAAGTTTCAACAGTCTTGCTGTATCTGAACATCTGAGTGCCCATATTTAGTTTTTCTTCATGGATTTTTTTCTGTGTGACATATAAAACATTTCATATACACTCATGTAAACTGGGTAAAATAATAATCACCCAAATTTTAAATAATACAGTTTCTAAATTATACATGGTTTGTCAAAAGGTAGTTAGAAGGGAAGGATTTGTAATTTTTTTAAAAAAGGATCATTCAATAACATTAAAGATAATCTGATTTGAAACTTCTGTCTAATTTCAGTGGATGACTATCTAAAAATATTTACAGCAGGTTTGAGTGCAAATATTTATATTTTGACTTCAGAATTGATTCAAAAATAGGGCATGATACTAATTTAATTAAGAAATAAAGCTACTCGAGTAGGCTTGATTTCATTCAGCTCTTACCAATATTCAATTGATCCAGTGGCAATCATGTGCATTCTTCAGTATTCTCTGAAGTACATTTCATTGATGAAATAAAAATAAATAGGGTTTCAGCCTTGGAGAAAGAATGCCAGGGGAATTTGGGATTAGGTAATAGGTGATCAAAAGTTTCAAATATTGTGATGGGATGCCTAGCAGATCTTATGAAACAGAGCTATTAGAGAAAAAAAATCTTGCCAGACTTTGAAAGTTCTGGCAAACTCAAAAAAACAAGAACCACTTGGATTTCTGGAAAGATCTTTATTGCTAGTAGCATAATATAACAAGCTTTTGAAAGCTTAAGAAAGTAATTATCCTACACAACCTTTACTTAGTGGGGTTATTCTAAGCTTATTTCTCATACCTCTCCTGCACTTGGACGTAATATTAATTTTGTAATGGCTCCATATCTTCCCTTAAATTCTCTTGATGCTCCCAAGTTCTATTAGTCATTCTGTCACAAAGATATCTTTTCATAGATATTTCATATTATATATATTGATTACTGTATTTAGTCCAACCAAACTAATTTAGTCTATGATTTTGTTTGAGTAAGAACTCTTTGGACCTAATTCTATAATATAGTGCAGCATTTCATGATCTTATTTTTCTGCATTCTTATTTTTCAAAATACTCCCATATAATACTTAAAGAACTGTATTTTTAAAAGTTGCCCAGATCAGATGATTATTTTCAAACATATGATCTTTGCTTGAATGACAAAAGCATGGAAATTAATTGTTTATATTTTAAAGATTGCCCAGTCTATTACCATAGATGCCCCCCCCCCAGTGATCCCCAATCTTTCTAGTTTTGCAGACCAGGGGTGGTGGGTGGAGGGGAGAGGAAATGGTTCTATCCAAGTGGCAGGTGCAGGTGCTGCAGCTCCACTTGCATGAGTGTTAGGCACTAGCGCAAATGGAGCTGCATGCAAGCGCTCACCTGCTGCTTGCATGGCCTGTTTCCAAATGGGCTGCAGACCAGTACCAGGCTGAAGACCAGGGGTTGGGGTCCCCTGCTTTACACTAGATTAATGGTGTCTAAAACCATTTGCTACATGTACTGAAAATTCAGGAGGAATGGATTGGTTGTACCCTCATACTAAAAACTTCACTAAATTTTGATAGCGTTGTTTATCATCATTGTGAGATGGGAAAGTCAGAAAAACTAGTGTAACTTTTAAAATAGGCTCAATAGAAAGAGACAAAAACAAAAAATAGAACTGAAAATTCTGGTTCTGCTAGATGTAGTGCTGCATGGTTTGCATTCTCTGTTTTTTTTCTTAGTGATAGAAATAGCAATAGCAATAGTACTTAGATTTATATAATGCTTCACAGTGCTTTATAGCCCTCTCTAAGTGGTTTACAGAGTCAGCATATTGTCTCCAACCTTTTGGGTCATTTTACGGACCTTGGAAGGATGGAAGGCTGAGTCAACCTTGAACCAGTCAGATGCTGCCTGGCCAAAGTTATTTATCCATCTACCTGGTAAGGCAGGCCTGAAATATGGCTCTGGTAAATGTACAAAGTTTACAATGAAAAGTAAAAGGAGAGAAGAAGAGAGGAGATTTTGCAGAAGTTTAGCATGCTTTGAAAAACATTACAAGTTAACAGAAGTCTTTTATTATTGCCAGTATGATTCCAAATACACACACACACACACACACACACACACACACACACACACACACACACACACACAAATCCTCTTGAATAATCATTCAGATTGCAGCTGCTCAAGCTTTTAGATGGTACTCTGAATAGGTTTTTATGATCACAGGTGGAAGCTAGGTTTTGAAAATGGATTTTCAGTTCAAATGACCCAGAACTGTGTCATCAAGAAATTCTGAAAGGGAAGACTGATTTTTCGCTGACTAGAGGAAAGAGCCACTGTTGTATTAAAGGATTTGCCAACAGGACAATAAATCATTTGTGCTTACACTTACATGATACATTGGACTGTTTGGAAGTAGAGGCAAACAGGTTTAGATTTGGAGGCAAAAGGTCAATGGTTAAGGTTGGGCCTCATTATTACAGACGTCTTCCACAACAGCATTCTTACATGCCAAGAGGCATTAGGCTCACATGGGGTGTTTGTTAACATAAAACATTAAGCTGCAGGTGTTCTGCCCTATACAGAATCCTCAAAGATCACTCACAACTGTTTTTGTTAACAGAAAGAGGATTAAAAGGATTTTAAAACATAGTAGCTCGGCCTGACTGATCGCACATTTGTTACAAGCAGAAAAGAAGGGATTTGTATCGGAAGAAAGATATGAGTCATTCAAGGTTATGCAGTCATACAGTTCCTCCTGGAAAAGATAATCCTTTCAGTGAAATTTCATTCAGAATTTGTGAGGCAGAAAATGTTCAAGGCAATGAATGAATGAATAAAATTTCACCTTCAGTAGCTAAACTTGAACTGCTGTATGTATTAATCCTTAAAAATTACAGAAATAATCTAGTGGATGATACAGAAGGGTTGACACCCTAAATTCAGATGAAACTTGCTTCCCCCCTTGCTCTCCCCAACTCTGCCCAATTTGGCTGTAGTGAGGTTGTGTGCTGTAAGAATATGTGGGTTGACTACAAGGTCACACACAATACCATCCATTTCTGTTTAGTAAGATTTCTCTTTGTGTGCTGAATGTTTTATGGTGTTCCTTGAAAGAAGGATGTTGTAGGGTCATGCTTCATAACTCCTTTCACATATGGAACTCATCCGTGTGAGAGAAAATCCTGATTAGCTCCCAACATTTGTGGGTATCCTTCTCCCTCTATGGTCTACAATTCCCTTTGACATTTATGTATTACACATTTGAAGGGTGGAATGGAATGTTTCAGTATAACTAAATTTAATACATTGATAATCTAATGAATTGCCATGGTACAAGGGAGTAAAAACACTGATCTCTGAAGAGGATTTTTGGAGACCATTGATCTCTCAAGAGGATTTTTCTTATGATTCCTTCCCACTCCCAACAGCTATGTTCTTCTCTTGTTCTGGATCAGGAATTTTATTCAGCATCAGGAAAACAGAAACTGATTTAAAATATATATATTCACCAAAGGATGAAATCAGCAAAGAATGTTGAGTTTCAAAGATAAATCCACCCCCCTCACTCTTATATTTGTGCAATACAAGAGTTATAGCAGACTTATAAGTCAAACTTTGTTATCTGCTTCTAAAAATAAATATCTTTTTTTTTTGCCAGATTGGGATTACATTCATCCAATATCTTCAGTACCTTCTTGCAGGTGGTGCTCTCGGGAGGTGTTAGAATTGCAACTCTCCAAACAAATATACTTGCCAAGAATTCATAGAATTGCTGTCCTAACTATCTGGAGAATATCAGATTGGGAAGTCTACTCTAGATCTTTTCAGCTTGTGCATTATCTTGGCCAACTCTACTATCTCAGGTCACATCCAAACATCTCTGTCTCTTAATTCACATTTTTATCTCCATTCCAGTCTGACCAACAGTGAAATATTCTACAGTTTTTATGAATTTAAAGAATGTAGTGGTGAACCACAGGTTTCCCCCACCTACAGTTCCCCCCTTTACCTGCCAACTCCGTGTCAGACTGTAATTAATGAGAAAGTCACTAGTAGTTATTCATTTGGGTTCTTTCTGTTTCCCTCTAGAGAATTTCTAAATTGTTGAACATACACTTTTAAAAAATGTTCTTCCCTCTCAGCAGTTGCTGAGAAATGCTATTAGTTCTGTTTTCTTGCATTCAAACTTCAGTCACTGGGAGGTAATGCTAACCAATTAAAATAGTCAAGTGAGGCAACTTCCCCTGATATCCGACAGTGCAACAACTAGAATATTTCTGTTCATGAACTACAGAAAATATGACTTCACCACTTATGGGGCTTATTGACCCTGAGTCGGCAGTCATCATATTTATATAGCAATTTAGAAGACAAGAAAAAAATTGCTTCCTTGTTACACTGAAAATAACTTAAACAGGAAAATGGCATACGTTTATGAAGACTCCCTCCAGAATGCAGATAGAGGGCTGGTATTTGAGCATCTCAAGAAGACAGTAACTATGTTCCATCAGAATGTTTAGATAAAAAATTGGCTATAGAGAGAAAGAGCAGAAATGAAAAGGAGATATGTGATTTGGTCTCACCATCCCGTTTCTATTCCCAGTATCTAAAGACAAATCAATCAGTACAATATTCCCATGGTTCAAAGTATTGTGTGGTGCCGAACTACTTGCAGAACCATGATGGCCGAAGTGGCTTCCTTGTCTATGCAGAGGGTTAGAAGATAGTGGGAAGGTAAGAAGAGGAGATCATCTTCCCAAAAGCTAGAGCTCTCCATTGTACAACAAAGGGGGTAAAACCCAAAAGCTCTTTGAAGACTAATGCCACATTTCACTTGCATAAAATAATACCCTGAGAATTACTATAGTATAGTATTACTACAATATTACAGTATTAACGGTGTTTCTTACAGTAGTCCAAGTGAATTAAGGTCTTCAATTACAAAAAAAGCTGGAAAAAAGCAATGCCCATTCTCATTTTAAAATCAGTAGTATTTTTCCCCCAAGTCTGAACCTGTTCAGAACCCATGAATTCCTTATAAGGCAACAATCTGATGTGAAGAAAGTTGTGTCCCCTTTCACTCTTGGACAACATAATATAATAATAGGACATGCTGAATTCTAAGGATTCACTCCCTGGGTAGCTGAATTGGTAATCTATGAAACAGAGAACAAAAGCTAAATCAGTAAAGTATAAATGGTATGATTGGTTCTCAGATATTTATAACTAATAGGAATACTTGCCAAATATTTAACGATGTTGTCATTCTTGATATAACTAAACCGAAGAGTTTGGGGGCCTGCATTTAAAGTCTTTGAGAGGTACATGTGATGTTCAGTCTTCAGGTTATGAACTTAAGCAGGAAAATTTCAATCATGCTGAATTAGTTTTGGAACCAAGGAACACTTATGAATCTCTTGCCAAGTTCTGAGATAGCACACTTGGTACTTATGTGTGTTTTCTTGAAAATAAGCTCCATGATATTAATTAGGATTTACTTCCTTGAAAGTGTGCTTTACATGGAAAAGTAACTTGAAAGGAGAATGGTCACTGCTTTCTTTCTTCTTCCAGTATAGTCAGTGCAACTTTTTTTCCCCACTTTGGGTACAATTTAAATGCAATGAGTCTGTTGAATTACTACCTCAACTTTGTCACACATTGTAAAGGAGATTTCCAGCTCACTTGAAATGATTACACTAACTTCTTTCTAGAAGATCTGGAAATGTTCCAATATCCACTTCTTACCATGATTAGACCTTTAAGAGGATATTTTTTTTGCCTGTATTGCTCAAGACTGAATACCAAGTTGCAAAGGCTCAAAAAAAAATCTGTTGTGTTAACATTTTGGACCTACCACTAAATGTTTAATAATACTAGAAAACAACCACTTTACAAAAAGTGTGACCGAGAAAAGGAAGATGGAAGAACTGTTCTCCCTATCTGAACCCGGGTCTGCCTTAGCAGATTTATTTCCCACAAGCCTTTGTAGGTAAAGAGAAAACAGGCCCTTTTTTGAAAAATAAATAAATATTTATATTGGGTAGCAATAAGTATGAGACTGTTCTAATGGGGTAAGATAGGCAAGTTTGTTTGCATGCATGGGGATTTTTAAAAATAAATAAATAAATAGGCTGATCTCTCAATCACTTACTGAAGATAGCACCTTTTATGCTAAGTAAATGGGAGAGTTGTATCCTTCAGCATAGGTGAACAGTTCTTGAAAGTTATTAAAATGCAGCAATACACAGCAGCTCTATTCTAAGTGATCCAGCAAGGTTCAGAAAGCATCTGTGTACCAGGGCTTAGGAGGCAGAAGAAATGACATTTGGTGCCAGGGTCTAGGCATTAATAATATGGAAGAACTGCAAAGGCCTTTCATCTGGGCTGGTGATAGAGATGTGTTTTGCTAACCTACTGGAAAGTTTGGAGAAGTTTCTATGGGAGCCCCATTTTGGTTTATTCCCTTCTAATTCCTGTAATGTAATAAAAGAGAGGTTATTTCTGTTTTTGAATTTCTGATGAGTGCTTTCCTAGCACAAATTTGGTGTACCCATTCCCCTGAGAACTGGCAAGCCCCAACCTTCCTGGCCTCCTAAAAAAGCCTTGAAGATCAGGTTTCCCCACAAATGTTGGGGTTGTGTGTGGCTGGAGCACAGGAAAGTTGTTTATGGATATGAGAGATGTGTTGCCTTTGGGAGTGCCAGCATTTTTTAAGTTTTTACTGTTTGTATTAGTGTTTGTAAGCCACCCAGAATTATGTTAAATAAAGTAGACAGCTATATAAATCTTTTAAATAAACGAGTTAAATAAAAGAAGGTTGGAAATGACATTGAACTGGAAGGGAGAATAAGAAAGAACATATAGATCTTTCTGGAGAGGAATTACATACTTTTTTTACACAGAATCATTAGCTGAAATTGACAAACCATGAATCTTTAGTCTCATTAGAATGAGACATGTGGATGCATCCCACCAGTTCCTTTCTTTGTGCCCTCCTAGAGCATTTCACTCTGCTGAATTTTGGTACTAAAATTATGGATACAAAGGGCTAATTGCTTCCTTACTTGAAATTATAACCTTATGTAAATAAAAGGTCAAATGGCTACATTCATTATTAGCAAACTTAATACAGTTGTTTGACCTACCAAAGAGGAAAGATTTTAGAGTAGCTCTAAATGCATCCTATGTAGATCTGTTCCTCCATTTGCATTAGAATGATTGTGCCTTACCTTAGAGCTGTGTTTCTCAACCTTGGCTGCTTTAAGATGTGTGAACTTCAATTCCCAGAATTCCCCAGCCAGCACACAAGTGGCCAAGGTTGAGAAACATTACCTTAATGTAGTGTAATTAGAAATTGAAGCATGTGAAAAAGAAAATTTCACATTGTTTTAAAGCCAGAATAACTGAATTTGGGATGATTCAGAAAGTTCAATCTGTTCATTGAAGAATGAAGGCCCTTAATACACAAGAGAAAGGAAGGGGGCAGGGGTTGTCTTCCATTAGTGGATCCCTATAAGTTTTTTTCTTGCATACCATTGACTTGAAATAATAACAATAACACAATACGCCAGATTAAAATAACACACATACTTAACAGCACAATACTATTTTAACTGGGCCGGTAAAGGTCTTTCCTTTCAAAGACTCCCCAAGGAGGCTACAACTTTAGCTTAAGAAAAGGTCAGCAGAAGTCCTCTGAGCTCCTGAGGAAGCGGTGACTCATCATTTTATCAACCTTTTGGTTTTTATGTTTTCCAGGGGTGATTCAGAAATGATGTTTCAGAGGACCAATGTTGGAAGTTAAGACAAAGGGTTTGCTGATGATTCTTGCATTGCCAGAGGAGATGACCAGCTTTTATTTCTTCTCTGAATAATAATAAAAAATCTCTTGTGTTGTTTTTCTTCTACCTTTTATGGTCTTTGCATCCTACTATTCCTGAAATCCAGCCATTCTTTACATACCCAAGGGCTAATAATTAATTCTGATTAATAATGATTCTAAGACAGATGATGCTTCTGCAACAAAGGAATGTATTTTTGCTCTCTATTTCTTTTGCTGTTGTTATTATTGAAGAATAATATATAGTATAAATAGTAGAAACTGTTCCAAGCAGGCTGTGGGATTACTTCATTATCACATCCTTTTGCAAATAATGAGCTACATAGTGTACAGTGTGAGTTTGCAACTAATTTTGAAATACCTGCTCAGTTGAACAGAGAGGCAGATTTAAAATCCTCGATCGCAATAGATTTTGATTATCTACTTCTCTACAGAAGGTTAAATGGTTTAATGTAATGTAATCCTACTTAACTGAACCTATTAGAAAATTGGAACAGTAAAAATACACATTTTTTCTTAAATTTTGTAATGCAGTTCAGGATATAGTACAACAGTATGTATACTGTAAAAAAATGCTAATATTCATTAACCTAGGATATGTAACCTGTACACATTTTAATGTGGAAACATGAAAACAAATGGAGATTTTCAGGGAAAACTTCACGCAAACTCTTTTTAAGGATGAGACATTCAAGCAGAAATCAGATACAGTGAATTTGATCCATTCAGATATACAGGGGACACATTTTTATATAATTCAGAGTTGATGGAAGAACTGAGATTTTCAAATTTCTGCTTTTTATTGACAGCATGTTCAATATTGTTGCCTCTATGATGTTTTCAAAATCATAATCCTCACCCCATGAATTTTATCCAAAAGCGAAAAATACTATGTCTGTGGAGAAGGCAAACTCTAACTAGTTTTTACAGAGTTCCAAGATGAAAATGAATCTCCAAGCATGATCCTGAGAGCCAGCCCAATTTTTCTGAGCACGATTTCTAATAAAACAAAGTTCTCTTAGATATAATATGAGATACATTACATATTTCTGTGGAAATCTATAACCCTCATATGAGGCTTCTATTTTAAATCAGAACTGAGGCTGATGTAAATTAACCTTATTTTGTGGGCTAGGTTTTTAACTGAGTCCATTTGCTGATGCAAAGGATAATATTTGTGGATTCAAAGTCTGTTTATCTGGACTGATGAAAGAATCCTTGGAAATCTGTGGTCCTTGCTATCTAGTGTTACTAATTCTTTGTTCAGTGCACATAAAATATTAGGTGGACTTCAGTTTGTAGTAGTTCAAAAGCCAAAATTTAACCTATATGCAACTTGCCTATTTACAATCTGCAATCCCAAGTGATGCATCTGTTGCTGAACTATACTACTTTAAATTTATTCTTATTGTATTCTGAATTTACTGTATTTGGCCAGACACGCAAGGACTTTGTCTTTGATGCAGAAGCACTCAGTGTACTTGCAAAATAATAAATGAATGAATGAATGAATGAATGAATGAATGAATGAATGAATAAATAAATAAATAAATAAATAAATAAATAAATGTTACTATTACCACCACCACCATTACTACTACTAGTAGTAATAATGTATATAGTCATTAAAAGAAGGAAGTAAAAATAATAAAAGAGATAAATAATGATACTGCAGTCACAGCCTATGGGTTAATATATATACTCATTAAACAGAATAACTTCATAGTTACTATATTTTGTCAACTGTGAGAATTAGGTGTTCAGCAGAGTGATGGCTTGAGGGAAGAAGCTGTCCCTGTGTCTAGTTGTCTTAGCATACAATGTCCTGAGGGGAGGAGTTGAAACAGTTTATGTCCGGGATGTGAGGGGTCTACAAATATCTTCTTAGCCCTCCTTCTGACCAGCACAATATACAAGTCTTCTATGCAAGGCCGGCCTGTTGCAATTATTTTTATGTAGTTTTAATTATCCATTGGAGTCTGTCCTGTCGTGTTTGGTTGCTGTACCAAACCAGACAGTTAAAGATATACAAATAACAGACTCAGGTAATTTCTACATAAAACTGTATCAGCAGCCCCCAGTCTGTTTGAATCTCCTGAGTTGATAGAAGAAGATTCTTTGTTGTGTCTTTTTAATGCTGGTTCTGATGTTAAGCTCCAAGTGAAGGATTAGATGTTTGGCTCAACCATCATGCTAAAGGGATAAAATCTCCCTGTAGGTATAAAAGTAGAATATGTACGTATCTATTATATGCTTTAAAGCATTATTTTCCTAACTTTATCTGTGAATTCAAGCATATGATTTCTCTCCTGCATATTTTATGGTTATGACGATTGTGCATGCTTTTAATGAGACTCTACCCTCTGTTTGAAGGACCACTTATTTTATGTGGCAATTTAAAACTAACAAACCATAAATAAGGAAAAACTGGGCCTTAGGGATGCCGTTATAGCACTAACACAACAAATTCTATTGTTAGAGTCTTTCTCCAAATGATGAAAAGGCTTACTGTTATTATTTCTAGGCTTTTCTGAAGTGATTTCAGAGTGAATCTGAGAAGGAATGACATGAGCAGCAAATGCTGAATTTAATTGCTATCTTCTCCTGTTCGGTCTTCATTCATTCAAATAGTGTCCATTTAAGTTAAGTAAAATAAATTCAGTTGGAGAAGGCACAATTTCCTTATTCTGTTTTCTTCTGTCTCATTCTTTCTGCAAACAACAACAAAGTAATTTTGTTGTGTTGATAGCTATGAATACGATGGTGACATTCTATAGGAACATTTAAAATGCTATAAATATGGATGTGAAATTTACTAATAAGGAAGTTCCAATTCAGAAATAAAACAGCCAAATTCTGAACTAAAATATATGGAGTGAAGTTGTGTGGTATCCAGTTAGTATAACCTTTATACTTGTGAAGAGCTTGTCTCATAACTGTAGAGAAAGACTACAAGTATTCCCAGTGCTTTTTTTGTAAAAGAAAAAGGTGCCGGAACTCACACATGTCATACAACCCGCCTTGCCTACCCTACAAGGTTCCATCCAAAAAAGGTGCCGGAACTCCGTTCTGAGCGTTCTATGACAAAAAAAGCCCTGAGTATTCCAATTAGAACCACAATTGTGCCAGCACTGAAGAAGACTAAGTTGCCTGTCTTTCAGGTGTTTACCAGTTCTATTTCTACAATTCTGTATGGATCCATGTTAAAACCTCTATCAGAAAAAGCAAAATAAGAAAATATTATCATTTCACCCAATCAGCAATGCCACCCACCAGGAAAGGGAAAAAAATATTTTTGGTCCTCGCAGCAATCTATTTACACCAGTCAAATTAAAAGAGCTTCTTAGTTCAAGTTCAGCCCAGAAAGAATGCATGAAAATATGAAAACAAGATTAAGAGGGAAAACCAGGAGGAGGGAGAAAAGGAAGATGCCAAGATTTTTTTAAAGAGTTTTTGTTTGTTAACTGATGAATTTAAGTGATTTTTAAATAGTTATTTGATAAATTGCAACAAATAATTATTCCTGGTATTATGTATATAAAATGAAAGGTATAATTTTAGATAATCCACTGGAGGTATTTAAATATGTGAGAATTCTCTTAAAATTCTTGTTAATTAATCAATTTGCAAAGAATCAGAGAACTTGGAATTGATGCATTCAGCCATCTGCTCTCTGCAACACTCTTCATGAAAAATAGGAATTTCATTTGGAAAGTCTGGAAGTACTCCCACTTTACGCTTCTTTTGTTGATTCTTTATATTTATATATTTATGTGTGTACTGAATGGAATATATTCTATTGGAGTTTTTTGCCAAAATATAATAATTGAGGGAGAGCCACATAAGCATTTAACTCCTCACTCTCCTGACTTGCTCACTCACTCACTCACTCATTCAATCAGTTATTATTTCTACTTGTGATTCTGGCTTTTTTCCTCAACTGTTCTTAATTTTTTTTTGGGGGGGGGGTGGGCGGCGGCAGAAATTATCCCTTCCATTCATGCAAGCAATTTTCAAGATTGAAAGGAGAGGAGGGAGAAATGGACAAGAAACCTCTATTGTGAAGTTGACCTATTCTAGGCACAACAGAATTGGTGTTTATTTCTTCATTATTCTCCACAGTCCTGATTCCTCTCTTTGTCACATCCTAGATTTTGTCTGTTCTTGGATTTCTGCTCCTCACCACCAAACCTGATGGACTGATTCTGGGGGAGGGGCTTGGAAAGATTAATGGTTTTCTTTTTCTTTCCCCAATGTAATGTAGTGGTTGTGTTTGTTAAATCCACGAGATCCACATTCAAATCACCTATCAACAATGGAGACAACTAGGTAACTTTCTGACCAGCCATGTTCTTTGAAACAATTGATCTTTGGGAGCTAAAATAAGGGAAAACTCACAATGCTCACTAATTTGTCCATTCAAGAGAAAAAGCAGAAGGAAGGAAGGAAGGAAGGAAGGAAGGAAGGAAGGAAGGAAGGAAGGAAGGAAGGAAGGAAGGAAGGATATATACAGTTTAATTTTCTTAAAATGGTTAACTCAGCCTTTCATAATGTGGTGACCTCTAGATGTGTGTACAGCTCCCAGAGTTCCTGCCAGAAGGGCCTGTATGAAAGTGTAAGAATAAGAAAGACAGTCTCAAGTGAATGACAGATATTGTGTGTTTTCTTTCATCCCAGAAGATGACCCTGTGGTAAGATGGATGGCCAATGTATTAGATAGATAGACAGAGATAGATAGATAGATAGATAGATAGATAGATAGATAGATAGATAGATAGTGTTATGTACTGGGCTTTTTGAGGGAATACCATGTGGGTTGCTGGAGCAGCTAACGTCTCTCCAGCAACCCAGACTACAAGTCTCCTGTGCTGCAATTGGCTATATCCAGGCGGCAATGGTAGATTCAAACCTATTGGCTGCCACCTAGGGGCTAGACTATATATTGTGGCTGGTTGCAGCCATTTTCCCCAGTACAGTCACAGCACGAAATAAACGATGAGTTACCCTGTACTCCGTTTTGCATCTTCATTCCTGCGTCAAAGAACCCGCTATTTAACAGTGGTGATGAGGGTGGGATCCTGCTTCACTAAATAAAGAGCTGAAGTCTATGCGGGAAAGGCAGCACATGCTGGAGGGAAGAGGCATTTCCCCCCCTCTCAAGGTTGGCTAGCAAACTACACTAGTGACCTCGTGCTCAGTGGACTCATTCCCTGAGCCTGGAAGCAGGATCCAGAAGAACACAGGAACCAGAAAGAAAGAATGCTGAAGGTCGGAAAACTGTGAGAATTCAACGTGAAACAAACAGAAGAATGGCCATAATATTTATTACAAGTAGAAAACTACCTCAGAGCCAATCAGATCGCAGAAGAAGGACTGAAGGCCGCAATGCTACTCTGCGTGTGCAGCCCAGCAACCTTTGATTTGGCCAAGAACCTTTTCATGCCAACACCAATCGAAGCAGTCTCCTACGCAGATCTCAAAAAGAAGCTAACCGGGCACTTTCAGCCCAAGATCTCTGAAATGGCTTGGCAGTTCAAGTTCGACCAAAGAGTGCAGCTACCCAGGGAGTCAGCTTCGGAATTCATAGCGGGCCTAAGGCAGGCCGCATGCGTATGCAAATTTTCAAATTTAGAAGAGCGATTACGAGACCAGCTCATCTGCGGCCTATGGGACAGAACGCTTCAGCAGAGACTATTTGCCAGGCCAAATTTAACGTTTTCTGAAGCACAGGACGAGGTGATGGCCAATGAAGCTGCCGGGGGTACAGTTCAGACAGTACAGCCCGCCAAATCGAAAAGGTTCGAAGAAACGGTCTACCTTGAGGATGCCAAACGCACCAGAGAATCTTCTGAGGAAGAAGAACCTGAAATCAACCGACTCCAAAAGCAAACCAACGCGCAACACCGCAACAGCCTGCAGCAAGAGGACAGTAACAAGGCAGTTCTCTTACAGAGATGTAAGGGGTGCGGCGGCAATCATTTTTCACACCAATTGCAGATTTCGTTCAGCCACGTGTAGAGCTTGCAGAAGGACAGGCCACATCGCAGTGGTTTGCAGAGCCCGCCAGAGAGACAGGCCACCCAAACGCCAGTCAGAAGAGCCGACTAGGAGAGGTACTGGGGCCCAGGGTCCAGTTAGTGTGGTTTTTTCAAAAGCTGTAGAAGTGTATGCCACACTGGGGCTTGACGCCCCCTCAAACCCAAACTTAAACTCATGGTAGAGCTACAAGGAGTTCCATGTAAGATGGAATTAGACTCTGCCTCTGCAGTCTCAATTATCTGGACCCGTACCAATCGGGTTTCAGGCCCGGATACAGCATGGAGACGGCATTGGTAGCGCTGGTGAATGATCTCTGGAGGGCTCGGGACAGGGGTTGCTCCTCTGTCCTGGTCCTATTAGATCTCTCAGCGGCTTTTTATACCATCGACCATGGTATCCTACTGCGGCGTCTCAGGGGGTTGGGAGTGGGAGGCACCATTTTATGGTGGTTTTCCTCCTATCTCCTGGGCCGTTCGCAGTCGGTGTTGATGGGAGGGCAGAGATCCGCCCCGAGGCCTCTCATTTGTGGAGTTCCTCAGGGGTCGGTTCTCTCGCCCCTCCTGTTCAACATCTATATGAAGCTGCTGGGTGAGATCATTCATGGTTTCGGGGTGGGGTATCATCAGTACGCTGATGATACCCAACTTTTTCTTTCCACCCCGAACCAACCCAGCGATGCTCTCGCCGTGATGTCCCGGTGCCTGGAGGCGGTCCAGGTCTGGATGGGGAGAAACAGGCTTTGTCTCAATCCTGCCAAGACTGAGTGGCTGTGCATATCGGCATCTCGGGTTAACCAGACTATTCCATCTCTAACGATGGGGGGTGAGGTGTTACCCCCCGTTGATAGGGCTCGCAACTTGGGCGTCCTCCTGGATTCACAACTCAATTTTGAAGACCATATAGAAGCCGTGACCAGGGGGGCTTTTGCCCAGGTTCGCCTGGTGCGCCAGTTGCAACCCTATCTGGATTGAGATGCCCTACGCACAGTCACTCATGCGCTCGTGACCTCCCGTTTAGACTACTGTAACACTCTCTACATGGGGCTGCCCTTGAGGACCACTCGGAGGCTTCAGCTGGTGCAGAATGCGGCTGCGCGAGTTGTGATGGGGGTCTCCTGATACTCCCATGTAACACCTCTACTCCGCGAGCTGCATTGGCTTCTGGTTGCCCTCCGGGTGAAATTCAAGGTGCTGGTGATGACCTATAAAGCCCTAAATGGCATGGGTCCGGGATATCTGAGGGAACACCTGCTGCTGGCATCAAGTTCCCTTCGTCCAGTGCGCTCCCACAGGGAGGGTCTTCTCAGGGTGCCACCGGTAAGAGGTTGCCGGCGGACAACACCCAGGGATAGGGCCTTCTCAGTGGGGGCGCCTGCCCTTTGGAACCAACTGCCAGTGGAGCTGAAGACTGCCCCCGACCTCCGTTCATTCCGCCGGGACCTGAAGACCTGGCTCTTCGAGCTCTCTGGCCCAGGCTGAGGATTAATCTTATTTTAACTGGGGTTTTATTTATACAGGGACAAATATAATTTTTTTAAATTTGTTTTTAACTTTTGTATCTTGGTTTTTTAATTACCCTGTAAACCGCCCTGAGTCCTTCGGGAAAGGGCGGTATATAAATGTAATAAAATAAATAAATAAAAATAAAAATCATTTCTCAAGACACTTTTCACTTCGTGTGTAGGCGCAGTAACAGTTGGGCCAAACTAAGACCCTCAGATATAATCGTAACGGATTTTCAAAATGCTCACGTTAAAGTTAAGGGAGAAGCCACTTTGTTGGTAAAGTTTAAAGGGGTTTTGGGGCACCTGGATGTAATAGTAGTAGGGGGGCAGAGAACGAGTCTCATTGGACTTGATTGGTTTGATGCCTTAGGTATTCAGATTACTGGCATAAACTGGACACAAACTGCAGACCTCACATCAGTGTGCGAGGAATATGCGGATGTTTTTGATTCAACCCTTGGAACATACACAGGCCCGCCTATCTCATTTAAGCTAAATCCCAATGTAGTTCCAATCAGGGTTAAGCCTCGTAGGGTCCCCTTTGCCTTAAAATATAAAATTGATTCTGAAATTGATAAGCTTGTAGAACAGGGCATGTTACAGCCTGTTGATGGGGGGGAGTGGGAAACTCCTATAGTCACTCCACGTAAAGCCAACGGGGAAATTCGCATTTATGCTGACTATAAATGGACACTAAATAAAGCCCTCAAGCAACACGCTTACCCGGTCCCAGTGGTCAACCATATTTTAGCCCTCTTTGCAAGGGGGTAGTATTTTTTGCTAAACTTGATTTAGCACAGGCCTATCAGCAATTGCCGGCTGAAGAGGCCACAGCCGCAGCTCAAACGATTGTGACTCACAGAGGGGCATTCAAAGTTAAACGCTTACAGTTTGGAGTCAGTGTTGCACCGGGTATTTTTCAGGGAATCATGGAGTGTACACTCAAGGGTATTCAGGGCGTCTGCCCTTATTTTGATGATGTTCTTATTGCAGGGGAATCCCCTGAAGTGTTGGCCAGTAGGCTCAGGACTGTCTTGCAGAGGCTTCGCAAGCAGGCCTCAAATTAAAAAAGAACAAGTGTAGTATTGGGGTTTCTTCAACAGAATTCCTGGGTTTCCGAATTGATGCTAATGGCATACACTCCACTGATTCTAAAGTGAAGGCCATTAAAATGGCTCCTAGGCCCAAATCAAAAGGAGAGCTACAAGCATTCTTGGGTCTACTAATCTTCTATCACACATTTCTACCTCATAAGGGAGCAATAGCAGAGCCCCTCCACAGGCTTCTAAATAAGAAAGCTCCATGGAAATGGACTAACTTACATGAAAAATGTTTCCAGGACTTAAAAGCACTATTGTCAGAAAAGTCCACTGTAACTCACTACAAAGAGTCTAAACCTGTATGTCTTGCATGTGATGCATCTCCCTATGGGGTGGGGGCAGTTTTAAGTCACATAGAGAAAAATGGGAAACAGGTTCCTATCGCATTTTACTCAAGGACATTGTCCTCTGCTGAGCGAAACTATGCTCAGATTGACAAAGAGGCCCTAGCCATCATTGCTGGAATAAAAAAAATTCCATGACTATTTATATGGCAGGGATTTCATGGTCCACACTGACCACAAACCTCTATTGGAACTTTTTACAACAGACAAACAAACCTCCCACATACTTTCCCAAGAATGCTGAGATGGTCTATTTTCCTATCTGCATACAATTTTAAATTAATTCACAAACCAGGCAAGGAAATGGACCATGCTGATGGCCTTAGCAGACTACCACTGCCACTAATGGAACCAGATCTGGCTCCTGCTGCTAGAATATTGTCCATACAGGACATACCTGAGTTCCCCCTCCATGCAGGGGACATTGCTGCTGAAACTGCCACAGATAAAATACTTAGTAGAGTGTTGTCATGGGTATACATGCGCTGGTTGGATAAAAGTCCAGGCTCACAATTTCAGAGCTATTTTGTCAGGAGGCATGAGTTATCTGCCCATAAAGGGTGCATATTATGGGAAAACAGAGTCATAATCCCCACTTCTCTACAGAGTCATAATCCCCACTTACAATCATTACATGAAGGCCATCCAGGCATTGTCAGAATGAAAGCATTATCTAGAAGCTACCTCTGGTGGCCTGGCCTTGATAAGGACATTGAGGTTCAAGTCCATGGTTGTTATACATACCAGCAATCTAGGCCTGAAATGCCACAGGCTCTAGTTCACAGGTGGGAGGAAACGCACACTCCCTGGTCTAGGGTTCACATAGACTACGCTGGGCCTTTTCAGGGACAGCTCTTCCTTATAGTAGTGGATAGCCATTCCAAATGGCTGGAAGTAACTCCAGTTCCTAACATGACTACTGCTAGGACCTTCCAGGTGCTGAGAAAACTCTTTGCCACACATGGGTTGCCAGATGTCTTAGTTTCAGATGATGGGGCCCAATTCACTGCTGCTGAATTTCAGGCCTTCCTTAGAGCTAATCTCATCAGACATGCAACGTCTGCGCCTTTTCGTTCATCTTCTAATGGTCAAGCTGAACGCATGGTGAGGACAATGAAGGAAGCACTCAAGTGCATGGTCACAGGTGACCGGCATCACAGACTGGCAGATTTTTTACTCTGCCAGCATTCTACGCCCTGCACTGCTACAGGTAAAAGTCCTGCAGAACTACATTGGGGGAGGCATTTGATCACTAAACTGGACAGGTTGCATCCAGATAGAGTGGCAGCTGAAGCCTCCTGACCAAAACCCCTGAGGGGGCTGCACATGGGTGTTTGGGTTTGGGCCAGGAACTATGGTCATGGGAATCTGTGGGTTCCTGGTCAAATTACCAAGGCATCCAGACCCCTATCTTATGAAGTGGGGTTGGAGGGAGGGTGAGTTGTCAGACGACACATTGATCAGCTCATGAAATGGTTTCCAGAACAGCCACTAAGTGAGGACTGCATCATAAGTCCCTCCCAAGGTCCTCAAACATGTGGGCAAGCCAGTCCTCACATGGACTACCAGGACTTTTCCTTCTTAACTGAGATGGAACCAGAGGGAGAACCGGGGAGCTCTGGAGTGCAACATGGACCCCCTGAAGGAGCAAGCCAACCGAACTTCAGCGACCGCTGTGCCTACTCTGCCAAACAGTCTGACTCTGGGGTGGGCCAACCTGGAGAGGCCAGCCAGAGAGCATCGAATCCCCTTGACTCAGGAGCCCAAAGGGACACAAGTCTACCCAGCCCACTGGGTAAGCTGGTAGACCACAAAGTAATGGGAACTCTGAGACGTTCCTCTAGGGCACACAAGACTCCTTCATATCGTGCAGATTATGTTGTAAAATAAAGAGCTATATATTGTTGTAAATCCTATTGCTACTAGACTACAGAAACTAGTGCTATGATGTAACTGTCTAAAAGTGCCATTTTGGTAGCCTATTCATTCAGACGTTGATTAATAACATTGTAGTCCACATTGTTTTTTTAAATTATTATTATCATTTTTACTTTAGTGTGTTTGGATATTGAGTCTTGACAATTGTTGAGACTAATTGGTGTTATTATGGTCTGATCTAAGAGGGGAGGGGTGTTATGTACTGGGCTTTTTGAGGGAATAGCACGTAGGTTGCTGGAGCAGCTAACGGCTCTCCAGCAACCCAGACTACAAGTCTCCTGTGCTGCAATTGGCTATCTCCAGGTGGCAATGGTTGATTCAAACCTATTGGCTGCCGCCTAGGGGCTAGACTATATATTGCGGTTGGTTGCAGCCATTTTCCCCAGTACAGTCACAGCACGAAATAAACGATGAGTTACCCTGTACTCCGTTTCGCGTCTTCATTCCTGTGTCAAAGAACCCACTATTTAACAGATAGATAGATAGGTAGGTAGGTAGATAGATAGATAGATAGATAGATAGATAGATAGATAGATAGATAGATAGATAGATAGATAGATAGATAGATAGATACTGTAGATGATAGAGAAGAATATAATGCAAATAGGACCATCAGCATCTTTTTGCTTTTAGAAAATCACTCATATGAAGAGGACTCTCTGATCTTTTATGGTGCTTCTGATGGACTGTGTGCAGTCCTTTTTCAATTGCTTTATTGAAGACAAGTTTTATTATGGCTGCTACATTCCTCTTACCCAGCAACCCAGTTATCTTGCTTGTTAATATCTAGTATAGTTTGTCTTGGGACAAAGTAGGCATTGAGGGATTCTGTCTTCTTTGTGTATTTGGTGAATAGCTTTTTAGTCTAAATGAGCAGTGAACCCTCAATTCCTTTTGTTATTCTCCCTGATATAACTCTTTATTATTCATAAATACCTCCCTCCCAGTCCTAGCTGGCTGTAACCATCCCCTTTGCCCCTGCTTGAATTTTGCCCATTCACAGATTTATTTGAAAAACCAGGGCTTGAGAAGTTTGTGTTGTGCAGGTATTTATTTTAACTCAGGAGTTTACTATTTTCTAAACAAACTGGGAATTGCATTTTGTATTTGAGGTTTGCTTGTAAAATGCACTATAATTGATTTTGAAGAACATGATCCATTTAAGAAAGAATATTATCACTGTTCAGGGATAGTGTGATGGGTGGCATATAAATTTGTTAAACAAGTAAAATAAAAACAACCATCCACTTTTGAATTGCACTTAATTACCATAGCTATCCATAACAATGGACCTCATCCAGTACTTCCCACTCACCCACTGAGCCTGTAGAGTTTTCTCCATACTTCCTTTCCTGCATTAGAGACTGACGTGTGTGCATTCTCTTTGTAGGCTTTGCACATCCTCCCAGCAGAACCCAACAAGATACTCAACTGACTTTCTCCAGCCAGATCAATGACTGGGTTAATTTAATCTAGATCATTGCCTAAAAAACCCCTTTCCTCACCTGATATTTGCCAGAATTATTGAGATTACAATTTTCCCTCACAGAAGTGAAGGTACAAACTCTTTGTCAGACAGGTTTGATAAATTGATAAAATTAATAAAAATCACTAACATGATTTTTTTTAATAAAATCAGTGTGATAATGTCCATGTAGGAAGAAAGCTTCTGCTATAGACAAGCATTGGAATATAGTTTGCTTCCTGGAATATTTTATTGATTGATGGCAGCCAAATCCAGCCCATTTTTAAATTTAATTTTTCTTTTCCTGGCTCCCTCCTCTTCCCACCCAAACCATATTTGGCTCGTTTTTGTTTTGGCTTCAGAGAATCATTGTGTTAATAGAAAAACAAACAGACAGAAGGACAGGCAGACAATATCTCACGGCTCTTTACATTCCCCCCCTCCCCGTTTGGTTGGAAAGGTATAAAAAGGGGATTTAGGACAAGAGGTTTCTGCTTTAGCTCCATTTTTCTCTTGGATAATCAATTTACTGAGCATAATGCTAATTAATTTCTAGCATCACAGAACTGAATTTGCAATGAGTTATAAATATGCATCATTATTTCCTAAGAAACAATGACAATTTGTGGAATAGGTTGTGTGATCAAATTAGATACAGTAATCTTTCTGTTCTGAAAAATACATCTTTCAGAGAAGTCAACTTAGACTGTGGGAAGTCAGATCAAATTTAGATAAGAGCCTTACAAATGATATATATAAGAAATGATATGTAAATGCTTAATAATAATTAAATGTGCTGTCAGTATGGAAGCATTTGCATTCTAGATAACTTAGAAAGGGGGTGTGGCATTCATATATAACAAATAGTAACAAAGCAAACATTGCAAAGTTGGTTCTAGAAAGCATGGAGTGAAAAAGGTTGATACAAACTGAGGCAGCAGCTTTAGATGAACCCACAATAGGAAAAAAGAATCAAAATATTTTATTATTAATACTCCAGACTTGAGCAAACAATTGCCAATCAAATCATTTTTGTTTTAGGACTGAAAGATTATTTTTTTCCAAGATTGGTGGAACCATATTCCATCACACCTGGAGAACACAAGCCTGGACAAAATTGGCATAGATCTTTTGATATATTAACATATCACTAACCCCTTTAGTGATATGTGTCTTCCTACCAGAGGCTTGAGAGTTTGAGGATTCTGCACAGAATCTTAGCTGTTCTTAGCTTTGGACTCTTCTGGACAAAGAGTTCTGAAGATGTTCCTGGGATCTGTTGGAGTCACTGTCACAGCTTGTGAGTCAAAGCCCCATGTGCTCCTATCACCACTGGGACCAACACTTTGGCTTTTACTTTCCACACCCTCTTTAGTTCATCCTTCAGGTCCTGGTACTTCATCATCTTCTCATCCTCCTTCTTTCTGATCCTGCTGTCACTTGGCATCATTACATCTATCACTACTACTGTTTTCTGGTCCTAGTCTGGAGGTCCCACAGTGTCTGGAGGTCCCACAGGATATTACCCTTTCTATTGTTTATGACTTTCTGTGGAATCTCCCATCTAGACTTGGGAGGGCCTAGCCCATACTGTGCAGATATTCCTGTACACAATCCAGCTATTTGGACCCTGGTTGCTACTGACACAAGTAGCTCTTGTCAAATGATCTGATCAGCAAACATTCAAAGTTATGATGACATTAAATGAGGGGTATTTACAATGGGTCCTTGTAGATGCAGCCATTTCTGGATCTCCATAGTCACAAGATGTGATTTGAGTGCACAGCAATTGGCTAGTGATTACAATTTTATAGTGTGCCAAGGTCATGCAATCACTATTTATGACCTTCACTACTGGCTTCTGACAAGCAAAGTCAATGGGGAAGCTGGCAAGAGGTTGCAAATATCAATCCTGTGACCATAGGACTCTGCTTCCACATCAGATTTGACAACAGCAACTGGGACTGCCAGAACTGCTGTTATAAGTCAACACAGTCATGTGATGTCCTGCTGTATTGCATAGGCGAGATGAAGTGTTCAAACAGCAACAAGTTTATTCTAAGTCAGAACAGAACAGAATCAAGCTAATAGCTGCTGCACAGCTATTTATATGGTTGGCCTCTAGGCGGCGACCAATAGGTTTAAAGTAGCAGTTTCCCACCCCAAACCTACTTAACCGACTGGAGACAGCATGTCTAGCTCAGCCCAGCTACTGTTACATAACACACACAGAAGTAGGTCAGCCATTAAGCAAACAGTCAGACATAAAGCAAATGAATTAAACATACAAGGCCAATATATTACATTTAGCATTTGAATAGGTCTTCCTTTCTTTTTTCTTTTTTCTTTCTTTTTATATGTAATATTAATATTGCTTGTAGTTATCTTATATGAGCTAGAGAGCGATAGATTTAAGAGTTTATTGTTGTTAGCATATGGGTGTTTATGATTGTTCTTTGTTTTTATACCTTGTACTTAGCTCTGGGAAGTCGGGGGGGGGAGGGGGAAATGGGGGGGAGGGGCAGGGAGGGATAGGTAGGGGTGGGGGGAGGGGGGATTGTTAAAGATAAAATGTACTCTAAAACTTTTTAATAAAAAAAAGGCCAATACATTACAACCACCATGGGAAACAAAAATGGAACACTATGGAAATGACCTTCTATGACTTCTCTTTCTTGCTTACTCTTTCTTGCCCTTGCTGTCTAAAGCAAATGTCTGTGGAGAATCTCAGTCACGAGATCATGGTTGTCCCAAAGTACTTTTTCAAAAGGTAACTGGACTTTGTTTTTCCTTTCTTTGAGGACATTTTGCTTCTCATCTTCAGCTCTGTCCAAATGGTGGAAGATGGGAGGATTTATATTCCTTGCAGTCATCTGCTTGTTAGCATTCTTTCTGAGAATCTAAAGCAAAATTCAGAAATTGTGCAGGGGACTGTAGTTCCAATGTGTCAGAAACAGAGCTTGGGACTCCATGTTTTCTCTCATGCTAGACTTTGGCATTGCACTGCATTGCATTCTGAGAATTACCTTACAGGAAGGTGCATTGACAGTTGCATGTTTAACTCAATTCTGTTTACTCCTATCTACCAGTATCTGTGAAAAGTAGCCACTTGTCTCTTCCCTTCAAGCCAGCAAAGGGACAATATTGTGCTTAACATATGCCTGACAAATTCTTGGTGGGGCCAGCACTGAGTAAGTAGCCGGAAAGCCTGGGATTTTCCAAATCAAGTATTAACCAAAATGTCCTGATTCTTCCGAACAGAAGGTTATCTCTTCTGGCACGACTGGCATGCACTGCTTAAACAGAAGCAGCCAGTTCCAGCATTCTTTCACAGTGATGCAAAGTTTGTGAACTACAACAGTGAACAACCTCTGGGTTCTTTTGAAAGTGCTTCCACAAAGATTGCTGACAAAATCCCTATAAATTAGAGTTAATTCCACATCATGTCCTTCTCTACAAAGGGGAATACTTCTTTACTCCAGAGGGTTTTTCCCCCCACTACTGTTGTGAAGATTTTCTAAAAGGAGAATAGTCAGTATTTCTAAGCATTGAACATGGGATGAATGTGACAAAGCTAAATTAGCATAATGAATTACCAGTGAATCCTGCTTTTATTTTATTTTTTAAATTAAAGACAAACATATCTCCCCACAAATCAGCGCATGCAATATTTTCAGTCAGAAAACAGTGTACGGTATTTCATAGTTTCTCACCACAGAAGAAAGAAGGATAATCAGAATGTGTTTTCAAAATAGTTTTATCAGGAAAACAGCAATCTTGTAACACCTCAAAAACTAAGATATTGGCTAACTTGGCAGCTTTCATAGATTGCTGTCACTGTATTAGACACTTAAGAGTAATTTCTAGATTTCTGAGTTTCTTTTCCCACCATTTCTTTCCAGACAAATTGTGGAGTAATTTGGCAATCATGATGCAAAGTTTATAATATGATCTCCCTCAACACTGTAAGCATCTATATAATTTGGGGGAGGAGGTGATTATTGTAACCTGGCATTACGTGCTTAACCACTGTGTATAAGGAATTGTGACAAAATTATTTGTGCTACAGTTTTACTGTTGCTTGGTGTTGTTTTATTCAGTAGTTCAGAGATCAATTTTGAAACATAGATGAACTGAGTAAGGCCACCTTTGTACGCCCTGAAGGAAAAGCCAGGTATGATTCCTTGCCAAGAGACCATACAATATATCTTTGTATAAGGGATGTGAACATCCTTTTGAGACACATGTATAACATAATAATGTTTGACCTCATTGGATAGCAGAGGGCCTGAAAAATAAAATAAACATTTAAATATATAGGGCCAGAACTTTGTGACATTGCCAAACATTGTAGAGTCTCAATGATCTCATCCTTTAAAACCTTGCACCTAAAACTGTGTAAGATTTTGTGTGACAATACCAAAATTGGTCAAGATGTGGATGATATTAAAAGGATTCAAACATATGCAGAAAAAAAAACAATTGCAACCAGCCTGCCTTCCATTGAGGATCTGTATACTGCACAAAGCAGAAAGAGGGCTGAGAAAATATCTATAACCCTTCACATCCTGGACATAAACTGTTTCAACTCTTCCTTTCAGGACACTGCTATAGGGCATTGCATGCCAAAACAACTAGACACAAGGATAGTTTCTTTTCTCATCCCATCACTCTGTTAAACACCTAACTCCCACAGCACTGTTTTATGCTTAAAGAAATCTACCTATGCAGTAGGCTGTGTTGCTATTATCCTTGTTATCTTATCTTTTTCATTTTCTCACCTTCTCACTTTCCTACTATCATCTCCTATTGGTATCTTATGATTTATCACATGTTTGTATCATATGATTACGATTGTATCTTATGATTTATGATCTATGACCTATCCCTTTGTTGTTTGTATGTACCTGAAGAGCTTATGCACCGGAGACAAATTCCTTGTGTGTGCAATCACACATGGCCAATAAAGAATTCTATTCTAAAGAAGAAAGAACTTTGTATTTTGGGATTATATGGACATCATGTGGGTGTTGGAAGGAATCTTGACATAAACTGATGTAACACACCAACTCTCAATATAGATATATCTTGCATTCTTATTTTCAGTATGCATATTTAAAATAAATTTCATATTAAAGGTACAAACTGTTAATCATTGCCTCCTATGTGTGCTCCCAGGGGGCGGGGCCGAGGCACTGGTCCCTTGCTGTTTCCATGGCGGCTCTGTGGGCCAACATGGCAGGCTGGATGTGGTCCACAGGCCTTGTGTTTGACATGCCTGATCTAGGAGAATAGTGAAGATTTGTCATTTCTGAAACTCTGGCAGATGAGCCCTCACTCCTGAAAAATAACCATAAGGCAAGCAGTCTCCCTGAATTCTTCTTTTGTTACACACTGAGTGCAAATGATTTGAAGAGATAAATGCTGTCGCAAACATTGCTTACAGCAGCTTGTACAAAGTTGAGAAACAATTTCTACATTGGAAACAAAATTAGAATTAGGACTTTCAAAATCTTGCAAAAGAATCAGAATAAATTGCAAGGCAATTTTTTATTTCTCCAGTTTGGTTTTTCCTCCTCTGCATATCAGTGGTTTGTTTCTTCCTTTTTTAAACTGTTCTTTTAAAACAGGCATGTTGGCTTCTGGTTTGTGCTCACGGTGCTGGCGGACGTTCGGAGAGAGCCCTCTCTTCGCCGTCCGGTTTTCCTCTGTTGGGATACCCTGAAAAGGGTCAAAAGTTGCCCTGGAGGGGCAATGACCATGAGGAAGCCCTTGAACTGATTGTGGAGGGGCGGCAGCCCCTTGTTTGATCTGGAGCAGCTCCTTTGGACCGATGAAGAAAATATCCGCCATCAACATGGCCGATCACTAAGCTGTTTCCAGCCAAAAGCCAAAATTACCACCAAGCACAATGAAAGCAACGCAGAGGAATTGGGTGAGACCCTCCTTTTTTATTTCCCCAACTACCTTCCTGTGGGAGTGTTTTGAAATTTTTTTCCCTCCCTTTGGAATGGCGGCATTTGCCTATCTGGGGAGTTAAAGCTTCAAAAAGAAAAGTATAACTAAACTAAATAACTAAATGATTGGACTTGCACCTTTTGGATATTTGGGGTCCTATTTCTATGGGGACCTATTACCCTATCTATTTGTTAAGCCGGGGGGGGGGGAAAGGGAAAAATTTAAACTGGATAAAAGCCTAATTTGAGTCTGGAAAAAGATTTTATATGCTATCAAGAACATCTTCCGGTGAACTCTGGTATAGCAAGGAAATTTTTCTTTCACTGTGAGATCTGGTTACAGCCTAAGATTTGTCTTTGGCACTATCTAAAAAAGATAAGAACTTGAAACAGCTGTGAAAACAACTTCTAGGAATAGTGGAGGGGACATTCACTGACTCCTATTAAAAATAGCCTCCACCAAAAAACTATCTGTAAACATCTTAGAAATGGTTAAATACTACCCACAACTTAACTATAAGCTTATACTTGAAAAAAAAACCTTGAAGCTACTGAGCTAATGAATTCCAGACTGAAAGACAAAGGTGCCAGCCTAAATTTACAAAACGAAGCCCTGATTTCAACTGATGAACCTACAATCCAAAAATCAACAGAAGAGGAACAAACTAATATCACAGAGGACTCTAAAGAAGAAGTACAATTTACTGAGAACTTTGATAGCCAAACCTTGATTTCAACTATAAAATATACAACTCAAAAAAC
This sequence comes from Vipera berus, assembly GCF_964194415.1. NCBI lineage: Eukaryota > Metazoa > Chordata > Lepidosauria > Squamata > Viperidae > Vipera > Vipera berus. The sequence goes on from NC_138202.1 coordinate 308,976,148, forward strand.
AACACAAGCTGAAGAAAGTAACACTACGATGGAGGGTCCTAAAGACTTACAAGTACAGCATACTGAGAATTTAGACAACCAAACAACAACTACAACACTGGACATGACCTCTTACCCAAGTCAGATGAAACCAGAAGAAGAAGATCAGACTGAACTGACGACAAATATACTGAATCAAACATGGAGATTTGAACTATTAGAGCAATAATTCAATGATCACAAAGGGGCCAGTTCCTTTGAAAAATTGACAACTGGATGGTCTACTTTGACTCAAATAACATATGTAGGAATGAAGGGAGATCCACTTGAGGATTTAAAGGCACTGGTATGGAAGCCTGCCTGGCACAAAAAGAAAGCCAGAGTTAGACTTAAAAAATAGGGTTTTTTTTTATTTATAATGGAAGAGCCTAAAACTTTACTTAATGGGCTAAGGGGAGACTTTAAAAGATATTAATTGATTTAATATTTAGGATTTAGATCTATTAGAAGTTTTGAACTATAACATGGAAGTTTGATTGAGACAATAGTAAGTGATGAGGTATTAGGATGAAAAATAAAATATATTTGTGAAATATATTTGTGAAATAAAATAAGAATGTATTTAACTAAGCAATATGTCTATTTTAGAAATGATAACTACTATGTAATGAAACATGGGAAATTTGGGTTACCCAAAGGCTAAATATTATGGATCTTAAAGGCTAAACTGGAGCACTGCAACTGAAATTAGGTAAAATCTAAAAACAGGACATGAAAAGTATAAGTAAAAATATATTGATAAATGTCTTAATTGATAGTGTTATAATTAGAAATGTATTAATTTGATTGTGATATAGTAATTAAGGGAAATAGAGAGGGAATTTTTGATGATGTAACCTGAGATGTGTACAAAAGATTTTGTTTTTGGACTTTTGATTACCCAATCACCACGTTGCTTCCTAATTATTTGGATGTAAAACTGAAAGATTAATAAAACTTGTTTTTTAAAAAATAATAATAATAAAAAACAGGCATGTCAAACTGCTGGCCCACGGGCTGGATGCATCATGTTGAAACCCGCCCACCCCATTGCCGGCAATGGGGAAAAAGTCACGATATGTTGCACAAAGTCATGAGACCTCATGAGTTTGACTTGCCTGTTTTAAAAGGTATGTTGCCCAGAGTTGTTTGGAGTCAGGGAGCTTCTAAATTTTATAAATAAATAGTGTTTTGTTGTTGTTTTTAAAAGCACAAACAGCTACATCTTTATCTAAGTGACAGCTAAAGACACATTTGGGCTGATCAGGGCAACCTTTGTAACTGATGGCTTGCAGAAATGAAAAGTGATTAGAAGGAAAGATATTTAGGTGAGGAAGATACATATATAATGGCCCATCTATAGTGGTCATGACATAAATGGTGGAGACTTCATACTGCCATCCTTTGGACTCTTTCATAACATTGCCTTTGAAAGCTAGGTTTATTTAACAAATTTGCCACATTTTCTTTACATTTTCTTTTCTTGGTATGTAAAAAATGTAGACAGATTGAGGGTCTTCTACTTAGGGATTCCAAATAGAATTCCATGTCATGGTTCATGATGTTAGTGACAAAATTGGCAGGGTCAATTACAAAGCAATTACTTTATTACTTTTTTAACTCTGGAAATTTGTCTGGTAAAGTAGTTAAGATAGCATTTTCAAAAGAAAAGGAAAATGGCCTAAAAAATGAAGAAATCAATTCTTTGACTCCTATCCAAACCTTTCAGTACAAGACTGTGGTAGCGACAATACATCATCTTGTAAAAAAAGAGTGTACTGTCTTTCTGTTTAGGTAAAGAAATCTGTCTAAAGTGATAACTCAATGGGCATAGGTTGTATAGTTACTTTTTAACCTAAAAATCCAATAGAGTTTCTTATTACTATTACTGTATATGCACTTAATAAGTACTAAAGTGGAAAACCTGATAGACAAGAATACTGAAGAAGAAAAAAAGTCAATTTGTCTTGTTTTTGTTTACCGCTTGGGTTTTCTGTTGTCCTTCACTGGATTCAACAGTTAACTTGTTGCATGAAAAGTATAAGAAGGCCAACTTTGCTTCTAGTTCTATCTAGCCTATTTATGACTAACAAAGGATTGACTGTGCTTTTCTCTGTGCATATCAATCTGAGTCTTGATTCCCACAACCTACTTCCAGAAAATAAGCTGCAATGAATAGGTTAGTTCTTTTGTATCATCAAAATGATCAAGTTCCATAATGGCTGATTTTGTAGTCAGTAGAGGGAGTTCAAAATGTTTTCGATGCACAGTGCTTTCCCACATTGATACCCAAAAGCCCTTGAATGTTTTATTTTCTTAAGAACTAGCAAAATTTCAAGCTGAATTAAATCTGGTGAGTCTTTACCAGATTTCATGTATACATTCTTTCTGTACCAATAAAGGAGAATATTTATAGCTCAGAGTTGAAATGTGGAGTCTTCAGTGCTCTCTGAGTTTGGTTGTTTTGTTGCAGACATTTCATTACACTAACTAGTTGCCTAATTTGGCTAATGAAACATCTGCAAGAAAACAACCAAGCTAAGGGAGTACCAAAGACTCTACATTCTTTCTGTACAGTGCTACCATTCGAAATATATCAGTGAAGTCTGTTAAATATTATTTTTGTTAAATATTTTATTTTTCATTCTTCTATGAATGTTAACTCAAGTATATATTTCTCTGGGCACAGTTATTACCATATTATCTCTTGGGTAAAAGATAAGGATAGCGAGGATGAATCCTAGGTCAGCCTTACCTTGTAGGTTGTGGCTCTTTCTCCTATACCTAAGTTTTCCATCTGTAGGGTGGATGCCGATGGCATTGGGTCATATGGGTAACTGTTTGATCTATTGTTATAGGAACCAAGGTTGGATAGCTGGTGCTTAAGCTAAGAGAATCTGGCAAAAGAATCTTCCACACTGGTGCCAGCCTTTTGATGGTGTGGTTAATAAGATAGTATGTTGAGACCTTTGGGCTTGGGGTGAATCAACTTGAGTTCGGGGAATATGGCTGTTGTAAAAAGAGGTAGGGTGATGCTTTTAGGGTGATGATGGGCAGAGGGATATACTGTATGGTGAGAGACAGGGGCCAAACTGTTCTTAGGAAGGTGCCCCCAATATTTAGCATTAATGTCATCTTCTAACTTCCTATGCTTTGTGTAATTAAGGATCTATGTAATCAAGGGCTATAGGGACCATACTGAATTACTACAATGTATTTACATTAAGAGGGACACGGTGGCTCAGTGGGTTAGGATGCTGAGCTTGTCGATCGAAAGGTCGGCAGTTTGGCGGGTCAAATCCCGAGTGCCGTGTAGCAGAGTGAGCGCTTGTTACTCGTCCCAGCTTCTGCCAACCTAGCAGTTCGAAAGCACGTAAAAATGCAAGTAGAAAAATAGGGACCACTACGGTGGGAAGGTAACAGCGTTCCGTGTGCCTTTGGCGTCTAGTCATGCCGGCCACATGACCACGGAGACATCCTCGGACAAGCGCTGGCTCTTCGGCTTTGAAATGGAGATGAGCACCGGCCCCTAGAGTCGGAAATGACTAGCATGCATGTGCAGGGAAACCTTTACCTTTACCTTTATCTACATTAAGACTTCAAGAAGCAAGCTGCAACTGCTCCATAAAGCAGTGATACAGGTAATTCTTGGCATTTCTCTGCTGCTGAATGAGTTTCATTGCCTCTCAGTAAAGTTTTGAGCTTGGCTTAAGGTGTAAAGCCCTATGTAAGGCTGACCTAGGATCCATCCTTACCATCCTTATGTTTTACCGAGGGAATAAGTCAGGCTGTTTGTTAGACTGCTTTCTCTGATTGTCTTCATCACCTGACCAGTTCTAGGACAGATCATATGCCTTGAATCCCTTCTATCAAACAGTATCATTTGCAACGACTCCAGACTTGTGCTTTATCAGTGCAGCACACCAGAGATCCAAGTGGTTCTGATCCTATGCACTTTTTGAAAGGCACTGAAACCCTCTTTCCCCAGGCATTTGGGTCAGAGGTTATGTGAGCTCAGCTGCTGTCGATGTGTTTCTCTATGAATGGGGCTGTTGTTTTATCCTCAGATGTTGGGAGGTTGCATCCATGGTTTTTGTGTTTTAATTAATGAACACCACCCAAAGCCATTCCTGTGAGATGGGCAGCCACGTAAATTATGTATACAAGCAAATTAAAGGCCAGCAACTAAAAGTTTATTCAAGTTTCTAGGCTGCTCTCATGAATCGTGGGGGTAAACTGGCTTCCCTTCCCAGTGGTTAAGAGCATGTCACAATAATTTCCAAGGGCTCATCTGCATATATTGCTTGTTCTAGCATTAGAAGGCTCACTATTCTAAAGGACAGGAATGCACACCACACTCAACACATTCCTATCTTCTACAAAGGCAATCACTATTCATCTTTCTCCTTCCCCTCATCGGAAGTGATTTTTTTTTGCCTTCTGCTGGCACAACAATCCTATGTGATCTGTCTTCTGTGCATTATTTCATGATTGATGTGTAAGCCTGCACTATAATTGGCTAGTGCACCTTGTACTAGGAATGCCCTCTTTCCCCTGAGGACTCTGGTAACCACCACTCATGCAGATCACCTGGCTAGCACCACTGCCAAAACAGGAATGGATTGTAATCTGGATAGCAATTACTTATGCCAGCTTAATTTGCATCCACTTTCAACATAGGAGGCAAGCAGCCTTTAGGCAATAATACAAAGTATCTTTAATAATAGATTACTGTGAATTTCAACAAACCCTAAAGATTTAATTAAGTTTAAAAAGGAATAGGTTAAAAAAGCTGAAGATATAATTTTTTTACTCCAGAAGAATTGAGCAGACAATCTATGATTGTTCATCAAGTTTTATTCTTCCACCAACCTAATCCAGGACTAATTCTTGGACCTTATTCCAGGACTGCCAATTCCTGAAAGATAAAATATCAAGGTTACTCAAATTAGGCATCTTTTTTCATCCTTAAGAGGATTTACATAAGAAAGATGATGGATGCAATATGAGGGTTACAGAAGAAAACAATGTTTACACATAAGCACGACAGACCTATTCTCTGGAGAATTCTATGAAGGAAGCAGGTTGATTGAACCAAACAAAACAAAAGATCTGAGAATTGAGTGGTAAACCCCGTTTTTGCTTTTGTGCAACTACTATAGTCTAATGGTCATAAGGGTAAGTGAATATGCTTTCTCATTACACTCTCATTATTTCTACATATGCAATGGATTATTTTTTGTAATTTTACTGTTTTCATCTTTATCTCTTGCTTCCTCCTTATCCAGAAATTAATACCAAATTCTTTTTACAAACAAACATTTTACTGTAAAAGAAACATTCCAAAACAAGAAGAGCTTAATTGGGGTGTGGAGCAGAGGGGGGTGGTGATTGTGGAGGCGTTAGAAAGCCCTGAAGCCTTCCAGCCCTCTCTTGGTGAGGCATGAAATAAAGTGCTTGTTTTTTTGTTGAGTACAGACAGTATCATGGAAAACAAGAAAAGATCAAACTTAATTCTTATTGTTTAGAATGCAATTTCAAAAGAAAAGTTAAGTTATATTTTAACACTCAACACCTACACACCAAAGTAAAATAACCCAGATGAGCTAATCTTGAAGGCCAGAGTAGAAATGAGCTAATGTAGTTAGGGGATTGTATGCACAATATGGCAAGAGATCAGTAACAAAAGAGGGAGTGGGGGGAACCACCCCAAGTGGTTCAGCTGCTAGCAATAAAGAAGCAGCAAGTTGCAAAATGTATTGACTATTTCGCCTCGTTGTTCACTCCGAGCACTTTCAAATGGCCCGATGGGCAACAATCAGCAAAATTCAAAAGCAGAATTGGCACTATAGACAATGCCTGTTTTTGTACTTCTTTTGAAAAATAAAATCTCTCTGGAATGATAAAAGGAGTATGTGTCTGACTATTATATATAGAAGTTTTTTTTAAAAAAAATCCAATAAATGAAACATTTTAAAAAGAATGCTTAATAAACTAATTTTAGTTTTAAAGGTTTGAAATTGGCCTCTGAAGCCTAAGAAACTGGAATTTCTGAGCTGTTAAATGTCAGGAATGACCTCTGGGGTTTTGAGGAGAGATGATGTGCTGAAGGGCAGGCCTCAGGTCATGTTTTATTATACAAGAAGTTTAATTGTTCTGGCCAGGAAGCAAAAGTGAGTCATTTACTTGAAGTGGGTCCCTGTCTCCCAAAGCAGACTTTGGACTGGAGGATGATACAGCAAGTGAGAATATCTTTCAAATATTGCTTTGCTTCACTGTTTTAACTACTTCCATCTAGATTAATTTTCTTTGGACACCCTAATGGAGAAATGTCCAAGGATAGCAAAAAAATTGTGCTTTTGTCACCCTTTCTGAACCCTTTTCACTGTTTCAGTTCCAAGAAAATTGCATGTTATTGGAACTTTTCCAAGCTCATTCTTTAATGAATGTTAAATTGTTTATAGCAATAAGAACTTTCAACAAGATTCTGGCATTTTCTCAACTGCATTTCACTTATTATGTCAAGAGTCTCCCAAACTATTTAATAATACAGCAACGATCATGGATAGCCCCTTGTCATGAGGGAGGGTCTTGCGATGCTCTGATTAGGTTGAGAGCCATGCTGGCAGTGGTGTAGTCTACCAGAGAAGTCACCAAAGCCAGACAGTTCTTGGGGGAATTGCCAGGCAATGTTTCAATAAGAATAGAGCTGGAAGGGACTTTGGAGGTCTTCTAGTCCAATCCTCTGCTCAGGCAGGAGACCTTATACCATTTCAGACAGGTGGCTGTCCAGTCTTTTATTAAAAATCTCCACTGATGAAGTATCTACAACTTCTGAAGGCAAGCTGTCCCACTGGTTAATTGTCCTCATTGTTAGGAAGTTTCTCCTTAGTTCTAGGTTGCTTCACTCCTTGATTAGTTTCCATCCATTGTTTCTTGTCCTGCCTTCTGGTGCTTTGAAAAATAAATTGACCCCCTCTTCTTTTTTGGCAGCCCCTCAAATACTGGATGTATGTATATATACCACCTTATTTAATATGTGAGAAAACAGAAAAATAATCTTATATTGGATCAATCATTACCTAGATCAAAAAGGATTGCATCAGATGTTAGAGTTCCCAGGATACATTGACAAGTGGACAATGGGACTCTGGAGTTATGGCTGAGAAACCAGGGCCTAGCCCTGTAGGATTACTGGAAGAACAGCAACCATAGACAAAAGAAAACTATGGTGAAAATCGCATCATAATGGCCTGCTGTTATAAATTGGAGCCAACAAAGCAGGGCTACTTAAACTGAATGTTTGAACATTGGAAAAGAATTTATCCAGATTCTAATTTTACTGAACAACAATAAGTAAATCAAAGGAGTTTCATTACCGGAAATAAACTATTCAGGGAAGCAGAACTGGAAGAGATTCAGAAACATTATGAAATTGAAAGACCCCAAAACAATAGTAGAAAAATAGAAAGAACTCAAATAATAACAGCTGGAAATATAAAGGAAACAACTGATGTGATCTGCAGAAATAATCACATAGAAGAAGTAATAACAACAGAACCAGTACATGCCAGCATTGAAATAACTTATGAATTGACCCCTGATGAGTTTGCTACTGGAGAACCTCTTATTAATCAAAGTGGCTTTTTTGGATTAAATATTTAAATATTTTGGCTTAAATATTTTTCCTTATTCATTTTCATGAAGCAAAGAGGTTACAGGCTATACCAAATATATTACCTCTTAGGGAGAATATACTCTCCTGGTTCCATTTTTAAGCTGGGCCAAACTTCCTTCAAAAGGAAAGGGCAACAACAACAAAAGTTTATGATCTTGAAGATGTAAAGAATAGCCTGGGTCTGCCTGTATTACAAAGTATATTTCAACTTCTCAGCTTTCTTTGGCTCTGGCCTCCTCCCAGCAGTCCCAAAATAATGAGGCCAAACAAGGCTGCTGGTAAACTGGTCAAGTGCTCTTACTAAGAATGTCTTGGCTGTGTCTCAGACCTACTTGCTGAATCTTTTGTTTCCTCTATTTATTCCACCCAGCCTCTTCCTGCCTCTTCTGGGTGCCTATTCCTTAAAAGCTAGTCTGTGGCTTTCTCTCCAACACAGTAATGCCACTTACATTTTGGCTATTCCCTGGACCTTTGAGGACGAGGCCTTGTGATTAAAATAGCAAAAAAGAAAGGATGGCTTTTCAATAGACTGCTAAATCCTTTCTGTTGGTTATAAGTCAAGTGGAAGAAAAAGACCTGAAGAAGCTACCACCCTCATTCCTCTTTGCTGGTTGCCTGATCTGGGCTTGTACCCGATAATAGGTTTTATCTTTAATAATTTCAGGGACTGGAGAAGACTTCATTATTGGATCTATTTACTTTTACTGCAGGTAGAATTCTTTTCTATTCCAGTGGATAGTTGCATAGTTCTATTTATTTATTTTTAAATTTTACGGGCTGCCCATCTTACCACAGGGTAACTCTGGGCGGCTTACAATATTAAAAGAAAGAAATATACAAAACCTATAGATGATATAAATAAGATACTATAAAGATACAAATACTCAGCTCTAACTAAAAGATGGGGAGGAAGGCAGTAGGATGAGAAGGGGGGAGGTGGGTTAGATTAATCTATCAACACCCCCAATATGAAGCCTCTCCACTGTAGCCAATCAGTGGGCCAATCGCAGTGGCGTGAGATTTTTTTTCCATATGAAGTGCCTGCAGCAGCTCATGGTCTAGTGAACAGAACTGACTACAGTAAGAAAGACAAGCAGAATTCTCTTTATGAAACATTTCTCAGATTATAAAAGCCCTCTTAATCAAGAGCTTTTGTGAAGGAAGGAAGAAGATGGAAAACAGAAACGCTCATTTAAAATAAGGGCATGCATCTTGCCCTCCTCTTGGATTAATTAAGTCAAATCTCCTTATTTTAGTCATCGATCAGCGAAGATATTACATTATATTACCAATATAGCATTCATAGCCAGTCAGAGAGATGTCTATGGAGGTTCTCAGTTATCCAGGTCATGGTTGTCCCAAAGGTGCTTTTTCACAAGGCAACTGGATTTTTTTTTAGAAAAGCAACTTTGGGAGAGCCAGTCAGAGAGGAAGAATGCTTCATACAGGATAGCATCACAAAGTGAATCAAATGTATCTGCACAAAGTTTCTTCTATCAATTTATATAATTCTGTATCAACTTAAAATGTGTATCCAGCTTGAAGAAGGCATTACAAGAGATATCTGGGGGCAGCTAATAAACTATATTCTAAATAATTAAATTCTAAAATGTTTGTTGTGTGGGAGAAGTTTCAGAGAATATTTTGTTCCCTCAGTACATTTTTGACCAGGAAATATCTGGCTGTAAATATTCAACATAGATTTAAGCTTTTATGACCTAAACTAATATAATATGTATAAATTAATAAATGAATACTTTCGTAAGGCATGGGAAATGAAAGCTGTGAAATCGTATAATATTGGAGCAGACACCAAAACAAAAAAATTTGGAACATTTGTTTCATTCTCCATTCAAACATTCTTTTCTTGGCCCATCTTAAATATATGCCATTTTCTTCATTAGTGGAAGCAGAAAGCTAATGTTTTAGGAAGATATTTTTACAAGTACAATAAGATATTGTAATTTCAGTTGCACATGGGGAAACATGTGCTTTCAGGCCTCAGGAAAATTTTAACTTGACAATGTAGATGATGAAGACCATGAACTCCAAGACAAAATTGCAGAAACCCAAAGGCATTTCTCAAAATAATAGCACTGTTGCAAATCTGAACCTCCTCCTTAGTCTCATAGCACTGAGTGTGTTGATCCTGGGGCCAACAAAGCCCCTTTGGCTCTTTTCTGTTGCATGATTTGTTTGATAGTGTTGGTGTATGGTCACGCTGAATGCATTATGTCCACAACTATTTGGCACATTTGAATCAATTGAAGGATATTCTTTTCTTTTCCAACATATGTTCATGATTCTACTCCTAAACCAATGGAATTAAAAGACTCCAGAATAAAGTTGTATAAATGTGTCAACCCTTTTTTTAAGCTATTGGGATCTTATGTTCCCTAGACTCTCTGAAGGCTAATCAATAAAGATCTAACTTCAGACGTCATATGTTGCCTTTTAATGTATAGCTATATTTTAAACAGCTTTCTGTCAACTTACTGTCAACTTCTATTTACCACTGCTGGATTGTTTTCCACTATACATGAACTTCTAGACTGCTAGCATACCCATTTTCCTCCAGAATTATAATGTTTAAATGAATTCAGAATATCTCCAATATTGTTTTAATGTTTTAGTTCTATGCTGATATTCATATTTATATTCCAACAACATTTCATAGAATTAGGCTGGCTTCCAATAATGAAATCCAAATAAAATAATTTTTAAATTGTAAATATTAAAGTAATCCTAAAACAACTTCTTCTTCTTCTTCTTCTTCTTCTTCTTCTTCTTCTTCTTCTTCTTCTTCTTCTTCTTCTTCTTCTTCTTCTTCTTCTTCTTCTTCTTCTTCTTCTTCTTCTTCTTCTTCTTCTTCTTCTTCTTCTTCTTCTTCTCCTCCTCCTCCTCCTCCTCCTCCTCCTCCTCCTCCTCCTCCTCCTCCTCCTCCTCCTCCTCCTCCTCTCCACTTAAGTTCCAGGGAATGTCAGAATACACATGAGGTCTTGAGCTATTTTCTAAAAAGCCAATGATCCCTTGGAAAGTCATGTCTGGTATTGTTCTGGAGAAAGAATGCCAGTGGCCATATGCTTTCTCTAGCTGCAACTTTTCTCATGGGTAGGGCCATCAAAAAGCCTTCCCCAGCAGAACTTAGACTGCAGTGTGGGTGGTACTGGGTGGGGCAATCTTTTCTGAATCTGTTCCAGTTTTTCTACTTTCTTTCTTGCAGGGTGCTGTGCCAGGATTTTGTGTGTGGTTGTGTCTTAATTAATACTCTGCTGAACATTTTTTTTGGTCATTTACTCTTTTCTGGTTTTATGAACAAGAAATTCACTTCATTGTTTCTTAATGAAGAAGACAATTTTAGTGATATTCTGATTGATGGATGGATGGATGGATGGATGGATAGATAGATAGGTAGCTAGATAGAAGGATAGATAGATAGATATCCATTGTTAACAAACTTTTCCCAGTGATATGCCATCTTCCTGGATCCTCGTATTTTGAGGATCTCAAGAGAAACATTATGAAAAATATAAAACTACTACCCTTTTCTACTTCACAATAAAATGCACTCAATTTTTTTAAAAAAATCTAAAGCCATTTTAAAATATTTTGATAATGAGGTAGAAAAATAGGATCTTATTTTACAGAGGAAGAATAACTGCAAGATAGATTTTGGTTAGTTTTATACTAGTACTATTAATGTTGCAAGACATCTTGGATTATTGTCAATAACAAATGAACTGGGTAGGTTATTTGCTGAACCATTTCCCCTCTCTTCAGATATATAATTCTGAAAATTGTAATTTAATTTAACTTAATTTTAATTTTATTTTAGTCTCTGCTTTGATGCTAGCAAACAGTATCCTGCTTACATTTCTCTTTGTGTGTGTTTTTGCACATATACATTGAGAAAAAGTTGCAAAGGAGGGGGAGGCTCTGAGGAAAATTAAGTCTACAATGCATTATCTTTTATTTTTTATTTTATTTATTTATATCCTGCCTTTACTGTTTTTATAAATAATTTAATGTGGCAAACATATACAACATACCTTCTTCCTCTTGTTTTCCCCACAACAACTCTGAGGTGGTTTGGGATGAGAGAAAATGACTGGCCCAAAGCCACTTAGCCGACTGTCATGCCTAAGGTGGGACTTGAACTCACAGTCCCCTGCTTTTTCGCCTGGTTCCTTAATTATTAGTCCAGAGCTCCCCAACCTTTTTGGCTTTGTGGACTGGCAGGGGGGAGAGAGGATGGTTCTACACATGCCTGCTGCTCACACAAATGGAGTGTGCACACATGCAAGTACCTGCTGTTTGGGCAGGTAGGAATGTACACGGATGAGTGCTCGCTTGCCTGGTTCCAAAAGGCTCAAGGCCCAGTAGTTGGGGTTTGGGGACCTCTGCATTAGGCTAAAGATCTCTAGTGACTGGATTTTTGTCTGGTAGGTTTTTGCATTATATTACTCAAGGCACAATGTTTAATAGGCAAATTTCTTTGTGGATTTTTTAAAAGCAGAGAATCAGCAAGATTTGGGGTGGGTGAGAAGCTATGAGGTGCTCATGAAAGCAGTGAACAGAGGACTATGCATGTAATAACTTCATTGTGTATGTATGTACATGCTTAGTATTGCTAAGACACACATGCAGACATATCCACACAGCATTGCTTTTCAGAAATAGAACATTCAGTGGAAGGGTATAAACAAGATCAACTCAGATCATTTTATGGAGAGTCATATGTGACACAAAACTTTGGTCACCATGCTAAAACTCATCTCTTTCTAAACTTAGCAGCAGAAACAGTAAAGGAAGTATTTCATCTCAAATGACAGTAGACACCATGATTCTATTAAACTGTTCAAAAGAATTTTACTGTATAGCTAGGAGTCATATCACCAGCTTGATGCAAATGCATGTTCTGGTTTCTATGTCCAAAGCAGTTATATAGAAATGGCTTAATTCGCTCCTCTGAGAAAGCTGTCACTGGGGAGGTGTAGCTGATTTTATAGAAAAAGAACTGGTAGACTGGGTTTTGTAACTAACTGAATGTAATTTTGGCTGTTCCATTTTCCTTTTTGGATCAGCTTGTCTTTCATTAAATAAAAACTATCATGAAGCTGAGTAAAATTGGATTCAAATTCATTTGTGCTGGCACTCAGAACCAATAAGAAATAAAGTTGCTTCTTTAGAAAAGAAGTTTAAAGTTGGCTTATGAAACCAAAAAGCTAATGTTTTTTTGATGTCCTGAAGAACTTTAAATTTGAAAGAAAGCAAAACAGAACATGTTTTTAATACATGTAAATGTTTTAAGAAAGCTGTTGAATGTACTAGCTGTGTACTGGACAATATGTAAATCGCACAAATTTTGTAGTCCATTCTCATTATCAGTTTCTGTGAAATGTATACACTATAGAATATAGACATACAGAGAGACACTGACATACTGTACATAAATGCATACATATCCACACAAACTTAAGAACTTGGCACTTTGTCTACTATGATTTTCTAAAGTTTAAATGCAAAAAAAGAAGGGAGGGATTTATGAATTCAAATAGCATCAATAAATACAAACTCTCTTTTCAAGGAATCACACAGTAGGCAGAAAAATATAAAATGGGCATGTGTTGGCTTTCAAGAGGTTTTATTCACAAGAGACAATAGTGATCAGCTCCAAGGCAAGGAATAGTTATATGATTTTAATTTAATTTAACTCCTTTTGTCTAAGGATTCTGGGAATTACAGACATGTAGATAAGAACCTCAGTCATTCCTGATTTCATATCCTGTTTTTTTCATAAGCTGGCATTGTTAAAATATTCTTTCATGAAGACTCTTAATCAGGTTGGTGTTATATTATGCTGTGCTCCACTTAGTGATGGCACAAGAGTCTATTTCACAATCCTGAATAAGCAAAGGAGGCAACGGCTTTAACAACGAACTACTGTAACAAAACCATGGGGCAGGGATGTCATTTTCATTTTAGAGTATATTTGACATCTTGCTCATTCATTTCCTTATTTTTTGGCTAATATAATTAGGGGTAGAATGGGAGGTTCATTTCCCCTGCTGGGTAACATCTGCTATGTAGAGTCAATACAAAGTACCATCTGTCTTACAAGGAAAAAAATAGAATTAGGTTTTTTTGGCACATAAGTGGTTCTGTAAATGTGCTTTAGACTTTCATTGGAGGCAGACTCCAGTTAAATGGTAGCAATTAAGATTCCACGGGAAACGTAGGTATCACTTTCATTTATTATCCTGTCAGGGTTCACTTGGATTGCTATCCAATTTTAGAGGGAGGAATGTGTATTAAAATATGCAAATGTAGAAAAAGATTTAGAAAGGTTTGAAGGCACCCTTTTGTAGAATTTTGTGAATGTCAAAGGGTAAAAACCCATCCAACAATCCAAAATTTTCAACCTGAAACAGTTATTCAACATTTTACAGGTTTAGAATGGAGACAATGCTTAATCTACATATAAGTGAGGATTTCCCATCTTTCCTTCCCCCCCTTTTTTTTCTTACACTAAGCAGGAGCAAATATCTGCATCCAGCAACTGACTCTAAAAATGATACTAGGAACATTATTATCAGTAATGTAGGATAGTTTCTAGGTACAAATCTGTTCCTTCTGCTCCACTCCCCAGTTATAAGTTATTACTTGGACTGAGGTTAAGCCATAAGTACTATTTCAGGATCCAGCCCAGCTAGGGTGGGGGTGGGGGGTAGGAGGGCAGCTGAGTAATATACCCTGATTGCTTAGCTGACTTGTCATGTATGTCATCTTGTAGTTCTTTTTTGATTTTATGAATATTCAGTAGACTCCATAATTAGAAATATACTTTCTCACAAATTCTAAGACCCACTTTCATAGTCTAAAACATTAATATTGTAGTGGATTGCACAGTTAGCCAGGTATATAGATTGGTTGTGCCATTTTTATCCATCTATTCAGTCATGCCCAAGGCAGTTGTTGTTTGATGATATTAAAGGTATTGGTGCTGGATGTAAGCTATAGCACTGATCAAATGGTCAATTGTTTCACCCCTTTTACTCCAAAAGTGACATTTGCTGTTTTTTGTTACATGCTGATTTTTCACCTTCATGCAATTTGTTGGCAAAGTTTGTTATTGAGCTGCTAAAATAAAGCCTTCAACTTTAACACTTCTGATCTTAACCAATTCCATATCAGCTTTTTATCAGCATTTTGGTTTATGTCCTTCAAGTATTTACCATGCATTGACTTATTTTCCTTATTATTATTCCTGTAAATGATTCTGTATTGCAATGTTCATTTTTAGTCACTTGGACAGGCTCTTACCACTGAAACAATGGGGGCGGGGTGGGGGGTGGGGAGGGACGAATGGAAGGAATAACATCTTAGATTACTTTCCAGTTATAAATTTACTAATGCTTGCCAATTATTTTCTCTCCTTCCCATGTTATCAAGAATCTCCCTCATTCAGTTTAATTGATAAGAAAAATCCAGTGCATGTGGAGATAGAGTAGCATTGCTGAACAGATTGCAAAGAAGAGGAAAAAACAGATCAAAAAAGTTCAAAATGATATAAAATGGAAAAAAGAGCAAGAGAAAAAACAAGTTTGGTGAACAATGAGAAAAGTCAGGAAAGAGATAAATACCTGTCCCCCATTAAAACAAAGTGCAAAAACATATGTAATCATATGTTAATTGCATATTTTACATTGGAACCATATGTACTGTATAATCATAAAAATGCTGAATATAAATTCCAAAATTCAGATCTACCTGCATTGCTAAACAGTCATGAACCCAAAAATTGGGAAGTACCAACTGATCAGGAAAACAAAGATATATTGACTCCAGCCTAGTGTTGTTGATGCCGTAATAGACCACTGAAATGCTACAGCCAACTCACTGCAGGACAGTGCAGCCAACCCACTGCTAGACAACTTGCTATGGGACAATTCAACAATTCAATTATTTAAAATAGTTTTGAAATTGTTGTCATTCACAGTTCATTTTGTTCCTCTTTTTCATCCTTTATTTAATGATTCTATTCCATCACTTCTTCAATATTAGTCTAACTCTTGTCCTGCAGTGAGTTGGCCATGCCAAGTTGACCGTGCCCTAGACCAGTATAACAGTCTTCCTTCTATTAACTATTTTTCCCATGGATTACAGACAGGTATGGTTAAGTAGCTTATCCAATATTTAGATTTGTTCACAATCCCATACTATATAAGCTAATTAGTGGACACAAGTTATCTGCAACAATACATACATTTTGTTCTTGTACTACATCATGTTTCTGGCCTTAGACATGAATCTGATATGTCCATTTTCATATCATGCTAACTACCAAAAGTGGTGTATTCAGGAGGCATGTAAAGCTATTGATAAGATCCCATTGTTAGCACTCATTCATGTTAGATTGAATTATTCCTGGTGAAGCTAATTCTTAGATTGGACTATTTTTATTTCTATTTAATTTAACATCCATTGTTTTACTTTAAAAAAACTTATTAAAAATATTTTTACATGGACCCCCCCTTCACTATGGGATTACAACAGATGTTCATTATGTGGTATGACCAACATCTGACATATGCCTGTTTTATTCTGTCTTTGGTTTTAGGAAAAATACATTTGCAAAGTATATGAGTGAGACTGAGAAAGGATGACTCCATTGATGACATGTGGCTTGCACTTGGAGCAAAAAGTGAAACAATTTATGATGATTCTTAAATCAATATGTGGCTGGATTCCAACCTTTTGGATTAATGCCAGACCAACTACATCTTCTTTACAAGCTGTGTTTGAGAAGCAAAAAGACACGTTCCAGGGCAAAAAACCAGGATATCCAGGATATCTAAAAAACCAGAGATGTCCTCATACTTCTTTTTCTGAGCATGATGGATAAGCCTATGAGATAGCAAGAAGATAATACAGGCAAACTATTTACAATACATTGATGCAATTATTGAGTTAAGGCATTTTCTTGGTTTGCATAATACATTGTAGGTTTTGATTTCATTGAATCAGTTCTTGAGGCAGGTAGGAGGTAAAGCCCCTGTTGGAAAGCTAATGCAATCCTTGGTTATATAAACAGGGACATAAAATCAAAATCACACAAAGTATTAGCACCCACTTGTAAGTCCTTAGTAAGACCACACCTGGAATACTGCATCCAGTTTTAGTCACATTACAAAAAAAAGATGTTGAGGCTTTGGAAAATGTGCAGAGAAGAGCTACTAAAATGATTAAAGATCTGGAGACTAAAACACTAAAAGAATGGGTGCAGGAATTGGGTATGGCCAGTCTAGAGAAAAATAAAACTAGGGGTGAAATGATAGTAGTATTCCATTATTTGAGGGGCTGCCACAAAGAAGAGGGGTCAACTGATTTTTCAAAGCACCAGACAAGAAACAGCAGATTGAAACTAATCAAGGAGAAAAGCAACCTGGATTTAATGAGAATTTTCCTAAGAATGAGGACAATTAACCAGTGGAATAGCTTGCCTTCAGAAGTTTTGGGTGCTTCATCACTGGAGGTTTTTAAGAAGAGACTGGACTGCCACTTGTATGAAATAGGATCTCCTGCTTGAGCAGGGGGATGGACTAGAAGACCTGCAAGGTCCCTTCCATCTCTATTCTGATTGCATTGATTGCATCTTCAGGCCATTGATGAAGCTGCCCCGCCCATTTTTTTTTGCTACTGTTCTTTCTTTTTAACTATAAGTTACCCAGAATCAGCAACTGTCAAGTGGCTTCCAAAGTGTCTAAAAAAATAAATAAAATAAACAAAACAAATGGGTTACATATATATCACTGTTTTAAACTAAACTCTACAGACTGTGCAAATAAAGGCATTATATCTTTCAAAGGTTTGATTAAATGGTTAAAGACAGGGCTTTTTTTGTCATAGAACGCTCAGAACGGAGTTCCGGCACCTTTTTTGGATGGAACTTTGTAGGGTAGGCAAGGCGGGTTGTATGACATGTGTGAGTTCTGGCACCTTTTTCTTTTACAAAAAAAGCACTGGTTAAAGACATTTTGTATCCTGGCATAAGTGAAACAAATTTGAATATAAAAGCCACACACACTCATTTCTGAATGAAAACTGTAATGTATTGGGATTTACTTGAACTGTTTTCACGTGTCTTTTGAATGCTGATTAAGGTTGCTCAATTGGTGTGTCTGTGTAAAAGTCACTGATCATATATATATATATATATATATATATATATATATATATATATATATATATATATATATATATATATACATGTTAAGTGTTTGTTAAGTATTTTAGAATACCTTGCTAGGCCCCAAACACGGGGCAAATCTTATTGCCTGTTTCAGCCTAACCCAAGGCCATCCACAGGGTGTAGTCACAACAGTGACAGCCCATATTTGTGTAAAAATTTTTTCCCTTTAATTCTTTGTTAGCAATCCAAAAAAAAAAAATTACACACACACATATATATATGTTTTCTGAGGTTTTCGCGGGTGTTTGTATGTAGATCTTTGGTCATTTGGGTTTTTCCCCACGTAGAATTGGAGGTATCAGGGCAACGTTTTGACGAAATCTCATCCGTCATCCTCAGGCTGGTGACTTCAGCTTCATTCTTCTGGGAGAAGTGTGTGATAGTGGCTGTTTTTTCTTCTTTTTTAAACTGCCAGAGGGGATGTGTTCTGTGGGTGTGTTCTGTTCCAACACTTTAAAGCCACTGGACACGAAATTGATTTTTAAAAAAACCAGAACTATCGCCAAAATTGAACATTTTAACAACAGAATAATCAGAGAAGCCATCGAGATAGAAAATTGCCCCCACAGCATGAACAAATGAGATGATACCTCTCGCCTACCAGCCATTTGGAAACCCGCCTTGATTGACAGACGAGTCCCAACCACCAAGAATGATACCAGACCCAAACTCATGATAACATCACATGACATCACCACCACACAACCATTCAAAAAGCAAATCAGAACCTACAATGATAACGACACACAACCACAAAACAGAAACCTAACTACAGCTGCAACATTAGCCACTTTAAACCCCTCCAAACCACACAATAAACAAACTGACACTCACTATAAAAACATGGCACCACCACAAACACGGAGCCGAACAAAAGCAGCACAACTCACCAGTTCAGGTCTAAGGCTGGCAGCTGAGACCAGCCCATCCACTCAAAACACATCCCCACCCAATCAGAACACAGTCCCCATTCAAAACACACTCCCACCCAATCAGAACACAGCTAAGCCCCCACCCAATCAGAGCACACCTCCACCCCATCAGAACGCAGCCAAGCCTCCACCCACAAAACACACCCCCTCTGGCAGTTTAAAAAAGAAGAAAAAACAGCCACTATCACACACTTCTCCCAGAAGAACGAAGCTGAAGTCACCAGCCTGAGGATAACGGATGAGATTTCGTCAAAACGTTGCCCTGATACCTCCAATTCTACGTGGGGAAAAACCCGAATGACCAAAGATCTACATCTACATCTACATCTACATCTACATATGCATATGCATATGCATATGCATATGCATATGCATATGCATATGCATATGCATATACATATACATATACATATACATACATACATACACAAACACACACACACACACACACAGACACACACAGACACACACAGACACACACAGACACACAGACACACAGACACACACACACACACACACACACACACACACACACACATATATATATATATATATATATATATATATATATATATATATATATATATATATATATATATATATATCATTTTCATTTCATTTATTATATTTGTATACCGCCCTTCTCCCGAAGGACTCAGGGCGGTGAACAGGGCACATAAAAAATACAGAATACAAAAATTAAAAAAGAATTAAATAAGAGCCCAAGCTAAAAACAGTAGAATAATATTAAAAATCCCCAATAAAAACCCCAGCACATCCCCCATCAGGCCAGGCCGGCTTGCTCAAATAGACTGCGTCGGAAGGAGCGAAGGTCAGGTGCCATCCGGAGCTCAACCGGCAGCTGATTCCATAAAGCCGGGGCGCCCACAGAGAAGGCCCTCCCCCTGGGGGCCACCAGCCGACATTCTCTGACCGGTGGCACCCTGAGGAGGCCCTCTCTGTGGGAACGCACAGGGCGGAGGGAAGTTGATGCTGGCAGCAGGTGATCCCCAAGGTACTCCGGACCCATGCCATGTAGGGCCTTAAAAACCATTACCAAAACCTTGAACCTCACCCGGAAGACAACTGGTAGCCAATGCAGCTCGCGGAGCAAAGGTGTAACATGGGAATAGACGAGAGGTCACGAGCGCATGAGTGACCGTACACAGGGCATCCCGGTCTAGATAGGGCTGCAACTGGCGCACCAGGCGAACCTGGGCGAAAGCCCCCCTAGTCACAGCCACTATATGATCTTCCAGAGTAAGCCACGAATCTAGGAGGACTCCCAAGTTGCGAGCCCTATCTACGGGGGGTAAAAACTCACCCCCCATGGAAAGAGGTGGACTATTCTGAATATCCCGGGATGCCGGTATGCACAGCCACTCAGTCTTGTCGGGGTTGAGTTGAAATCTGTTCCTCCCCATCCAGACCCGAACCGCCTCCAGGCAACGGGACATCACATCGAGGGCATCACTGGGGTGGTTTGGGGTCGAAATGAAAAGCTGGGTATCATCAGCATACTGATGATACCCAACTCCAAAACCACGAATGATGTCACCCAGCGGTTTCATATAGATGTTGAACAGGAGAGGCGAGAGGACCGACCCCTGAGGAACTCCACAAATGAGAGACCTCGGGGTCGACCTCTGCCCCCCTGCCAACACCGACTGCGAACGTCCCAGGAGATAGGAGGAGAACCACTGAAGAATATATATATAAAGCATCCACTTTTTATGTTTATTGTTTATTGTGCATTTCCATGTTATAGGCCAAGTATCACTTTCTGATCATGTTTGTTTCTCAGTGGTGAGGAGCAAAAATTCCTCAAATGAGAAGCCATTTTGCTACATCTGGAAAATTCAGTCATAAATAAAAAATGTCATTGATGATATAATAAAATTACATAATGATAGCCATGCATTATAGAAGATGTGGTCTGTTGAGGAACAAGAACAAGAGCTGCTGACAGCCTCAAGGTTGATAGCAAATGAATTTATTTCATCTGTGCTAGGTTATATTAACCTTTTAAAAACATAGTCTTCCCTATGGGGACTGAGAAAAGAAATAAAAACATGCATATCTTGATCAATTTGAAGATGCTCTGTTTCCAAAATTTTGTAGATATGTATTGGTTTCCCCCAAAAAACAGTCACAAGTGAATGACAATAAAACAGGACTCTTCGATGCTATGTTTTTAAAGAGAACAACTGCACTACAGTAAGAAATTGTGGGCTTAGTTAAGTATAATCATAAAAAACACCTGGTGCCTTAAAGTGTGCCATAACATTTCCATGAGAAACAGATGCGCTTTTGAAAGAGAAAGAGATTTGTGGAGATTTGTTGTATTTAAGTCAATGGTTGAAATAAAATAACTTGCACCATCTTGCATGCTGTGTGTTAGAAACAATAAACTTTGCATTTAAAACATTTGTAGTCCCTGTTTAGTACTTAATCTAGTGACTAACATTAATTCCAAATTTGGCAAGAGCTAGAAAATGGTTGTTGACCCAATAACTAGAAAATCACAAGAAGGCCAAATTTCTTAACATATCAAATATACCATCTTATTTTCTTTAGTTGGTTACTGAAATGAGTGAGATTACTAATGGGAAAATACAATATACATAACTGTATCTTTTATTTCTCTTTATTTCTTTTATTTTATTATCAGAAGAATAGTTCCCTGTCATTGTATAGCTAAGCAGTACGGAAAAAACTTCCCATTATTGTCATATGCTTCCTAATGAGAGAAAAGAAGTAAGTATATACCACCGTAACTTTTTCCAATCTTTCAGCAGTTCTCCAGGTGTGTGCACTTCTGCCCCCAGAATTTTCAGCAGTAGCTAGGCTGTTTGGAAAATTCTAGGAGTGAAGGTTTACACATCTGGGAGTGTCCAAATTGTGGAACTCATCTTAAAGTATTTAAGATTTGGTAAAACTTGGATTGGCAATCTAAAAATGCACATAGCCTTTCATACAATATTAGAGATTATGCAAGACAAGTACTTCACATAAAAATGCATTTAATAAGAGAACAAGCCCTGGAGTTTAAAAACAAAACCCTATTTCTGTAGAGGTTTCATAGATTCACAGGAAAAAAAAGTTATAAAGGGGTTTTTATTTGTTTGTATTTATTTAAATCATTTATTTGGCACCCCTCACACAGCAGTGAGTCTGGGAGACGTTCAAAGATGAAAAACCAACAATTATAAACAATAGCAAAAAGATGCTCAAGATAAAATAATATATTCCAATCATAAAACCAAATCAACAACAGAGCTTGCCTAAACTCCTGGCCCAAATGCTGGAGAAACAGCCAGGTCTTCAGAGTCTCTGAATGATTTGAGGATGAAACCATCCTTATCTTTTCTTCAGCATGGTATTCCATTTTATTATCTATAATATGTCTTTATGTATTTCAGTTTTTCTGACTGCCCATCTTACGCCTAACAGAACAGAACACTTTAACCAAATAACAGAGCTGAAAGGGACCTTGGAAGTTTTCTAATCCAACTCCCTGCTCAAGCAGGAGACCCTATACCACTTTAGACAGATGGTTGTCCAATCTCTTCTTAAAAACCTCCAATAATGGAGTACCCACACCTTCTGGAGGCAAGTTGTTTCACTGATTAATAGTTTTAACTGTCAGGAAATTTCTCCTTAATTCTAGGTTGTTTCTCTTTTTGATTAGTTTCCACTCATTGCTTCTCATCCTACTCTCAGGTTAACATTAACATCAGTTAAAAGCTTACAAGAGTTAAAAGCTCAACACCACATAACAAGTAATAAATGTTTGTTTGGCAGACAAGGTAAAAAACAAACAGTCATCAACATAACCACCTTAGGTGCTTTCACCAATTTCTGACCCCTATCCCCTGTGCTTCTTAAGCACAGAAAGCATAGGGAGATCTTGGTTATATATTGTAAGATGTAGAGATGATTGTAGTTAATCCAGCTAGTATGGCTTGAGTAAAGGATCATTAACACTGATTTGGCAAGCTTGTACATATATCCTTTAAAAAAAAGTATCTCGGGATGTGACCAAATATAGTTTGAAATCTAGTGGAGAAATGTACTGAGCTCCCTGCTGATTATCCAACACTAATAGCACTTCCCATCTTCCTCCCAACTTTAATAGTAAAATTTTGTTAAAGAAGAGGTCATAGTCTGATGTGACAGCAAGCACTCAATGATAACATCAAATGATCGATGTTTGAGCAGGGGCTTGGACTAGAAGACCTCCAAGGTTCCTTCCAACTCTGTTATTCTATTATTCTGATTGGTGGTCTTTCAATTTGCCTGCCACATTGCCTCCCAACATTTAAAACCATGTTGGACAATGTACTCAGTTCCTAGCAAATGAATCAGCATGAGCATGATTCTCCAGCCTGGTAAGACTATGAAGCTGAGATAATAGTACTTATGTTGCTGTGCTGGAATTAAAATCCATCTAATCAATAAGAATACGTCATATAAGTGTCTTTGGAATTCCTGTCAGAATCTCTACCCTTTTTTTAGTACAGGATAGTGCTGAAACTTAAAAGAAAGACAAATACCTTGGCTTGTTGCAATAAATAATATTATTTGTCTATGTTCTTCCCATTTCCTTCAGTGTTTTGTTTATTCACATTACTAACAAAATAAATTTTAGTTCCATTCCATCACCTCTCTTCCAAGTAACTCTCCCTTACTCTTTCTCTCCTTTAGTATAAATAAATGGTTAACAGCTTACATCCAAGAGTAATGCTGAAAGCCATATGCATCTACAGAAAATGGTAACAACAATAATTATGAATATGTAGTATAATTTAACAAATTAAATGCAGATTGAAAGGGCTGAGGAAAGTGTCCTAAAGAAGCCACATAAGAATTAAATGCCTTTTAAAAGGTCAGTTTCCATAGCTTAGAAGTTTTACAATCTGTTGTGACTTGATTACTTAATGGCCAAATAAATCTTCTTTCATATCTAAATGTGCAACAAATGTTCCTATAAAGTTAAACATTCCCCTACATTCATAGGGTTGAAGTTTCATTATGGCTTTTATCCCAAACTTTACTTTGTTAGGTAAGTGGATTACAGTCTAGATCTCTAGGATACATTTAATCTTGGTACTTCAGGACCACATTCCCCTCCCCACCCTTTTTTTTGTCAGAAAACTGGTGAGCCTACTTTCTGTGCAATTATTTGATTATTCATTGTGTGGTGCAAGTAAAAAAAACAGATTCTGTGGGAAAGGGCTGTTTATGTAACCACAAAAAAAAAAAAAAAGATAAGTAGCAGGACCCTGTGACTGACTTAACCATACCCATGTATTATCAACATTTTATATGACTTTGTACTGAATATAGTTCAATTCTCTTAGATGTTCTGTCTGAATAGTACATTAAAACAATAACACTGGATTTTACAGATTCAGAAACAGGAAGAGTGTTACCAATATATATTGTACTAGAGGGTTGTAATCTATGAACTCTACAAAGGAACATTTTTGAATAGCACAGTCTTGTGGGCATTTTAAACAATGGTGGCTCCATAGAGTATACAAAGAAACTCCTGACAAGGCTAAAAATTCCTGTGCTCTTTTAGGCATGTCTCTACTAACAAAATAGCAATGTTTGCTTTGAAGCCCTGAAAGCCACTGTGCTGAGAACATGCATTATTAGAATGATCTGACCGAATAATGCATATGCCATTGTGCTCCTTACTTGGTATGGGTCACTGAATGATTGTCCAAATTCCAGAACTAGATCACTTGCCTCCTTTTTAATTTCATCAGGGTGGGAATGAGAACATTTTCCTTTAACTTTTGTATCTTCATGTTTTTTCATATCTGTGTCTTCCTGTTCTTAGAGTGTGACACATATGCTAATTCTTGAAAGGTGAATAACTGATGGTGAGATTGTTTAAACTGGGTGGCACAATACAGCTGATTGTTCTGAGTAGCACTGGCTTTATAGGAGAAGCTGAAATGCAGCTGTGGAAATGGATGGAACATGGAGGAGGAAAACAAGAACATAAGCAATGCCCCTACTGGATTGCATTCCTGGCCCATCTAATTCAGCAGTCTGTTCTCACAATGGCCAACCAACTACACAAGGAGGCTCCCTTGTCTCCCAGCAGATGGTTTTCAGAGACAGGCACACATCCATGAAAGCTAATAGCCATTGATCCTATTTGAAGCCAGAAAGGTGGTAGCCAGCACTACATTTCATAGTAACAAATTTCAAAGATGGATTTTGTATTGTGCAAAAAATATACTTCCCTTTGTCCAACTTCTTCCAGGAATCCACTTCATTGGGTGACCTCTTGTTCCAGTATTTTGGGAAGGGGAAAACAGCTTCTCCTCGCCCATGTTGTCCATACCATGTATAATTTTGTACATCTCAATTATGTTACTTCTTATCTGCCTCCTTTCTAAACTAAAATTCCCCAATATTGCAACTTTTTCATAAGGAAGCTATTTTAGTTCCTTGATTATCTTGCTTGCCCTCCTCTGAACCTTCTGTAGCTCCAATACATTTTTTTTGAGCATAGCAACCAAGACTGCATACAAAGAGTAAGACTAAACTTAGCATGATACCTATATTAGAGGTGTATCCAATATTTTGTACTTGGAGCTATTGTCAGATGCAAAACATCAGGTCCACACATGAAGGTCTGATTAAACTAATTTATTGTTAGTCAAGCCTATGCATAAGAATCTTCTCAACTAATGGTTAATACCTGCTTGGGATTAGATAAAGGTCAACAGAATTCAAAGAGAGTTGGACTTAGTTCACTTGTGCCTACGCAGGGATTCTAGGCCGATCTGTCTTTTAACTCCACCCCCACTTCTTCCATTCTTTCTCTTAAATCTATTTTAGCATTTAAATTAAAATGCATGCTTTCAAAAGTAGTATTTGGAGCTGGAATAATAATAAAAAAATCTTTTAATTTGCATTTGAAATGAACTACAGTTGAATACAGCTCATATGTTTACTATCCAGTCATGCATCTAATAGTTTTTCCTAAGACAGAAACAAAATGACACCTTGGAAATAATTTGTAGAATTGTACTTAAGGCTTTCACTAATGGCATGCAGCCCTGAAAACCTCATGCTCTGTATTTGGATAATATTTTTTTTCTGTAGAACTTCTAGATATGATCCTTTGATCATTTCCAGCATTTAATAAATCCCAAACAAGTCCCATCACCTCTATCTAGCCTTTCCAAAGAAGTCCTTCCCTTTTCCTGTCTTTCTCTTTGATTTCACACCCCTCCTCCTCCTGAACAGGTGGATGGGAGTAAGGGAAACAAACAACATAGGATTAGTAGCAAAGCTCTGAAGATATGCATAAACATAAGTCACTGCTGTTGGATTAAATGGCAGTGTAGGAAGGAATGAAAAGAGAAGAAGGAAAGTTTCAATCAACAATAAGTTATTAGGAAAAGGGAAGGATACCAAACAAATTCAGAGCAGTGCAAATGTTCAGTGGGGAGACTACATTGTAACATGGGGGAGGGTGTTCTTAGCTGAAATAAATATATAACTGTGAAGAAAAATTCAAAAAATAGCACATACCAGAATAAAATAAAGATTCTGGTTATTTTGATCCCTTATTATATTTATTCAGTTGGATAAATTTATTCATAAATTTATTCATAGAGCACATCTATTCAAATCATGCACTTGTCTGGGATAGAATAAGGACTCCTGCCTTGAGTGGAGTGTTGGACTAGAAGATCTCTAAGGTCCCTTCCAGCCTTAGGATTCTATGGTATGACTTAATGCCCTCTGGTATAATGTGAAGGTTAGTTATTTCATGGGTCATATATTTTATCAAAAGTTTGTGAGCTAATTTTAAATTTTAACCAAATGCATATTTTTAAAAGTATATAAGGGGAAAATGTCTACAAGATGGCAAAAATGAAATCCTTCCATATACCAATGTTCTTTGGGACTCATCTCTTCCATTTTTGCCATATTATAAAAAAGAAGTGTCTATGTAAAAAAGATGGAGACCTTTCTGGATCCTTCCCCCCCCCCCCTTCCTTTCATCCCCTTGTTCCAGCAAAAGATGGAAATGAATCGGCTGAATTTGTTTCTGATGTTGTTTGCAGGAATAGAACTGACATCCTTTAGACATAAATTACTTCAATAGCATGCCACATTTTGGAGTGCACCCTCAGCTGAGTTTGGATTCCACACTGTTAAATCCCTGTTTTTTGCAGCCTGGGAGGAAGGTTATAGGGCTGAAAGAAACCTCATCTTTCTTCTCTCATCCTGTGTTGCTTCTAATGACTGGGAAAACTCATAAAGCTATCACCACCCTGAAAACTGTGTGGTCATTGCTCAGCAACTTTAGAAACCACATTCCTTTCTTTATCTAAGGAAAAGAGGTAAAATATGGTTAGTCTCTAAACATTCTCCCCTGTCACTGCTCCTTCCTATAGTGAATTATCCTGAGTTTTGGACTGTATTTTAAAGTGCTGGAGGTGGAATGGGCTGTGTCAGATGCAAAGCCATTACACTTTTTCTTTCCACATGCAAAAACTCCTTGTATCTTTCTGCTCATGGTGAACTGAACATGTGATTCATTCATCATAAATTAACTCTGAAATTGTTCATGTCAACAAAAAGCCTTTCAGCTAAGAAGTAGGCAGTAGGATGTACGTTTCTCTTTTTATTTACAGTGGCTTCCTCAGATAGCCTGGTCTGATCTTTCTGATGATTAGCAGAGAGTACATGGTGTTGGGACCCTTTTTTGGACTGTCTCATTTAGGACAGAGCAATTTCCAATGAAACCTATTGGAAATATAAACACCCTATTGTAAATAGGGAGGACACACCCTAATGTTATTTTCATTTCCTTTTCCATATGAATATCTAGCCACTCCTAGTATAGTGCCCAAATCTCCAACATTCTTCAGTTTTCTTACAAGAGAGTTTTATTTCCTACCTCTTACCCAGAGTCATTTAGAGTTTCCTTTGGTTGTATTTCTGCTCCTGCTGCTCTTATTTCTGACCTCCTCCTCCTCCTCCTCCACCTCCTCCTCCTTTCACTGTTTCTACAGTCTCTCAAGCTGCTCCTAGTTTCTAGTAAGGAAAAATTCATATGACATGTGAAATGCAAATCTCCAGCACTTCTTTTGAAAAATTAATATATGCCATTGTGCACATATCTTTTATCCTGACAATATACTTGTAAATTGTATTTGAGTGAAGGAAAATGACTTCCCTGTCATCATGACTGAGAGAATATTTGAACACAGGTTTATGAATCCCACTCTGATTCTCTAATGCTACACTGCAATAGTTTTTGTGAAGTAGCTTCTCTTTCCACTGAGTTGTGACACTGTCCATCTCCTCTGCTTGTGGTAAACATAATCATAAACATAATCCTGCTTTATTGCATTTTTCAACCCACATTTCCAGGTTAATCCACAATGTCTGGAGTGTAGCTGTGATTGCTTTTGTTTGAACCTAGAAATGGTGTTTTGCTAATCAGAAGCCCAGATTGTGCAGGGGGCTTGAATGCAATGGATCACAAAGGCCTGATCTAACATTAGGCAGAGCAAAGCAATTCTTTGAGGCTACAAAGTATTTTACTAGGGAGCTACTTCCCATTAGGCCAGTTCTTCACCTACTTAGCTAGTTGTGTCTAGACATAAGAGAAGACATTGTCCCATTATTAATGTTGAAGGAAGAATCTTCTACCAGTCTAATCAGGTTTTCTTCACAGAACAGTTGGAAATGCCCTTTTCCTCCCCACCTCTGGCAGAACCTGATCACAGGTTTTGTCAGAGTTTCTGGTTCAAACTGGGAAGGTCAAGAATGGGGGGGGGAGGAGGGAGGAGGGAAGCTAAAACATGCTCTACTGCCTTCCCTTCACAACTGCATTTTCTGAATCCCCTAAAAAGGCTTTTTGTCTTCCCTTCATTTTAGTTAGAAAAGACATTTGGAAAGTGTGCCCAGAAAAAAGAAAGTTTATATTTGACCTGGTGCCCTTCCTTTGTTTAATTTTTTTTAAAAAATCCTACATCTGTGCTTGCATCAGAAAAGTGTTGGCAGATTCCACTAGGCTCTACCCCAACAGCTGCAGGCATTCTCTTTCTGCACAAATAATTGAAAAGATTACAACTTTTTTTTATGGCAAACTCATTTACCTTAGCAGAATTATAAAGATAGCTCAGGCAAGTTTGTACTACAGCTCCGTAGAATTAAATTTGTCTCAATATGCAGCCTTTCCTAGCTGTGTGTGACCACTTCTTCAAATCTATCATCTCCACTGGAAACTTGTGTATTTCATCAGCCTCAAATGTTTACATCCCCCTACTTGACTTTTTGTCCAGCAGACTGTGTCTCCTTCAATTCTCAATCATTCTTTTTTCTCTATAGAGATAGTTTCAGAAATACTGTTACATTTTCCCCATTCTTTTCTTCCTATTGAAGAACACATACAGAATTGTGAGATTGCCTTAATTGTATAGTTTGGGAAAAGCAAGCCAGTGTTGAAAAATGGTGGCTGGTTCTAGCATGATTTTGATTAATTCATAAGATGTGTTTGCTCAATTATCAGTTGCAAAAAGAGGTGTTGATTCATATCCCCTTTATATGTAAGCCACTCTTAGTCACCTATATGTAAGTTGGGTGCTGTATAAATTTGTTTAATAAAAAAAATAAAAAAATAAAATAAAACCATAATGATTAATAAATGTGACATTACAAAGCACAGTTTTTGGTCATTGACTGACTGACTATTGTAGCTAAAAGTACAAGCAACAGTAGAAATGAAGAAAATCTTTGGAAAGTTACTGTTTTTCAATTGCCATTTTCAGACTTACATAATTCGGTATGTAGCCAAGATCCGATAACAATTTTATTATGACCCATTGAAACCAGTAGAATGAATGATTAACATCGAACTTTTCAGTAGTTTTTATGAAATGTCAGTCTTAACCAACAAAAACTAGATCAGGAATTTGTCTTTATGCCAAGTCTGTGAAATAACTGCATAATGTCTAAGACTTTAAAAGGACAAATGCTTTAAAAATGGTTTATGTGTCTACAGTATGTGTCTCTCTACGTGTAATCTATATGATCCTTACCATATTATGTTGCAGTTATTTTCCTGATCTTTTATTCTCTCTTTTTCAGAACTAAAAAATACATGACCTTTCATTCATGTGAGATGGGAAATAAAATCTCAGTATTAAATACTTTTATTGGTTTTGGAAAACCCGTCCTATTGTTCTGTTCTTTCATTGCTAAAGCTAACAGATGTAATTTTAAATTATACAAGAAAAGTTTTAAAGTGAAAGACTGATAAGTCTTTTCTTGTAAAATAGTCTAGGACTGCCTTAAAACATTTTGGGAAATGTAAAAACTCTGTGCTATAGTGAATGGAATTCAAAATTATGTGAATGCATTATAAAGCAACCTTAAACTATAAAAATAAAGAAAACACATATTTATGTATAGTTGAATTCATGGATTATTTAAGTTCCAAACTTTCTTTCAAGCATTTTTGCTATTAGTAGAATAAATTTTAGGAAAACACTCAGGAATTTATTTATGATCTATAGCAGAGGCCACCAACCTTTGTCAGTTGGCAGACCAGAGGAAAAGGGAGGGGGAAGCACTTTACATGCTTCCATGAGCGTGCACATAGGGCTGTGAGCACATGCGTGCCGCAAATGGGGCAGGGTTAGCACTCGTGTGATACTCACTAGCACTGCCCCATTTTTGCATGGTGCAGCACCTTGTTTCTACTCCCGGCAGTGTCTGTTTTTGCACCTTGCAGCACATTTATTTTTTTTTCTGCCCAAGATGGCGGCGGCTGCAGTTTGAGCTACGTGCGCTCCACAAGGGCTCTAAATGGGTCAGTTTAGGGAGGCCCAGCCGTGGCACGGTATGGTGGGGCAATTCCGGGGGGAGGTGGATGCAGAGACGTCTGCTGGGCGCTGTTTTTGGCGGCGCTGAGCCCCCCCTCCCCCTTCGGATAGCGGCGCTTCGGATGGCCTCTGCTTGTACGGAGGGGCGGCGGCGACGATTCCACCGGCTGGAGACTCGATCGGGAGTTGGGATTGTTACAAGCTGGCAGGCGCTGTATTCAGCGGCGCGGAGCCCTCCCTCTCCTTCCGGATGGCGGCAGTGGATTTTAGGCCCGGACATCGGCCTCGGTTTTTGCCCCGCCGTGGTGGATTTGTTGGGGAATGCCTGGATTATTAAATTACTGCCGGGAATGCCTTTGCTCGCCACTGGATCATCGTTTGGACTAGCGGGTGGATGCTTGGGGGAGAGGATTTTTTTTGTCCTCCCCCCAGACTGGTGGCAGTGGCCGGCGGCCCGAAGATCGGCAGCGGCCTGGCTTACTTCCTGTGCTGGCAGGCAGGTATTATGGCTATTTCAATGCCCGGCTGGAATCAAGACCTCCCCATTGACAGTCCGGTTTGGCCTTGGTACCTGACCGTGGTGGGAGGACAGTCTTGGACTGGTTATCGACCACCTCACTGGTGTGAGAGACCAGTTGGGGTAGGCTTGGCCTAGGACTCCCTTCTCTCTCCACCCAAGATTGGACTCCTCAGCCGGAGTAAGAGGGCATAGATAGGGGCATCGAGTTGAGACGCGCTAAGAGGCCCCTGATACATTTTTAGCCGGTTATTTTAAAAGGTTAGGGAGGGGGAGGGATAGGAGGGTGGGGAGGAAATCATTAACCGGCGCTCAGTCTGGGCCTGTTAGGGGTCCTGACGGGACGGGGTTGGGGGAGGTGGTTGCTGGTTCTGTGAATGTTGGGGTGGGGCTTCAAATCCCCACGATGATAGAGAATGGCAGCAGGTGGTTGCACAGAGGACCATATCAAAATCTGGGATCGCGCCTCCGCTGTCTTCGAGCGGTGGCGCACTCCGACCCTCCGGTTAGCACCCTTTTGCCTGGGGATGAGGGTGATCAGGTCCCTGAGCTTAGGCTGGTTTATTTTAACGCCAGATCCGTCATTAACAAGGCTCCCCTCATTCATGACTTGATCGAGGTGGAATGTGCAGATCCGGTGTGCATTACGGAGACTTGGTTGGGCTCAGAAGGAGGGATTCCTCTGACCGAGTTATGCCCTCCAGGTTTCTGTGTGCTACACCAGCCACGGGCTCAGGGCAGGGGTGGTGGGGTGGCGGTGGTTGTTCGGGAGACTTTATGCCCGCGGGAGACCACCATTGTCCAGATGGCCGGGAGTGAGTCCCTCCTCCTGAGATGTGGCCCTCGGGCTCAGTTGGGCTTGTTGCTCACATACCTGGCGCCCAGCTGTGTGGCAACAGCCCTGCCCGAGCTGCTCGACACTCTCTCAGGGTTGGCGGTGGAGTTCCCCAGGCTTATAGTTCTGGGTGACTTCAACCTGCCTTCACTGGGAGGGTCGTCTGAGTTAGCTCGGGAGTTCATGGCCTCCATGACGGCCATGGGCCTGACCCAAGTAATTCAGGGGATCATACTCTCGACCTGGTGTTCCTGTCTGGACAGTGGTTGGATGATCTAGGAGGGGGTTCATCAACCATTGTTCCCCTGTCATGGTCAGATCATTATCTCCTTCGGCTGGTCTTCCGTTATGCCACCCCCCGCCGCTGGGCTGCAGAACCGACCAGGTGGTTCCGCCCCAGGTGCCTAATGGACCCGGAACGGTTCCAGATGGCACTTGGGTCTATACCCATCGCCCTCATCCACAGCCCAGTCGATGCCCTGGTGGATGCCTGGGAAAGGGCGGCCACCAGGGCACTTGACTGTGTTGTACCCTTGCGACCTCTGACCCAGCGCAGATCCCGTTGGGCTCCGTGGTTCTCTGCGGAGCTTCGGGAGATGAAGCGTTGGAGACGGGGTCTAGAGAGCGGTTGGAGGTCTAGCTGATCCGAATCTGACCGATTGCAGTTAAGAACCTTTATAAGGTCTTATCTTGCGGCGATAAGGACGGCGAAGTCTAATTACTTCGCTGCCCTCATCGCGTCCACAGATAATCGCCCGGCCGCCCTGTTTAGGGTGACTCGCTCCCTCCTTAACCAGGAGGTGAGGGAGGATCCCTTACGGGGACGAGCTGAGGAATTTAGTCATCATCTGGCGGACAAAATCGCTCAGATCCGGACCGGTCTGGACTCTGACTGGGCAGAGTTTGACGTGGAGGAATCGGACGGTCTTGAGCATGTTATCTGGACTGAGTTTGATCCTGTTTCCCCTGATGATGTGGACAGGATCATGGGGAGGCTGAGCACCACCACCTGTTTGTTGGATCCGTGCCCCTCCTGGCTGGTTTATGCGGCCCGGGAGGAGACACGAGGCTGGTTCCAGGCAGTAATAACTGTTTCTTTGAAGGAGGGTGTCTTCCCTGCCACCTTGAAGGAGGCGGTGGTGAGACCCCTCCTCAAAAAGCCTGCCCTGGACCCGGCTGTTTTAAATAATTATCATCCAGTCTCCAACCTTCGCTTTTTGGCGAAGGTTGTTGAGAGTGTGGTGGCGCGTCAGCTTCCTCTGTTCCTGGAGGAAACTGATTATCTGGACCTGTACCAATCGGGTTTCAGGCCTGGACACAGCACGGAGACGGCATTGGTCACGCTGATGAATGATCTCTGGCGGGCTCGGGACAGGGGTTGTTCCTCTGTCCTAGTCCTATTAGATCTCTCAGTGGCTTTTGATACCATCGACCATGGTATCCTACTGCGGCGTCTCAGGGGGTTGGGAGTGGGAGGCACCGTTTTACGGTGGTTCTCCTCCTATCTCCTGGGCCGTTCGCAGTCGGTGTTGATGGGAGGGCAGAAATCCACCCCAAGGCCTCTTGTTTGTGGAGTTCCTCCGGGGTCGGTTCTCTCGCCCCTCCTGTTCAACATCTATATGAAGCCGCTGGGTGAGATCATTCGTGGTTTCGGGGTGGGGTATCATCAGTACGCTGATGATACCCAACTTTTTCTTTCCACCCCAAACCAACCCAGCGATGCCCTCACCGTGATGCCCCGTTGCCTGGAGGTGGTCCAGGTCTGGATGGGGAGAAACAGGCTTCGTCTCAATCCTGCCAAGACTGAGTGGCTGTGCATATCGGCATCTCAGGTTAACCAGACCATTCCACCTTTAACGATGGGGGGTGAGGTGTTACCCCCCGTTGATAGGGCTTGCAACTTGGGCATCCTCCTTGACTCCCGGCTCAATTTTGAAGACCATATAGGAGCCGTGACCAGGGGGGCTTTTGCCCAGGTTCGCCTGATGCACCAGTTGCGACCCTACCTGGACCGAGATGCCCTACGCACAGTCACTCATACGCTCGTGACCTCCCGTTTAGACTACTGCAACGCTCTCTACATGGGGCTGCCCTTGAGGACCACTCGGAGGCTTCAGCTGGTGCAGAATTCAGCCGTGCAAGTTGTGATGGGGGTTTCCCGATACTCCCATGTAACACCTCTACTCCGCGAGCTGCATTGGCTTCCGGTTGCCCTCCGGGTGAGATTCAAGGTGCTGGTAATGACCTATAAAGCCCTAAATGGCTTGGGTCCGGGATATCTGAGGGAACACCTGCTGCCAGCATCAAGTTCCCTTCGTCCAGTGCGCTCCCACAGGGAGGGTCTTCTCAGGGTGCCGCTGGTAAAAGATTGCCGGCGGGTAACACCCAGGGGGAGGGCCTTCTCTGTGGGTGTGCCTGCCCTCTGGAACCAGCTGCCCGTGGAGCTGAGGACTGCCCCTGACCTCCGTTCATTCCACCGGGACCTGAAGACCTGGCTCTTCGAGCTCTCTGGCCCAGGCTGAGAATTTTAATTCTAATTTTAATTGGGGTTTTTTACTTTTTCAGGGACTGTTATAAACTTTTTAATTGTTTTTAATTTTTGTATTTCTTGTTTTAATTACCCTGTTAACCGCCCTGAGTCCTTCGGGAAAGGGCAGTATACAAATCCAATTAAATAAATAAATAAAAATAAATAAATGGTGGTGGCCCATTTTTTGCACCCGGTGTGGCGGCACCCCGTTTTCGCATAGTGTGGTGGCAGAGGCCTGTTTTCACACCCGAGGTGCAATGGCTGCCCATTTTTGCGCCCCGTGGTGCAGTGTCCTATTTTTGCGCCCTGTGGACATGGTGCCAACACAAGTGAAGGGGTTGGGGACCCCTGATCTATAGAATCAGGCAATACTATATTTTACTTATTTTAATTTTCCATCCAGATACACTAGTTAATCTATGCCAAGAGATGCAAATGCTGTTTCTCTCCATCTGGTTCCCCAAAGAGTTAAAAAAAGATAGTGTACTTGACATTAAACATTATGTGGAACCTGAACTATTTGTCCTACAAACAATCCACATGTATATTTTACCTGATAACATGCATATCAATTATATTTCTTTTATATCAGGCAATCAATTCCACTGGTCTACAAGGAAAAAGCCTCAGAAATGAAAGTAGCTTAATTTTACCAGAACTGGGTCAGTAATAAAGGAAAATTAAATCCTGAGTATTAATTGACTCCAGTTTCCAAGATACAGCTTCCAGTCAAAATTGAATCAAAATAATTCAAAGTTACAAGGGGGATGTCCGATTACGCTCCATCACTTTTCTGCAAAATGTGGTATAGCAATGAGAATGGTGCCACACCAATCATTATAAATTTATCTTTTTATTGATACCAATAACATAACTTTCCATTCATTTATGGGTTTTTCATGTAACATTTTCATGCTTTTTGCATGAAATACTGACAAGCTATAACATCAGATTAAATTATATGGTTCCACTTTTGTGATCTGGAGCCCAGTAGCTCTGTCTTATCTTAGGAAATTCCAAATATACCTGACCAGGTTATTTAGTTCACTCGGAGGAATTAGATGTGGTTCAGGAGCATATGGTGGGCTAAAGTTTGGGTCCACTGACATCAATGGCACCAGATCAGCTCCATCCTGTTCACTGTCTTTATCATCATCCGAGTCTAGAGAGTAGGATTCTGGTGGATCTGGAATTGGCAAGTCCTCACCATGGGGTACAGGATGCATTGCGGACGAAACATTTGGATATTCCATGGTCCACTTTGTTTTTCCTGAGATCCCTTTTGCAATTGGGGGAACCATGCGAAAAGAGCAGCTGCTATTATGATTGGTGGGCTCCCTCTACACTATTGGTACTGGAAAGGCATGGACATTTTCTTCTTAGTTAGCCAATGATGCAGATAAGTTGCACATGTAATGCAACAATCATGAGGGGCCCCTATGCTTGCTTCAGCTGCACATATACTAAAATTGGAACGATTCAGAGAAGATTAGCATGGCCCCTGTGAAGGAAACGGCAACCCACTCCAGTATCTTTGCCATGAAAACCCCATTGACAGTAACAAAAGGAAAAAAAGATATGATGCTGGAAGATGAGCCCCACAGGTTGGAAGGTGTCCAATATGCTACTAGGGAAGAGCAGAGGACTAGTACTAGTAGCACCAGAAAGAATGAAGCAACTGAGCCAAAGCTGAAAGGACGCTCAGCTGTGGATGCATCTGGTGGTGAAAGGAAAGTCCGATGCTGTAAAGGTTTTTTCTCCATAGGAACCTGGAATGTAAGATCCATGAATCAAGGAAAGCTGGATGTGGTCAAACAAGAGATGTGATCCATTTGATCACTGGCACCCAGTTAGCTTGTTCTCAGAAACAAGCTAACTGGACATTTCCAGCCCAAGATGTCTGAAATGGCTTGGCGGTTCAAGTTCGACCAAAGAGTGCAGCAACTGGGTGAATCAGTTTCAGAATTCATAGTGAGCCTGAGGCAAGCCTCACGCCTTTGCAAATTTTCTAAATTAGAAGAGTGACTACGAGACTGGCTCGTCTGCAGCCTACGGGACTGAACACTTCAGCAGAGACTCTTTGCTAGACCAAACTTAACGTTTTCTGAAGCACAAGACAAAGTGATGGCCGACGAAGCCGCCGGGGGCACAGTTCAAACAGTACCGCCGCCAAAATGACAAAGTTTGTAGAAATGGTCCACCAAACGCACCGAAGAATCTTCTGAGGAAGAAGAACCTGAAATCAACAGACTCCAAAAGCAACCCAATGCGCAACACCGCAACAGCCAGCAGCGAGAGGACAGTTACAAGACAGTTATCTTACCGAGATGTAAGGGGTGCAGCGGCAACCATTTTTGCACTAATTGCAGATTCAGATCAGCCACGTGCAGAGCTTGTGGAAGGACAGGCCACATCTCAGTGGTTTGCAGAGCCCGACAGAGAGACCGGCCACCCAAACACCAGTTGGAAGAACCAACTAGGAGAGGTACTGGGGCCCAGGGTCCAGTTAGTGTGGGGTTTTTCAGAAGCTGCAGAAGCGTGTGCCACACCGGGGCTCAACGCCCCCTCAAACCCAAACTTAAACTCATGGTAGAGCTACAAGGAGTTCCATGTAAGATGGAATTGGACTCTGGCTCTGCAGTCTCAATTATTTCTCAAGACACTTTTAACTTCGTGTGTAGGCGCAGTAACAATTGGGCGAAACTAAGACCCTCAGATATAATCCTACCTGATTTTCAAAATGCTCACATTAAAGTTAAGGGAGAAGCTACTTTGACGGTAAAATTTAAGGGATTTGGGGAGCACCTGGATGTAATAGTAATAGGGGGCCAGAGAACGAGTCTCATTGGACTCAATTGGTTTGATGCCTTAGGTATTCAGATTACTGGTATAAACCGGACACAAACTGCAGACCTCGCATCAGTATGTGAGGACTATGCAGATGTTTTTGATTCAACCCTAGGAACATACACAGGCCTGCCTATCTCTTTTAAGCTAGATCCCAATGTAGTTCCAATCAGGCTTAAGCCTCGTAGGGTCCCCTTTGCCTTAAAACATAAAATTGATTTGGAAATTGATAAGCTTGTAGAACAGGGCGTATTACAGCCTGTTGATGGTGGGGAGTGGGAAACTCCTATCGTCACTCCACTTAAAGCCAACGGGGAAATTCGCATTTGCGCTGACTATAAATGCACATTAAATAAGGCCCTCAAGCAACACGCTTACCCTGTCCCAGTGGCCAACCACATTTTAGCCTCCTTGCAAGGGGGTACTAATTTTGCTAAACTTGATTTAGCACAGGCCTATCAGCAATTGCCAGTTGATGAGGCCACAGCGGCAGCTCAGAAGATTGTGACTCACAGGGCTTTCAAAGTTAAATGCTTACAGTTTGGAGTCTGTGTTGCACCGGGCTTTTTCCAGGGAATCATGGAATGTACACTTAAGGGTATTCAGGGCGTCTGCCCTTATTTTGATGATGTTCTTATTGCAGGGGAATCCCCAGAAGTGTTAGCCAGTAGGCTCAGGGCTTTCTTGCAGAGGCTTCACGAAGCAGGCCACAACTTAAAAAAGAACAAGTGTAGTTCAGGTCCCACCCCAATCCACGTCTTACGAAAGAAGAACTCTTCTAGATAGAATTGTCCAAAAAGGAACTTTTACTAAAACATAATTGTCAGTGGAAAATCTAGACAGGATCTGAAAACTGTGTTACAGGTTGGTACTTTTAAAGTGTCCCCGAATGAAACCCCCCCCTCAGTCCATTTGGTCAGTCCCGGATCAATGACACCACCACAATGACATCTAGGGGCCCCCCCTTGAATTTTACGGCCAAAGTGCCCCCCTCTTAACGGCTACTCGGGAATTCTGGAAGTCAGTTAGAATAATATCAGATGGCCAAAGCTTGGTCCATTTCTTGCTGTGGCTGCACACGAACCGGAAAGCCTCAAGGGAAATAATGGATACAGCTGAACCAGTGTTCAGTTCCATCCTGCAAGGAGTGCCTTGCAGCTTTACTTGTAGTCGAAGTTTTTGTTTAAGGGGCCGGCGAGCTCCAGTGCAGCAGACACTCCTGTGGCTAGAGCAGAACCCTACTCTCTGTTGCCCCGAGGCCTCGGTACCTCTCCTGAATGGCTCGTCTGCTTGGCGGTCCTTCTGGTGACTGCTACAGATGGCTGAGATGTGGCCAGGCTTCCCACAGGCCTGACACGTGGCTGTCATGAATCTGCAGTCCACTCATTGGTGGTGGCTACCACAGCCCAAACATCAAAGGAAGGGAACTGCGTTGTAAGAGGGTCTCTATTCCTTGTCTTGGTGTCATTGAACCTTGTCAACTTCATGGTCAGAGTTGACATCTTCTCATTGCTCAGCATCCTTGTGCTGGACAGCTTCTTTGTGTGGTGTGCTTTTGGTGGGCCACAACACCTTCACGGCCCCGGCAGCAGATTTGTCTGCCATTGTTGTGATTCAGGGTCAGCCTGTGGGTTCGGCAGTTGGGTCGGATGACTCAGAGGAGGAGGAGGGGGTGTTGAAGAGCTTGCTGATGATGGCCTTGAGGCTCCGCAGAGCCCTCAGCCAGGCCCCTCCCACCTGGTCACGACGGAGACCCAGCTGTGTGAGCCTGACAGCGTGGATGAAGATGACCCACAGCTGGCCCTGTTCAAGGATGCCCGATGCAGGAGGCAGTCAATCAGGAGTAAACAGAGGAAGGCAATGGGGCACCTCGGAAGGAGGCAGAGAGAAGCCACACCCTGAACTATATAAAAGGGGAATGTGTGGGAGGGCTGGTTTGCTGAAGGCAACCGCTTGAATAGTCCTGTTTCATAGCTCCTGTTTCATGGTTGGTGTCTGTTTTATGTTAATAAATTTGGCAGGCTTTATTCCAGCCTCTTGCCATTTGTAAAGGGGTTGTCCCTGCTTTTTCTGCAGGGCCGGTAGCAGGCTGGTACAGAACAGCCCTGACCTCTTTCAATGCTTCTTAGAGTGAGAGTCTCTTTCACAAAAAGTTTTTGTTGGAGCTCTCTACTCCTGAGTACAGAGACAAGACGATCACAAAGTCTTTCTTCCAAGTCCGTGAACTAGCAAAGATGAGATGCCTGCCTCAACACCGCGATGAAGTCTGTGGCCATCTAGCCGGGGTGTTCTCACTGTTCGAAAGCATGTCTCCACGCTATCACCGACAGCTTCAGTTGAAAATGGTCACCGAGCTGTTTCTTCAGGTCTGCGTAAATAATGGACTCCAGCTGTGCCGGTGCGACCAAGTTCTCTGTGATGTCAAACATTGCAGGCCCGCACACACAGAGGAGTGTTGTGGCCTTCAGGCCATCTTCGGCAACTTGATTTGCTCGGAGGTAGTTCTCCACCCTCAAAAAGTAGGATGACCATCTCTCCAGCATGGCTTGTTAGGCAGACTGAAGGGGGGGGGAACCTACCAGGCGCTGTGCTGGTCTCACCCCCTAGTGTCTTCAGGCTCTTATGAAGAAGCAGCATCCCACCTTTGTCACCAGTGTTGTGTTGCTGGTTCTTTTCAGACAGTAAACAAGATGGAAGGTTACAAACAGGAACATGCTTTATTGAAGTAAACAGGAACAGAACTAAAACAGTGGCTGGTGCGCAGCTACTTATATGGTTGGCCACTAGGTGGCAGCAAATAGATTTAAGTAATGTGTTCCTGCCCAAAATCTACCAATGATCTTCTTGGAGACAACAAGTCTGGCTTAGTCAGAGACCGTTATACATTGAGCAACCTTTAAGCAGCATTTAAACAGACATGTGAATCAGTACAAGTAAAAATCCCAATACATTACAGGAGGTATTCAAGGACAACTAGCACAGGGTTGGACTAGAAGATCTCCAAGGTTCTTTCCAACCTGTCTAAAAATTAGTCCTAGAACTCTTATTTTGTAGCATCCATTTCTATTGTTCTATAACTAATCCCCAGCGTACTTCAAGGACAGGGAAACTAAACTAGGATTTGGGAAGGAGCCCAGTGCAGTCTCGTTATATTTAAAGTCTATTATTTGCCTAAATTAACCAGATGCTGATTCTTGATTTTCAAAAATTATATCTCAACCATCTTGCCTCAGTTGTCATTTCGTGTTTCACAAACATGAAAGGACATTGGTTAAATAATATGAGGTTATATCTACCCTATTAGCAGTGAATTTATATCCAAATAGCAGATCTTTCTGAAGATCTCTTAGATAGCATGTCCAGCAGCATTGTTAGTAGGATCTCTCTGAGATCCTTTTGAGTTATTGTCTTTATGGTTCTTTTGAACTTTATTATGGGTATTAATTAGATGCACATTGTAAGATTTTAGAGTAACATTGGGAGTTTGGCAATGGAAGGAACAGGCAGTTAAAATGTTTTAAATGAAATAAACAAATATGCATCATTTTCAACACTTGTTAGCCCTTGCAAATACTAGTTTTTAAGGGATATTAAAAAATAAATCCCATACTGGTGAAATTTAAAACACCTTAATTACTCTTACAATGTGCTGGGCAGATCAGCTTGGCATTTAGCCAGGACATTCCAAGACTCTTGAGTAGCATAATCTATTTAATTGCAAAAAAAAAAAAAAAGAAGAAGAAGAAGAAGAAGAAAAGAGGAAAAAAAGTGCAGGCCATAAACCTGAAGTAATCTGAAACACGGTGGGCCCTGCCAGCTGGCATTTGTCTCTTCTCTCCTTTGCATTATAAATTCACTGACATTTAGATAGGACCTAAAATCTCCTTCCTCAGCTAGTAGCCTGTATTATGTTACACAGTGTTCAGTTCAGATATTTTTAATGAACTAATTACATGTTGGTTAATAATAGATTGTTGCTTTAGTAGACAACTGCTGAACATATTTCCGAAGGAACTACTGTAATAGGCTAGACCATTTCAAGAATGTTTGGGAACAGATTTCAACCATGAAAGCAATATGCTTAGCCTTTAATAAGATATAAATAAACTAAAAGAGACTCTCCGTTACCCTCACCTATATATATATCCGCTGCAGAGGGCCTATCCCCTGTTTTTAAAAAAATGTGCTTTAACATTCAGGTGTTTGATCAATTTGTGCATAGTTTTAATAGATATACCCACCAACAAGGCACAGTTTAAGAGTTAGGCCCTTAAAATATAGTTTTGTCAACTAGCTTGGGAATCCCATAATAAAGCCTGCTAAATGGTTCTAAGGCAGTTAATGGAATGCACTCTCTGAATGATTTGCTGCCATTTTGCTTTTTATTTGATGTACCTTTAATTTAGATGGGTTATTTTAATA
This sequence comes from Vipera berus, assembly GCF_964194415.1. NCBI lineage: Eukaryota > Metazoa > Chordata > Lepidosauria > Squamata > Viperidae > Vipera > Vipera berus. The sequence continues at coordinate 309,018,055 of NC_138202.1, forward strand.
GTATTCATGTACTTTTGATTACCATTATATATGCTGCCCAGAGTCACTATATGAGATGGATGGCTATATAAATGTCATTAAATAAATGAACAAATAAACAATATTCCTGATTTGACTAAGTTTAGACTAAATATAATGTGGACTGTGAGGTGCATAGACTTAAAAATAGGATTCATTGAATTTTATATTCTTCTGTTTGTCTTGCCCGTGAGGCCCAGAAGGGTGGTACAGCTCCATTTGATCATTGGCACCCAGTTAGCACTGCCCACAGAGCATGTGCAGCTGAAGGAATGCTATGGACATGGGTGACTTTTGCGTCCCCCTCTTGGTCATGTTCTCATCACACTGCTAAATAAATAATAATTGATTATACTTACAGAATTAATCTTTTCCTAATCACTACTAGACAGATTTTTAGAAGCTATAATAAATCTGGAGGGCACAAGGAAAGAGAAAGCTGATCTGCATTCTTGCTAATTAGTTTTGCACCATTTTCTGGATAGTTTCAAAACAGTTACTGACTCTTTTGAAGTTTCATACAAAAAATAGTAGTGATATTTTTCTGAGAAGGAAAACAAAAGTTTAGTGACCTTCATTGTTATAGTCATTGTTTTTTCTCTGGTTTGGTACCAAACTCCATAAACTTCTTCAGGGCATTGCAACTTGGCCTACCAAATGGTTATTTATTTATTTAGTATATGGCTTCTGCAGAGGTCATGCAATCACTGATATACAAATTTAGTTTAAATAAAATGTCAGCAAATGTATACAGTATATATAAGATATGTGGACAAAACAATACAAGAAAGAGATAAAGAGATAGTTCAGATAAAACTATAATAAAATCACCATAATCTGCACAATCTGATTGCAATGGAACAGATGTTATAATTCGATATCTCATTGCAATTCTATGGCTCTAAATGATTAAAAAAGTAAATGAATACGTTTCTGAGAATCCTTGGTGTTGGAAAGACAACTTGAGAAACATTTTGGTGTAGTGATTATGGTATCAGGCTAGAAACTGGGAGCCTGGAAATTTTAGGTCTGCCCTAGGCACAAAGCTAGTTGGGTGACCATTCACTCTCTCTCAGTTCTAGGAAAGACACAGGCAATGACAAGTCACTTCTGAAAAACTGTGCCAAGAGCACTGCAGGGAGAAATACAGATAGCCACTAGGAGTCAAACACTAAATTGAAAGTACACACACGCACACGCACACACACACAAACACATAGAGCCTAAAAGCTCAGCCAACTTGGTGAGACTGCAGCCATAGAATCTAATTTTGTCCACTTGCAAAAGAAGCCTGAATCCCTGTTGCCTAAGGAAAAAAGGCATTAGGGAAATTGTTTCATGACACTAATCATCACCTTGTAAGTCTTTCATCTATGATGGTTGTTGACTTTGCTTCAAGCAAAATTCAAGAGAAGAGTCCATGTCAACTTCTGGAACAAACCTGTCTGAAGCCATCTTCATTGTTCTAAGTTGCCACAGATTGGAGAGAAGGGAGAAAGGAAAATGGTAGCATTGATAGACTAAACATAGAGCGGTCCTGTGGGAACCAAGGTCATTCCCACAGAAGCTGGAAGGTGGAGAAAAGAAGTTTAACAGAGCCCGCCAATTGCTTTTATTGGGTAGTCTAATAATTGCATAGCAAAGGGGAAGGAATTGTTACATTTAGCTACACTGAATCTTTAAGGGGAATTTTAGAGTTGGTTTCACTTTTGACTATGCCGATATTATATATCCAATAAACATGTGCTTTGAGGAAACTTCAAGCCTTGGAGTTCTGATTTATTTGGTTTCATTAGTCAGAATCATGACAGTCCACATAATTTATCATAAGACAACTTACATCCTTTGAGGAGAGCTTTGCACATTCCCATACATGCAAACTATCACTTAAAAGAATAACAGTTGGAAGGGATCTTAGAGGTCTTCTAGTCCAACCCTCCACTCAAGTAGGAAACTGATGATGTATTTGCCAATTGAGTTGAACTCATTTAAATAAAGTAGTCAGTTTTCTAGCAAAATTCATGTCCCAGAAAACCAGGCAGCCTTGAAAAAAAATTAAGAGTGCTTGCCTTTTGCTGTCACAGATTTGGATGATATACTTTTACACAATAGAAAACCCACAGTCAGTGTGACCTAAATAAGGGAAGGTCATTCTTTACAGATAATGTCCAATTTCTCAAATCCATTTTTAAAAGTATTTTATAGTTTTTGAAATATACAAACATCCTTCATCAGGAGTCTTCAAACTTGGAAATTTTGAGACTTATGGACTTCGACTCCCAGAATTCCTCAGCCAGCCATGCTGGGTGGGGAATTCTGGCAGTTGCAGTCCACAAGTCTTAAACTTGCCAAGCTAGGACACCCCTATCCTTCATAATCATTTTAAGAAAAAAAATATTTTAAAACTTCCATCCAATTTTCTGCAATCAAAACTACATTGCAAAAAGTTGAAAATAAAATGCAGTAATTTGTTTCCAAGTAGAAATTTCAATAATGAGACAGAATATTAGTTAATTTCCCAATCTCCAGTGCAAATCCTCCAAGTCAGGATATCCTAACTGTAAATTTTCTTATTACTATTTTTCATAACCTTTCTGTTTCTAAAGACAATGTAGAGTTGCTCCAAAATCATATGACAGGCAGTTCTTGCTAGGAAAAATATGCGATAGTGCTGGGCTTGGGATGTTATGATTGTTTGTTGCTTAATTTCTAAAACCTCTGTAAGGTTTGAAACTGTTTTTTTTCCAGTGCTGCTGCAGATAGATTCTGGAGAGTATTCCAGTAGAGCAGGGGTGTCAAGCTGCCAGTCCGCGGGCCAGTTGCATCATATGGAGGCTCCACCCACCCCAGCTCTGGCAATACAAAAAAAGTCACGATACATCAATACATGTCACGTGACGTGGCAAGTTTGACACCCGTGCAGTATAGGAATGATGATATTTTTATTTTGCTGTGCAACATTATATTACTAAGCTCATGAAGACATGAAATTATTGACTCATATTTTCCATCCCCCATTTCTATCGTCCCCTCCAATTTTCTAGATTCCTTTGTCTTCTTTTCTGATTCCCAAAACATGACATTTCTGTAATTTTAGTTAACTTCCAAATGTTTTTATATAATATAAAGTACACTTGGCTAATACAACATACACAAGCTATCCGCCATCTCCCCACCCTTCTTTTATATCTTATCAATACAGTTTAATCCACACTGTATTTTACCTCTTGAGTGCCACTGAAGCAACTTTTATCCAAATGGCTGATTTCACACATTCCCATAAACCATAGTTTGGTTTAAATGTGGACTATTAAACAAGTCCCAATTCTAGACAGTTAAACATCTGTGCTAATGCTGAGGTTGATTTTTATTGGTTATTCAGAGTATCCAAAATATGTATGGATCATGAGTTTCAGCTGCTAATGGCCTCTTCACAGTAGCACCTGGCTAAAATAACCTGCGGTGCTAGAAAAAGATCTACTCTTGTCTAAATTAATACATATGGGAAATAATTCGGAGTTTGCAAAAAATACTAAAACCACATGAAACCAAACCAATCTAGCTTCCATGTAAATCTTTGCAATTCAGTGGGGGAAAAGAGGTCATCAACCAACTCTATCTAAATCTATTTTTGAAAAGATTTCATCTTCAGCTGAAGATGAAATATTGAAGCAAAACAGAATCATATTATGTTTAGCTCCTGATTCAGTTCTCAATCCCCTCTGTTTGAAATAAATAAAAATGCATATGGAATTTGCATCAGAAATATAACAGACCAAGTGTGGTTGTTATAACTGGTTCAATTGTTAAAGCAGGCCTTCCACCTGTTGCTGTTTATAATACGCTTAAGTGGCATCAAGCACAAAAGTTCTGATTCTATTTATATGGAACTTTCCAAGATAAATTTACAAGTCTCTCCTTTCATGTCTCCCATCAGGCACTACAAGGATCTATTCTTCTCCACAAGCATTTACACTGATGTTACTTGAAAAGGAGTAGTCTGGTTGAAATATAGAAAATTAAAAAGGTTGTGTTCAAATCGGAGAAAAGGGAATGGACATTTTGCTCGTATTGCAGATATCAGAATGTAAATGGGAACAAAGGTAGACCATAGCTATTGTACATCCCATAAGAAGATCATATTTAGAAGATTGTCCTTGAAGATACCTGTCCTTATCCCCTGAAATCAATTGAAAATTTTGTTTAGTCTAGTTATACTCCAAGGGATGAGGAAGCACCTCTGAAAAGATTAGCATGTTTTACTTTATTTATACTATATTTCTACTCATTGGGAGGAAAATACCCGTTTTGATGTTGCACTATTGACCAACTAGAAGTTTCAGGTTACACCTTCTACTGTACATTCTCAGCATGTTTTCTACTACTGAGTTATAGTCCCTCTCTTCTCTAATCATTTATGACTGTGACTGTTCCCTCAATCAGTATGGCCATCTCTCCAGCCTGTGTTGGATTTTCTCCAGCATTTATTAAGCCTATCCTTAGTCTTTGGGCTACTTACACACCAATTGCATCTAAATCCTTCCTCACCTTTTCTTGCAGTTTTAGTCTATCACTCTTAACTTTTGTCTAATAGGACTTTCTTTTTATTCTCCATGACTGTGACATAGAGCTAAAGTATTGTGAACTACTTGCCCCTGATCTGATATTTTAATTTGGATAAATACCAAACTCCAAGGCAGATATAGACAATTCAGACAAAAATTATCCCCTGAGACAGATATGGCACATATGGCCCATAATAAAAAAATATAAAAAATCTTACCTGCTGGGAAGATGATAGAGAAAGATGAATTTCAGTATACATTTTAAAGATAGATTGTTCTTTCTTTTTCTTTCATTTTATTTGTGAGCATGATTATAACTGCCAAAATAGTCTGAAATGTCAACCTTGGCTACAGTCAACTTGGCCATAAGCTGCATGTGGAACCTCTAGAATAGAAAATGGTGCCAAGTAGACTTCAACAGACTGTCAAGTAAATATCCCAGCAAAGTTACATTGTATACGTATTCCAGATTTTGTGCTGGTGGTAGAATTGTAGCAATTCACTGCATGGCAGCTGAATCACATTTGGGCATGCATCCAATAGCAACAATGTGCTGCAAAGACCTCACAGCTGTGAAGAAAAGGGCATGGTCATCTGCATAATACTATGCTTTATTAGGTGAAAACTGACCATTTTCTACTGAATTTACTGTAGAGTCAGCACCAGTACACAATTCCTATACTTCAAACCAGGCACATTTACTAATATACATATATTTATTACATCATGTTCTATTTCATATTTAAGGCATTTTGGACCTGCCTTTTTTCATACATTTGACCAGGAGATAGTAACAGATATATGGCTCTACAGAATTTTGAATTATGAAGTTTCTGTTCAGTTTCCACCACTTGATCTTTTGCAACTTTGATGCTCTTTTCTAGTTGCAGGTGCTTTATCTCGGTAGTAGAGTGAATTTATATTCCAAGATGCAGCCAGACATTTGCCATCATTTGTCACTTACAGATACATCATATTGCATGGCATGTTAAACCGAGTCTACTTACCTCCCCCTATGGCAGACATTGCCTGCAGGCCACACCAAGCTCTTTGAGTGTCCCTGTTCAGCCCACCATGGTGACAGAGCACCAGCAGTGGGGGATAGTAGCCTCAGGAGGTGGCAGTGGGGAGACAGCACCTGGGTGGTGATGGTGGCCCTCCACAGCCCAGTCCCAGTTTCTCATGTTGCCCCTTGGGAAATGAATTGCCCTCCATTGGTCTAGGCCAGGGGTCAGCAACCTGAAACAGTGAAAGAGCCACTCAGAACCGGTTCCCTCACAAAAGGAAAAACTGGGAGCTGCAAAATATGTGTGCGCATGTGCGTACATGCGCGCATGCGCAGAACAGGGTTTGACTGAAGAGTGGAGCCAAGGCGAGATATGCACCTACCCTGCATATTTGAACTGATTGGTTGAACTTTTAGTCCCACTTTTTTTGGGGGGGGACTGCACATGGCAGATGACTGGGAGCCGCAGGAGATGGCTGAAAGAGCCGCATGCGGCTCTGGAGCCGCGGGTTGCAGACCTGTGGTCTAGGCAATGGATCCTGCATATCTTCATCAATACCAGGTTTCTGGTTGCAAGTGATGAATACAGGAATTCATTTAATCTAGTATATTCAGGATAAGAATGTCAGAGTTGGTATAGCTTAAACTTTGGCAATATTTTTGGAATGAGAAGATTTACAGATTTCTTATCCATCAAGAAAAGTCTGGTCTGTAATCATTAAGTCTTCCACAGCACAAAATCAATATATTATATTCTTGACTAGTAAGTGAATTTTGGCCTTTATATCTTCTCATCAATAAATAAACAGAAACTACTGGTAGGCAATATGTAACCCTTGTGGAAGGGATCAGTTCAGCTCTTTGGCCTTTTTTCTACAACTTGCTCCTTCAAAGAGAAAAGTGAGATAGAAGGTATAGAATAAGAGAACGACTTCACCACCTATTTTGGTTCTGCTTGATCCACTACTTGCTCCATCCCAATTACCCAGCTAACCTCCAAAAGGTTGTCTTTAAGAGGATGCTGTGCAGACAGAAATAAGATGTTCACTTCAAGCATAATCCAAACTGTTTGGTATTTTGGGGGGGCATTGTCCCTTTTCTATACCACATAAGTGTTCTAGCTATAAACCCATTTTGTGATTGCTAATTTGCTCATGTATTCATAGAACAAGAATAAGCTTCTGCGTTCATGGAAGCCTCAGAGTTTTCAGTTTGTTGTCATGTTGACTTTTTTTGTTGTTGCTCAAAATATTAATCATCTAAATTCTCAAGAAGGAAAAGGCATTCTGAATTTACCCACTAGAATAAGGATTGCTGAAAACTGAACTCAGCTTGATGCAAATTTTTCACAAGTTATTTGGCCTTGGCTATGTAAGAATATCATACTTGGAAATCAGGAGATGTTTAGAGAGTTTAGTAATTGCAATACATCAGCATTCTTGGAACTGCCTGATAAGAGATGAGCATTCCGATGGTATGGTGGCAGTATGGAATCCACTAGCAGAACAAGCTGAGTTTTTTAAAAATATGAATGAATCATAGGCCAGTTCATGGCTCATACAATGACTTCAAGGCTTAAGAACTCAGGGCCTATAAGGAGATTTTGGTAAGTGAGCTATTAAAAGTAAATTAAGCATGTATGAGGAAATGGCACACACCATTCCTTTGTTATCTATGGCATTGGCTCAACTATGAAGGGGGTGTGTCATGTTCCCATGGTATTTGATCACTGAGATTTATTATTTGCCCATAAATTTTCTAAGTGCATTTCTCCCAAGCAATTACTGTACTTATGAAGAAATGGATCTCTTTCCCGGCATCGTGTGTAGGATGAAAAGTTATGTTTTTATGGATTTTGATAAAAAATTTAACTTCCAGATTCCAGTTAGCTGGATTAGGATAAGATAATGTATTAGAGTAGGCTTCCAATTGACCTACCCTGATCCATCTTTGACTACCAAAAGTTGCGCCTTTCATTTCTTTGGTTTCCCCCCCCCTCTTTAATTTACTTAATTTAACTACATTTTAAAGAAATATGCATAACATCTGCCATTTCCTATTTTGTTGTTTTGTCAACCTGTCATACTGCTTTTTTTTCTGCATGCATGTGTGTGCCTGTGTGAATAGGCATCAGAAATATAATCAGGCTTCCGTGTCTGGGCTGCAAAAAAGGGAACATTTTGTTGGTTGCACAAAAAGCTTTCTGACAAACTGAGGAACAAAAAGGACAGGTCTAAAAAATGGAAAGAGGGACATATAACAAGAGCAGAATACCAGCAAACAGCCCAAATCTGCGAAGATGGAGTCAAGAAGGCTAAGACTCAGAATGAACTAAGACTTACAACAAATGCCAAAAATAACAAAAAGAATTTCTTTCAATATGTAAAGAGAAAGAAGAAAGTCAAGGAAATGATCAGTCCAACTAATGGGAAAAGATGAAAAGAAGATGATGGGTGGCAGGGAGAAAGCAGAACTGCTTAGTTCCTTCTTTGCATCTATCTTTACTCAAAAGAAAAAAAAATACCCCAACCTATCAAAAGCAGCACTGTGAGAGACAGAACAAGAATGCAGGTCAAAATAGGTGAAGAATTGATAAGAGAATATCTACCTGTTCAAATCTCTGGAATGAGAGGGTTTACATCCCAGGGTACTGAAGGAGTTGGCAGATGTGATCTCAGACTCACTGAATGAAATCTTTCAGAGCTCCTGGAGCATAGGGGAATTGCCAGAGGACTGGAAAAGAGCTGATGTGGTTCTGGTCTTCAAAAAGGGCAAAGAAAGTTGATCCAGGGAACTACAGATCAATTAGCTTGACATCAATACCTGGGAAAAACCTGGAAAAGTTAATCAAGTAGCAGATTTGTGTGCATCTAGAAATGAACAAGATGTATGAAGCACCAGGGAAATCAGAAGTTCAGGGCAGTTCAAATGGATACAAAGTTCTATTACAATCTTAAGTTCTCTACAAGAATCAGAACTACTAATGGTCCAAGCAAATTGGCGGTAGATAAGAATCAATGGAATTGAAGGTGGGTTGGACTCAGATCTCTTTAGGTGTGAAGGAACTTGTGACCAATGATGTATTTTACCCTTTTCTTAGACCAGCCTGGTCATCTCCTACAGTTGACTAATGAAAGCCAGTTTCAGTAATCAATACCTTTAATACTAGGTCTCAATAGATGTTCAAAAAATGCCAAATCCCTTCTAAACATCTGACTGACTATGCAAACAACCATAATATGCCTATCTCATCACCACAAAACATTTTACCACCCACCCCTGGAACTTTTATGCCATTCTCATTCCGTGTTGTCCAAATGCCCATCAGCCTAGCAAAAGGCACATCCTGTCCAACATTGAAAGCATGTGTCTTTTGTTCACCATTTTTACAGAACTGTGAAAGGAATTTGAATGGATAAATCATGGTTCCAGAAATATTAACCTGATCCTTAAATTAGCACTTAACCCTGCAGACCCAATATGCTTGATTTACTTCTACAGTAAATTCTAGTTGCACTTGCTAGTTGCACCACAGGCCTTGAAATGCAGATGGATGGTTCTATAAAGCTGAAATGTTCTCCCTCATCTCACTGCATATGCTGTGTTCAAATGACTGTAAATATAATCATAATAACAAAAAGGCAAAGACCAATACACTTACTAATTATTTCCTTCCTATTTTCTCCAGGTCTAATTTTCATAACACGGCACATTAGGACTATTGCTTCACTGCAGATTGACTTATTTTCAGTAATCGGTCTGTTCCATTTCCTTGAGTTGCAGTTATAAATGATTTGAATGCTATAATCCGTCTGCTGCCTTGCAAATATCAAAATAGTACAGACCATTATGCTAACGTCTATCACCTTATTTTTCACATATAGCAATAACACTTAGCATTTAGACTTATATACCGCTCCACAATGCTTTACAGCCCTCTTTAAGTGGTTTACAGTGTCAGCATATTGACTCCAACAATATGGGTCCTCATTTTACCTACCTTGGAAGGGTGGACGACTGAGTCAATCTTTAGCCAGTGAGAATCGAACAGCTGGCAGTCAGCAGAATTACCCTGCAATACTGCATTCTAACCACTGTGCCACCATGGCTCAATTGTGCAAGTCTTTACATTACACCCTTCAGGTGAACTTTAAAGATCATATTTAAGATAGCACAGGCTAAAATAGTTTGAGTACTTTGCAGTGTTTTATGGTTTTTGTCCCCTTCATGGATTACTGCCTTGTCGTGGTGAAGGGGCTTGTGTAATTCAATGAAGCTATGAGCTATGCCATGCCGGGTCACCCAAGACAGACAGTTCATAGCAGAGAGTTCTGACAAAACATGATCCACTGGAGAAGGAAATGGCAACCCACTCCAGTATTTTTGCCATGAAAACCCATGGACAGTACCAAAAGAAAAAAAGATATGATGCTGGAAGATGAGCCCCTCAGGTCGAAAGGCATCCAATATGCTACTGGGGAAGAGCAGAGGGCTAGTACTAGTAGCACCAGAAAGAATGAAGCGACTGGACCAAAGCCGAAAGGACGTTCAGCTGTGGATTTATCTGGTGGTGAAAGGAAAGTCTGATCTTATAAAGATTTTTTCTCCATTGGAACCTGGAATGTAAGATCCATGAATCAAGGAAAGCTGGTCGTGGTCAAACAAGAGATGACAAGACTGAACATCGACATCTTAGGAATCAGTGAACTAAAATGGACAGGAATGGGTGAATTTAATTCAGATGACCATCAGGTATACTATTGTGGGCAAGAATCCCTCAGAAGAAATGGAGTAGCCTTCATAGTCAATAAAAGAGTAGGAAAAGCAATACTGGGATACAATCCCCAAAATGACAGAATGATCTCAGTAGTCCAAGTCTATGACCCAACCACCGGTGCTGAAGAGGATGAAACTGACCGGTTCTATGAAGCCCTACAGCACCTTATGGAACTGACACCAAAAAATGATGTCCTGATTATCATGGGGGATTGGAATGCTAAAGTAGGAAGCCAAAAGATAACCGGAAAAACAGGCAAGTTTGGCCTTGGAGTACAAAATGAAGCAGGGCACAGGTTGATAGAATTTTGTCAAGAGAATAGGATGGTCATAGCAAACACTCTTTTCCAACAACCCAGGAGACGGCTCTACACTTGTACATCACCAGACAGTCAACACAGAAATCAGATTGACTATGTGCTCTGCAGCCAAAGATGGAGAAGCTCTATACAGTCAGTAAAAACAAGACCAGGAGCTGACTGTGGCTCAGACCATGAGCTTCTCGTTGCAAAGTTTAGGCTTAAACTGAAGAAAGTAGGGAAAAGCACTAGGTCACTCAGGTATGAACTAAATCATATCCCTGATGAATATACAGTAGAGGTGACAAATAGATTTAAGGAATTACATCTGATAGACAGAGTGCCTGAAGAACTATGGATGGAGGTTCACAACATTGTACAAAAAGTAGCAACTAAAACCATCCCAAAGAAAAAGAAATGCAAGAAAGCAAAATGGCTGTCTGAGGAAGCTTTGCAAATAGCTGAAGAAAGGAGGGAAGCGAAAGGCAGGGGAGAAAAAGAAAGATACACCCAATTGAATGCAGAATTCCAGAGAATAGCTAGAAGAGATAAGAATGCCTTCTTAAAAGAACAGTGCAAAGAAATAGAAGAAAACAATAGAATAAGGAGGACTAGAGATCTCTTCAATAAAATTGGAGATATGAAGAGAATGTTTCATGCGCAAATGGGCATGGTAAAGGACCAAAATGTCAGGGATCTAACAGAGGCAGAAGACATTGAGAAGAAGTAGCAAAATTACACAGAAGAACTTTAGGAAAGCTGAGCAACAACAAAGCTAGTGGAGGTGACAGTATTCCAGCTGAGCTATTCAAAATCTTAAAAGACGATGCAGTAAAAATGCTACACTCAACAGTGGTCACAGGATTGGAAAAGATCAGTTTACATTCCAATTCCAAAGAAAGGCAGTGCCAAAGAATGTTCAAACTATTGCACCATTGCACTCTTTTCACATGCTAGTAAAGTTATGCTTAAAATCCTACAAGCTGGACTCCAGCAGTATGTGGATCGAGCACTACCAGAGGTAGAGGCAGGATTTCGAAGAGGCAGAAGAACTAGAGATCAAATTGCTAACATACGCTGGATCATGGAGAAAGCTAGGGAGTTCCAGAAAGAAATCTTCTTCTGCTTCATTGACTATCTGTCGGGCCTCGGGAGCCCGACACTCGAGGGGGGTCCCTCCGCCTCCCCAGCACTCCCCGCCTGCCGCCCGCTGGACCTGCCTGCCTCCCCGGCGGACTGCGAGGCTCCTGAGACCGTGCCGGACGGGACCGGCTCTGTAGCGGCCCGGGAGGCTCCGGGGGCCGCGCCGTCGCTTCGAACGTCTTCCTCCACCGCCGCACAACAGCTGGTTTCGTCTGGCGGCGCGTCGGCGGTCCGGAAGGCTCGGGAGGCCGCGCCGTCGCTTCGGTCATCCTCCTCCCCCGCCGCACAACAGCTGACTTTGCCTGGCGGTGCGTTGGCGGCTCGGAAGGCTCGGGAGGCCGTGCCGTCGCTTCGGTCATCCTCCTCCCCCGCCGCACAACAGCTGACTTTGCCTGGCGGCGCGTCGGCGGCCCGGAAGGCTCGGGAGGCCGCGCCGCCGCCCCGGACGTCTTCTTCCGCACAGCTGACCGGCGGAGGCTCGGGCCCACTCACGGCGGCCTGGGAGGGTTCAGGGCTTACGGCTGATAGCAGGACCGCCGTTTCGGGAACTATGAATGACCACGGGGAGTTTCGGAGTTGGGCACGGCAGGGAGGTGGTGAGGGGGTGGAGCACGGTGGCGGCCACGCACGGGAGGAGGCTTACCTGGTTGGGCGATGGGCAAAGGGACTTGTGGGGGAGGGGTGGGGAAGTTATAGAGAATGGGAGGGCGTGGGCGTGTTTGGGTGGAGTATGGGTGGGGGTTTTGGGTGTGTATATAATAGCGTTGGCTGCAGATAGCGGCCAACGCTGGCTTTGTTTCTTGTTGCGGCTGTTGCCTTGAAGAATAAAGTGCTTGCAGATCGCAGCGGAAGTCTCTCGTTCCTGTGTTCGGCACTCTGCCCTGCTTGCTGCAGGACGAGTTTTGACAGAAAGCCAGCGTTGCCCCATAGCATTGGGGCCTTTCTGCCTTTCTGCTGTGTTCCGCTTTGAGTGCCATGGCAGAGGGCTTGCAAGGAGCCGCCTTGGAGACTGGTTTGGAGGAGGCCGGCGTGGCCGGGGCGGAGGCACCACCACCCGAGGAGGGGGAAGTGGAGGACGCCCAGCCGGCTGTGCGGCCTAAGGTGCGGGGAGCACCACCAGCAGACCCTGCGGTGGAGTCCCAGGGTGCTAGCAGCCAGACCCTGGGAGGAGAGTGGGGGCTGAGCTCGGTCCTGGGCCGCACAGGACACGAGCGAGGGCGAACGGGCCGGCCCAGTGGGGCTCCACTGGGTTGGAGGGAGCGCCGGCTGACCGATGACGACGGCGAGGAATGGAGCTACTCAACCGCCCCAGGTAGCCAGACTATGGACGTGCTACGGGATAGGTTCGGAGAGGTCGGGGCACGTGACAGCAGTACCTGGGCGGCCATGGGCCCTGAAGGAGATACAGGCCAGTGGTCGCTTGGGGGGGCACCCAGTCAGCCAGCAACGTCTCGTTTCCGACTGGCTAGCCCGAAATTCAAGGTGCCCGGGGAGGGTGGTGTTCGGCCCTCACCCACACAGGCACAAGGGGGGCGAGAAGCGTGGCCGACACCTGTCCGGGCCTCTGGTCGTCCGGCACCCAGACCGGCGGGGGTGTCCCAGGCCCAAGCCCCTTCGTCTGTTGGGCATTGGGGCCCGGGAGTGGTATGGGGGCCCCCACCGCTCACCGCAACCTACGATGGCCACCCCGACCGCCTGGCTATGTTCCTGGGTCAGGTGATTAACCATCTGGACGGGTATGCCCAGGCCTACACATCACAGTGGGCGATGGTGGTGGCGGTCACCGCATGCCTTCAGGGAGAAGCCGCGACCTGGGCAGCGGATCTTTACAGTGACCACGCCCGTGAACTCGGCGACGTTGGGCTGTTCCTGGATGCCCTACGCGTCCGGTTCGAAGATGTTTCCCGTATGCACCGTGCGGAAGCCGAGGTCCTAACCATCAGGCAGCGAGGACGGCCAGCAGAGGAGTACGTGCACGAGTTCTGCAGGGTTGCGGGCAGGCTGCGCTCATGGCCCGAGCGCTTGCTGGTACATCACTTTCGGGCTGGCCTTGATGGAGCTCTCTGGCGGGCATGTGTGGTGCGGGGGGTCCCGGCACGGCTTCAGGACTGGTTCAGGGTGGCGGTGGAGCTAGATATTGGGTTGCAGGAAACCCGGGGCAGGCCTGAAGCGGGCCTTGGAGCATGGAGGGCCGCGGGAGAGCCGAAAACCGAGGGCCGGAAGCCCGGGCCGGTGGTGTCACAACCCGCCCCCATACCGGCGCCCCGTCCAACGTTTCGCTGCTTCCGGTGTGACCAACCGGGCCACCGGGCAGTGGACTGCCCGTTACCACCGCCCCGGCCGGGGCCCAACCCTCCGGTGGCGCGGGTCCCAACTCCCAGGAGAACCGCAGAGCGTTCTAGAACGGTGTACCAGGTGACCGACAAGACACCCCGAACGTCAACCCCGCTGCACCCAGAGGGGCCGGCGGATGGGCGGACCGATACATCCGACGGGTCTGAAGACCATGAGTATGAGGAGGACCCGATGGTAAGTGCTCCAGTGTGCCCCTTTGTGTTGCCTGTGACGTTGATAAGTCCACAAACAGGCGAAAGGAGGGAATGTAAAGCATTGATCGATACAGGTAGCACGCGCTGCCTTATCAGCCTGGAAACGGCAAGGGAGGCCGGCATCCCCCTTCAGCGGCTCCCCAAACCCCTCCGGTTCCAGCAGGTGGACGGGTCCCTTCTGGGCGGGGCTCCCATCACGCATGTGACGGCACCGGTGAGGATGGAGTTAGGTACACACTGGGAGACCCTACGATTTGTCGTGGTGCCGTCCATGACGGAGGCGGTCATCCTGGGACTCACATGGTTGGACAGATGGGGTCCCACGGTCTGGTGGGAGGGGGGGTGCCGACATCTCTGTTTAGGGACGGGCCCCCAGCCCCCTGCAAAGCATACCTTCATGGGTCCGGAGGGGGCCGGTGGGCCTGAGAGGGCCGCGGGGGTGGGAGCTGGGCGTGAGCTACAGGTGCCACGGGAGTACGGCGATCTAGCAGACGTCTTCGACGAGAAAGAGTGTGATGCTCTGCTGCCCCACCGCCCCACGGACTGTGCCATAGAACTGGAGCCAGGGGCGAAACTGCCAAAACCCCGAATGTACGCAATGGCACCCCGGGAGATGCAGGAGCTTCGACAATACATAGATAAGAACCTGCGGAGGGGGTTCATCCAGCCTGCCCGGTCCAAGATGGCGGCCCCTGTCCTATTCAGGGAGAAGAAGGACGGGACCCTTAGACTGTGCGTGGATTACCGGGGGGTTAACGCGGTATGTGTGGAGCACCTGTACCCCCTCCCCCTGGTGAAGGACCTCCTGGCCCATTTGGCTACGGGCCGGGTGTTTACCAAATTAGACCTCAGGGAGGCGTACTACCGTGTCCGGATCAAGGCTGGCGACGAATGGAAGACGGCTTTCAATTGCCCGTTGGGGAGCTTTCAGTTCAGGGTAATGCCGTTTGGTCTGCAGGGAGCCCCCGCGGTTTTCATGCAATTGATTAACCAAGTCCTGCATGAACATTTGTACCGGGGGGTCCTGGTCTACCTTGATGACATCCTCATATACACGTCAACGCTGGAAGAGCACGTCGCCCTGGTTCGGTGTGTACTAACCAAACTGAGGGACGCCCAATTATATGTGAAACTCTCTAAATGTGAGTTTCACAAGTCCCGGCTGGACTATTTGGGATATCGGGTGTCTTAAAACGGGGTGGAGATGGACCCAGGGAAGGTGGAAGCCATCCAACAATGGCAGGCCCCACGAACCCGGAAACAGTTGCAGAGTTTCCTGGGTTTCGCTAATTTTTACCGCCAGTTTGTCCCAAGCTTTGCTTCCATCGCCTTGCCACTCACAGATCTGCTGCGGACAAAGCACTCAGCAACACCGCCGCGGCCAGGGCAAAAGCTGGCATGGACTACTGCGTGCCAGCAGGCTTTTGAGATGCTCAAGGCACAATTTGCCAAGGAGCCCGTCCTACAACACCCGAACCCTGACCTGCCCTACGTAGTGCAGGCCGATGCGAGTGACGTGGCTGTTGGAGCAGTCCTTCTGCAGCGGCATGCAACGGGGGAGCTACGGCCCTGCGCTTTTGCTTCCAAGAAACTGACCACCACGGAGAGGGCTTGGACTATATGGGAGAAAGAGGCTTTCGCGGTCCGCTGGGCCTTGGGGACGTGGAGACATCTGCTTGAAGGGGCTAGCCAAGAGTTCGAGGTATGGACGGATCATAAAAAGCTGGAAGCCTTACAAACGCCTCGCCGACTGTCCCCCAAGCACGTGCAGTGGGCCCAGTACTTCCGGCGCTTCCGGTTCCGGCTCAAGTATGTGCCGGGAGGTAGGAACTTCCTGGCAGACGCCTTGTCCCGGCTACCTCAATATGATTGCCAGAAAGAGGAGGTGGTGCAAGCACTGGTACCGCCACCCAACCCGGTGGACGGGGCGGAGCACAAGGCCAACGCTATAACAGACCACTTCCTGCAGGCCTGCCAGGGGGCACTGGCAACTGATGAGTGGATGCAGGCGCACCCCGATATTCTCACAGTGCGGGATGGCGTAGCTTGGCACGGGGCCAGACTGTATGTGCCTGCGGCGGTACGGGATCGAGCGCTCTATCAGTGCCATGACGCCAGGCAGGCAGGCCATTACGGATTCGTAAAAACCCTACATTTGGCTCGCCGCCAGTTCTGGTGGCCAACCATGAGGCGAGACATCGAGAGCTATGTGCGGAGATGCCGCGTTTGCGCAACCACCAAGCCCTCCACCAACAAACCGGCAGGCCTTCTGCAACAGGTGGCGGACCCCATACGGCCTTGGCAGGACATTGCCATGGACTTTGTGGTCGAACTACCGGAAAGCAAGGGGTACAACGTTTTGTGGACGGTGGTAGACTTATTTTCGAAACAGGCCCATTTTATCCCCTGCAAGGGGTTGCCTTCGGCCCGCCGGTTGGCCTGGCTGTTTGTCCAACACATTTACCGTCTCCACGGGGTGCCACGACGTATTATCTCGGACCGAGGGGTGCAGTTCACGGCCCGGTTCTGGAAGGACTTTGTACGTTACATCGGAGCGACACAGGGCCTGAGCTCGGCGTACCACCCAAGCACAAATGGGGCTGCGGAACGTGCAAATGCGGCAGTGGAGCGGTACCCTCGTTGCTACGTTTCATATCAGCAGTCTGAATGGGTGGATCTGCTAACCTTTGCGGAAGTAGCCTACAACAACGCGGTGCATAGCAGCACTGGATTCTCCCCCTTTAAAGTAGTCTCAGGTTACGAATTCGTCCCCATCGCAGGTTGTGAACAGGGTGCCCCAGCATCCTGCACACCTGGGGAGTGGATGCACCAGTTGGAGGAAGTGTGGGGGATGGCAAAGAAGGCGTTAGAGCGGGCTACAGAGACATACAAAGAGCAGGCAGACAGAAAGAGACGACCATTTGCACTCCCTAAAGTAGGTGATCTTGTATACCTCTCCACGAAGTACCTGCGGCTGCAGGTGCCCTGTAAGAAGTTAGGGCCCAAGTATCTCGGGCCGTTCCGGGTTATACAGGTGGTAAACCCTGTCACCATCAGACTGCGGCTACCTCCCCTCCTTGGGAAGATACACCCCGTCTTCCACAGTAGCCTGCTGAAGCCTGCTACAACTGCCTCTGTGGCAGTGGGGGAGGGCGGCCCAGGGCCTGTACACGGCGACCACTATGAGGTACAGGAGATCCTGGACTCCCGGACGCGGAGGGGACGAGTGCAATACTTGGTGCTCTGGAAGGGATACCCCATGGAGGAGGCCACCTGGGTGCGGGATGGGGATGTGTGCGCACCACGCCTTCTCCGCGCATTCCACCGAAAACATCCAGGGAAGCCGAGAGGGACCCAGGGGGAGACTGCAGGTCACATAACGGAGCACTCACCTCTCTCTTCTTGCATTCCAGGTGGGCCCCTGGTAGAGGGGGCAGCATGTCGGGCCTCGGGAGCCCGACACTCGAGGGGGGGTCCCTCCGCCTCCCCAGCACTCCCCGCCTGCCGCCCGCTGGACCTGCCTGCCTCCCCGGCGGACTGCGAGGCTCCTGAGACCGTGCCGGACGGGACCGGCTCTGTAGCGGCCCGGGAGGCTCCGGGGGCCGCGCCGCCGCTTCGAACGTCCTCCTCCACCGCCGCACAACAGCTGGTTTCGTCTGGCGGCGCGTCGGCGGTCCGGAAGGCTCGGGAGGCCGCGCCGTCGCTTCGGTCGTCCTCCTCCCCCGCCGCACAACAGCTGACTTTGCCTGGCGGTGCGTCGGCGGCTCGGAAGGCTCGGGAGGCCGCGCCGTCGCTTCGGTCGTCCTCCTCCCCCGCCGCACAACAGCTGACTTTGCCTGGCGGCGCGTCGGCGGCCCGGAAGGCTCGGGAGGCCGCGCCGCCGCCCCGGACGTCTTCTTCCGCACAGCTGACCGGCGGAGGCTCGGGCCCACTCACGGCGGCCTGGGAGGGTTCAGGGCTTACGGCTGATAGCAGGACCGCCGTTTCGGGAACTATGAATGACCACGGGGAGTTTCGGAGTTGGGCACGGCAGGGAGGTGGTGAGGGGGTGGAGCACGGTGGCGGCCACGCACGGGAGGAGGCTTACCTGGTTGGGCGATGGGCAAAGGGACTTGTGGGGGAGGGGTGGGGAAGTTATAGAGAATGGGAGGGCGTGGGCGTGTTTGGGTGGAGTATGGGTGGGGGTTTTGGGTGTGTATATAATAGCGTTGGCTGCAGATAGCGGCCAACGCTGGCTTTGTTTCTTGTTGCGGCTGTTGCCTTGAAGAATAAAGTGCTTGCAGATCGCAGCGGAAGTCTCTCGTTCCTGTGTTCGGCACTCTGCCCTGCTTGCTGCAGGACGAGTTTTGACACTATCTAGTGAGAATTGGACACAGAACCACTGATTGGTTCAAAATTGGGAAAGGAGTCCAGCAGGGGTGTATACTGTCACCCTGCCTGTTTAACCTATATCCAGAGCACATCATGAGAAAGGCAGGGCTAGATAAATCAAAAGTTGGAATTAAGATTGCCGGGAGAAATATCAACAATCTAAGATATGCAGATGATACCACTCTAATGGTAGAAAGTGAAGAACAACTAAAGAGCCTCTTGTTGCGGGTGAAGAAGGAAAGTGCAAAAGTTGGGTTGAAACTAAACATTAAGAAAACCAAGATCATGGCATCTGGCCCTCTCAATTCCTGGCAAATAGATGGGGAAGAAATGGAGGTAGTGACAGATTTTATTTTCCTGGGCTCCAAGATCACAGCAGATGGCGACTGCAGCCAAGAAATTAAAAGATGCTTGCTCCTGGGGAGGAAAGCCATGGCAAATCTAGACAGCACACTAAAAAGCAGAGACATCACCCTGCCAACAAAAGTGCGTATAGTCAAGGCTATGGTCTTCCCAGTTGCAATGTATGGCAGTGAAAGTTGGAGCATAAGAAAGGCTGAGCGCCAAAGAATTGAAGCCTTTGAACTATGGTGCTGGAGAAGACTCCTGTGAGTCCCTTGGACTGCAAGGTGATCAAATCGGTCACTCTTAGAGGATATCAACTCTGACTGCTCTTTAGAAGGCCAGATCCTAAAGTTGAAAATCAAATACTTTGGCCACCTAATGAGAAGGAAGGACTCACTAGAGAACAGCCTAATGCTGGGAAAGGTTGAGGTCAAGAGAAGAAGGGGACGACAATGAGGTGGCTGGATGGAGTCACTGAAGCAGTAGGCGTGAGCCTAAATGGACTCCAGAAGATGGTAGAGGACAGGGAGGCCTGGAGGAAAGTTGTCCATGGGGTCGCGATAGGTCAGACATGACTTTGCAACTAACAACAACAATGTTTTTTGTTTATAATCTATGTGTTTCCTGTTTAAAATGAAGTGGGAAGGGAAGCCATATATATATGGCTTCCCTTCCTATTTCATTTTATCCTTATAGAAACTTTGTGAGCTTCATTGAATAATTCATGTCATAAGTGTTTCCAGCATTTACACTACATTCAACACAATGCTTGTCTCGTTTCTAAAATGGGAAACGGTAAAACAAAACAAATCCATTTTGCATTGCAATGAGAGGCAAGAGGCAGCAGGAATTTTGTTTGTAGCATATTCTTAAACTTTTTTAAAATTATTATTCTTATTTAAATTATACAATTTCAGGAGGAATGCCTCTCTTTGGATTATGTACAGCAACAAGCATCTCACTTCAGCTCATCATCCAGTATGCAATCATCATCTATCAGATGTTCTTTCTGGGATGCACAAGGATCAGAATTGCCCTTTCTAGCCAAAGAATGTGTGAAACATGCTGGAAGTAAATTATGAAAGTTTAAATCCAATTCATCTGGGGTTGCCAGGTTGGGAAAGGTTGCTATAATGTTCAAGTACAACATTCTCCATTATCAACTGTTTTAAAAAATAAACAAACCTGGACATGCAGGAATGCAGATCACATAGTTTGATCACTCTTCATGGCAAGCACTGTAAGCCACCCACCAGTAAAAGTGGAGGAAAGAATTAAGAATCTTTCTGGATAGGGGTGGTTTGGTGGAGAACACAGATTGTTGTGACTTTTACTTTCCCATTTTGTGTCCAACTTTTTCTGGCACTATTGGAAAAAAATGTTTCCTACATATTTGTGATTTTATGGGAAGTTAAACAGTACTGAAGTTTTTAATTTTTTATCACATAAAAGTCAACTATGAAAGAGAAAAATACCCTGGGAAAATTTCTCTCATCTCATACATATAAGAGAATATTGTACATTCCCTCGTCCAGCCTGTAATTAAGATGAAAGACATATTTCTATTTGATTTGCAATTCGGTGGCGTAGTTTGCATTCCATGCAGGCTGCATCATTGTGATTCTTCTAATACATTGCAAACAAAACAAAATCATCCTTAACAGCTTAATCAGCTGACATTTTACACAGAGACTATTTCAAACTGGCAGAGGAAAAATAGAGTTTAGCAATGAACTACATCAAAGCAATACTGCAGTTGGATTTTATGTGTGAGTTTGTATATGTAAAACATTTTGATATAAACATGTCTCTGTTGAGGAAAGTACTTCTCATAGGTTCTTCACTTTCAAGTGTTTACCAAATCCCACAGCCAAAAGCAATTTAACACATTTTTTCCACTGTATTAAAAGTAAAGTCTGTTAGGCTATTTGAATTTGTGAATGCTTCTACAATATATTTGCAAGCCTGTATTTAAAAAGTCACCATAGGACCACCTTTTCTTTTAGGTAGTTGCCAAGCTGAAATATATCATTGTCTCATGGTACTTCTTTAAATTTTTATAAACATCTGGCATAGATACCTACAAATCTCAGAACCACCGCACCATATCTTTAAAAAATCCTGGAGCACCAGGAAAGTACCTGAGGATTGGAAAAGGGCTGATGTGGTTCCCATCTTCAAGAAAGGGAAAAAAAATCAGATCCAGACTAATCAGTCTAACATCAATACCTGGAAAGATTATGGAAAAGATAATAAAAAAACAGATCTGCGAACAACTGGAAGCAAATGAAGTTATAACCGGTAGCCAGTAAAGGTTTTTTAAAAACAAATCATGCCAAACCAATCTTATTTCATTGGTTGATAAAGTGACTAAATTAGTAGACCAGCAAAATGCCGTGGACATAGTATACTTAGATTTCAGTAAGGCATTTGATAAAGTATACCACAACCTACTCCTTGGTAAGCTAGAAAAAGGTGGAATAAATAACATCACCACCAGATGGATCTGTAACTGGCTGACAAACCATTCTCAACAAGTAGTCCTCAATGGTACTACATCAACATGGGGTACCACAAGGCTCCATCTTAGTCCCAGTACTCTTTGATATCTTCATAAATGACTTATATGAGGGAATGGAAGGGGAACTCATCAAATTTGCAGATGACACTAAACTGACAGGAATAGTCAACACCCAGAAGACAAGCTCAGAATCTAAAAAGATCTTAACAAACTTGAACAATGGGTCTTATCCAACAAAATGAGTTTTAATGTGGAGAAAAGCAAAGTTTTACATTTAGGCAGGAAAAATCAAAGGCAAAAGTACAGACTGGGCGAGGCCTGGCTTAAAAACAGTAACTGTGAGAGGGACTT
The DNA here is from genome assembly GCF_964194415.1 of Vipera berus. Lineage (NCBI taxonomy): Eukaryota > Metazoa > Chordata > Lepidosauria > Squamata > Viperidae > Vipera > Vipera berus. The sequence goes on from NC_138202.1 coordinate 309,039,999, forward strand.
TGGAGTCCTACTGGATGATCACTTGACTATGAGCCAGCAGTGTGCAGCTGCAGCCAAAAAAGCTAATACAATCCTGGGTTGTATAAACAGAGGCATAGCATCAAGTTCACTCGAAGTATTAGTACCACTTTATAAAACCCTAGAAAGACCACATCTGGAATACTGTAACCAATTTTAGTCATCTTATTACAAAAAAGATGTTGAGACTTTGGAAAAAAGTTCAGAGAAGATTAAAGGCTGGGAGACTAAAACATATGAAGAATGGCTGCAGGACTTGGGTTTGACTAGTCTAAAGAAAAAAAGTAATAGGGGTTACATGACAGCAGTATTCCAGTATTTGAGGGGCTGCCACAAAGAAGAGGGGGTCAAATTATTCTCCAAAGCACAGAGGGCAGGACAGAAACAATGGTTGGAAACTGATCAAAGAGAGAAGCAACCTGAAATTAAGGAGAAACTTCCTAACAATGAGGACAATTAACCAGTGGAGCAGCTTGCCTTCAGAAATTGTGGGCGCTCCATCACTGGATGTTTTTAAGAAGAGAATAGACAGTCACTTGTCTGAGATAGTATAGGTTCTCCTGCTTGAGCAGGGGGCTGGACTAGAAGAACTTCAAGGTCCCTTCCAGTTCTATTCTACTGTATTCTATTCTATTCTATTCTATTCTATTCTATTCTATTCTATTCTATTCTATTCTATTCTATTCTATTCTATTCTATTCTATTCTATTCTATTCTATTCTATTCTATTCCATTCCATTCCATTCCATTCCATTCCATTCCATTCCATTCCATTCCATTCTATTCTATTCTATTCTATTCTATTCTATTCTATTCTATTCTATTCTATTCTATTCTATTCTATATCCAGTTGTTAACTTTGCAAAGTGAGTACATTCAATTTTCTAGCTAATAGATGACTGAGATCTGTGCTTCTGGGTATATACTGTATAATTTCCACTGCAATGTTCAATATCCCTTCTAAATAAGAAGTTGCTTTCTCCATAGCCTACATATTTTAGAAATCACCCATGGTTCTCCATCCTTTGGCATCATTTTAGGAGAACATACATGACAGATTGTCAAAATTTCAAATATGTTCACTGGCACCTAACCATTGCCTACTGTTGTTACAGGGAGTGCTCCACAACCATTAACAATTTTATAGAGCATGTGGGTCTACATTGGAACAGCAGTAAAATGAGGCATCTCACTGTTGCACATAGTGAAAAGGGAAGCCTGCTGGACTTTTCAAACTCTTCAGATAAGTTGAGGGCAGAAAAATTAGGTGATTTCTGTGTCATCCAGGAATTTATAATTGAGATTATTTCTCAAGGGCAGGTCTTTCTCTTAGCAGTGATAATAACACTGAGAACTAGAATAAAAAATGTGAAAGTGCAAAGTGCAATTGGATATAACCCAGTGAATGTATTTAAAAATACTTATTGCCTGCCCATCCGTCCATCCATCCATCCATCCTTCCATCTTATAAAACAGTGATGGCAAACCTTTTAGAGACCGAGTGCCCAAACTGCAACCCAAAACCCACTTATTTATTTCCAAAGTGACAGGACCGCATCAGCATTGTGGTGCCTTTGGGGGAGGGGCAGGGAGGCGCATCTGAATGCCGCCTCTGGGATACAATATAAGTATAATATAGTAGTATAACATAATATGAATTATCTTTATTTTACTTTTAATAGGTTAATAGATAGTTAATAAGCCAATTAAAAGTAAAATAAAGATCGTTCATATTAAGCTGTACTATTATATTATACTAAGATTGATTACCCCTTCATGGATTACTGCCTTGTCGTGGCGAAGGGGCTTGCGTAATTCAATGAAGGTATGAGCTATGCCGTGCAGGGCCACCCAAGACGGACAGGTCATAGCAGAGAGTTCTGACAAAACGTGATCCACTGGAGAAGGAAATGGCAACCCACTCCAGTATCTTTGCCATGAAAACCCTATGGACAGTACCAAAAGGCAAAACGATATGACGCTGGAAGATGAGCCCCTCAGGTCGGAAGGCGTCCAATATGCTACTGGGGAAGAGCAGAGGGCTAGTACTAGTAGCTCCAGAAAGAATGAAGCGACTGGGCCAAAGCCGAAAGGACGCTCAGCTGTGGATGTGTCTGGTGGTGAAAGGAAAGTCCGATGCTGTAAAGATTTTTTCTCCATAGGAACCTGGAATGTAAGATCCATGAATCAAGGCAAGCTGGACGTGGTCAAACAAGAGATGACAAGACTGAACATCGACATCTTAGGTATCAGTGAACTAAAATGGACAGGAATGGGTGAATTTAATTCAGATGACCATCAGGTATACTACTGCGGGCAAGAATCCCTCAGAAGAAATGGAGTAGCCTTCATAGTCAATAAAAGAGTAGGAAAAGCAATACTGGGATACAATCCTCAAAATGACAGAATGATCTCAGTTCGAATCCAAGGCAAACCATTCAATATCACAGTAGTCCAAGTCTATGCCCCAACCACCGGTGCTGAAGAGGATGAAATTGACCGGTTCTATGAAGCCCTACAGCACCTTATAGAACTAACACCAAAAAATGATGTCCTTATCATCATGGGGGATTGGAATGCTAAAGTAGGAAGCCAAAAGATAACTGGAATAACAGGCAAGTTTGGCCTTGGAGTAGAAAATGAAGCAGGGCACAGGCTGATAGAATTTTGCCAAGAGAATAGGATGGTCGCAACATTGTACAAGAGGTAGCAACCAAAACCATCCCAAAGAAAAAGAAATGCAAGAAAGCAAAATGGCTGTCTGAGGAAGCTTTGCAAATAGCTGAGGAAAGGAGGGAAGCAAAAGGCAAGGGAGAAAAAGAAAGATACGCCCAATTGAATGCAGAATTCCAGAGAATAGCTAGAAGAGATAAGAATGCCTTCTTAAATGAACAGTGCAAAGAAATAGAAGAAAACAATAGAATAGGGAGGACCAGAGATCTTTTCAAGAAAATTGGAGAGATGAAGGGAACGTTCAATGCAAAAATGGGCATGATAAAGGACCAAAATGGCAGGGACCTAACAGAGGCAGAAGAGATTAAGAAGAGATGGCAAAATTACACAGAAGAACTATACAAGAATGAGCTTAACGTCCCTGATAATCACAATGAGGTGGTCACTGACCTCGAGCCAGACATCCTAGAATGTGAAGTGAAGTGGGCCTTAGAAAAGCTGAGCAACAACAAAGCTAGTGGAGGTGACAGTATTCCAGCTGAGCTATTCAAAATCTTAAAAGACGATGCAGTAAAAGTGCTACACTCAATTTGCCAGCAAATTTGGAAAACTCAACAGTGGCCACAGGATTGGAAAAGATCAGTTTACATTCCAATTCCAAAGAAAGGCAGTGCCAAAGAATGTTCAAACTATCGCACCATTGCACTCATTTCTCATGCTAGTAAAGTTATGCTTAAAATCCTACAAGCTAGACTCCAGCAGTATGTGGATCGAGAACTACCAGAAGTACAGGCAGGATTTCGAAGAGGCAGAGGAACTAGAGATCAAATAGCCAACATACGCTGGATCATGGAGAAAGCTAGAGAGTTCCAGAAAAACATCTACTTCTGCTTCATTGACTATGCTAAAGCCTTTGATTGTGTGGATCATAACAATCTGTGGCAAGTTCTTAAAGAGATGGGAGTACCAGAACATCTTATTTGTCTCTTGAGAAACCTATATGCGGGCCAAGAAGCAACAGTGAGAACTGGACACGGAACCACTGATTGGTTCCAAATTGGGAAAGGTGTCCGGCAAGGCTGTATACTGTCCCCTGCCTATTTAACTTATATGCAGAGCACATCATGAGAAAGGCAGGGCTAGAGGAGTCAAAAGTTGGAATTAAGATTGCTGGAAGAAATATCAACAACCTAAGATATGCAGATGATACCACTCTAATGGCAGAAAGTGAAGAGGAACTGAAGAGTCTCTTGTTGCGAGTGAAGAAGGAGAGTGCAAAAGTTGGGTTGAAACTAAACATTAAGAAAACCAAGATCATGGCATCCGGCCCTCTCAATTCCTGGCAAATAGATGGGGAAGAAATGGAGGTAGTGACAGATTTTATTTTCCTGGGCTCCAAGATCACTGCAGATGGGGACTGCAGCCAAGAAATTAAAAGACGCTTGCTCCTGGGGAGGAAAGCCATGGCAAATCTAGACAGCACACTAAAAAGCAGAGATATCACCCTGTCAACAAAAGTGCGTATAGACAAGGCTATGGTCTTCCCAGTTGCAATGTATGGCAGTGAAAGTTGGACCATAAGAAAGGCTGAGCGCAAAAGAATTGAGGCCTTTGAACTCTGGTGCTGGAGAAGACTCCTGCGAGTCCCTTGGACTGCAAGGCGATCAAACCGGTCAGTCCTAGAGGAGATCAACCCTGACTGCTCTTTAGAAGGCCAGATCCTGAAGCTAAAACTCAAATACTTTGGCCACCTAATGAGGAGGAAGGACTCACTGGAGAAGAGCCTAATGCTTGGAAAGATTGAGGGCAATAGAAGAAGGGGACGACAGAGAATGAGGTGGCTGGATGGAGTCACTGAAGCAGTAGGCGTGAGCTTAAATGGACTCCAGAAGATGGTAGAGGACAGGAAAGCCTGGAGGAACATTGTCCATAGGGTCGCGATGGGTCGGACACGACTTCGCAACTAACAACAACAAGATTGATTGTCCAAAAGGTACTTTTCAAAAGGCAGATGGACTTTCTTGGTTTTCTCCTTGGAAATATCTCGCTTTTCATCCAATAAGCTTCTTCAGTTCTTTGAAAAGCACCTTTGGGACAACCGTGATAAATAAATAAATGTTAATAGATGTGGGTCTTAGAGAAACTTTCAAAATCAGTCTGGAAACATCTGAACTAATATCAAAATGGGGATTTTCTAAATTTCTTCTAAAAAATCTTCAAACTGGATCTTTGCATAATCCTAACAGCTAACCCACTTAATGAAGGAATTTTGATTAGGGGAGGGGGTGAGGGGGTGGAAACAGAATGGAGAGCTTATCCCAGGCATGAAAATGACTAGATAATAGTGCTGATAGAAAATAAAGCCTAAGCAGTGGTGGGATTCAGCCAGTTCACACCACTTCGGCAGAACCAGTAGTTACTTTTTTGTTGCCCAGGCCCAGAATGGACTTCCAGAAGTGGCATCCACACAGAGAACCAGTTGTTCACATATTTGAATCCCACCACTGAGCCTAAGGTCTTAAAACCACTTCGATCAGTGAAAGATGCATGACCACAATGGGTCTTTTCAATAAGACATCTTAGTACAACCTTGCAAATGTAAGCAGTGGTAACTGAAATGCCCAGTGGATTGAATGTTGTTAAGTAATACATAATCGTATGTACATCTAAATGGAAGCTCAGCTCTATTTAAACAGTTGTTTGCCTCCCTGCCTTTGTATTTTTCTTTCTTTCTGATTCTATGTAATCAACAGTTGAGGCATTAAGCAATTTCAAATCCCTTGATGGAGTCTTGGCACCAAATAAATGTTGCAATATAGAAAGCATTAATCATAAAGTATAAATACCAAATTGTTTCCAGGGTGTTTTACAGAACTAATTGCAGCATACATATCCATTCAGCTTACAGAAGGAAAACTTTGGACCTGATTCCAGTAATATGTATGAAGCAATAATCCTTCCTTTTAATGAAATGTTTACAGCAGCAGCTCATGTGTTCCACTCATACTGATAATGCTGAAACCTTACTTTGATATAATCTACCAAACTCAATTTTAAAGTAGTCTTTCCATCCTTCTTGCCTTCCAATTCCTTCTGTAAGGTACAGAATCTGTAACCCTTTTATTGTTAAACACAGTTACAACAATGCACACATTCAGCATGCCTTTTCAGTGGTTTTATCCATCCCAAACCTGTGAATTCTGAGGGGCGGATAGGTGTTCCTAAATATGAAAAGGATATGCAGTTGAAAGCCATAGCCAAAAAGACTTCTCACCTGCAATTCTTCATTGCCTATGAATGCCTGGCCATCCTTCACATTGTACTTATTTGCTGGATATAATAAAATAGTATATTTGGAAATGTGATAGCTGGGTGTAGTATACTGCCAAGTGAATGGTAACAGCAACAGAGTTTTTAAGGACCATCCTGCTTATCCAGTAGGACTCTAAGAAGTTTATAAAAAATTACAGTGGTACCTAAATTGTTTTTAGCTGCGAAGTCATGTCCGACCCATTGCGACCCCATGGACAATGTTCTTCCAGGACTTCCTGTCCTCAACCATCTTCTGGAGTCCATTTAAGCTCACACCTACTGCTTCAGTGACTCCATCCAGCCACCTCATTCTCTGTCGTCCCCTTCTTCTCTTCCCCTCAACCTTTCCCAGCATTAGGCTCTTCTCTAGTGAGTCCTTCCTTCTCATTAGGTGGCCAAAGTATTTGAGTTTCAACTTCAGGATCTGGCCTTCTAAAGAGCAGTCAGAGTTGATCCCCTCTAGGACTGACCGGTTTGATCACCTTGCAATCCAAGGGACTCGCAGGAGTCTTCTCCAGCACCATAGTTCAAAGGCCTCAATTCTTTGGCACGCAGCCTTTCTTATAGTCCAGCTTTCACAACCATACATTGCAACTCGGAAGACCATAGCCTTAACTATACAAACTTTTGTTGACAGGGTGATGTCTCTGCTTTTTAGTGTGCTGTCTAGATTTGCCATTGCTTTCCTCCCCAGGAGCAAGCATCTTTTAATTTCTTGGCTACTGTTCCCATCTGTAGTGATCTTGGAGCCCAGGAAAATAAAATCTGTCACTACCTCAATTTCTTCCCCATCTATTTTTTTTAATCCCATTTATATCCCTCCCTTCTCCAAAGACTCAGGGCGGCTTACAATCTAAGAAGCACAAATCAATATGCTTAGCAATAGCCTTCATTCTATGTATATGCCTGCTTATTAGGGCTTTCGCCCCCCCCCAAGCGGCATTTTTACAAAGTCAGCTTATTGCCCCCAACAATCTGGGTCCTCATTTTACCTACCTCAGAAGGATGGAAGGCTGAGTCAACCTTGAGCCTGGTGGGACTCGAACCTGCACTAATTGCAGGCAGCTGGTGTTACTTAAGGAGGCATTAGCCCACTGCTCCACCAAGGCTCTTTGCCAGGAATTGAGAGGGCCAGATGCCATGATCTTGGTTTTCTTAATGTTAAGTTTCAACCCAGGTTTTGCACTCTCCTTCTTCACCCGCAACAAGAGGCTCTTTAGTTGTTCTTCACTTTCTGCCATTAGAGTGGTATCATCTGCATATCTTAGGTTGTTGATATTTCTCCCGGCAATCTTAATTCCAACTTTTGATTCATCTAGCCCTGCCTTTCTCATGATGTGCTGCATAAGAGTTAAATAGGCAGGGTGACAGTATACAGCCTTGCCAGACTCCTTTCCCAATATTGAACCAATCAGTGGTTCCGTGTCCAGTTCTCACTGTTGCTTCTTGACCTGCATATAGGTTTCTTAAGAGACAAATAAGATGTTCTGGTACTCCCATCTCTTTAAGAACTTGCCGCAGTTTGTTGTGATCCACACAATCAAAGGTTTAGCATAGTCAATGAAGCAGAAGTAGATGTTTTTCTGGAACTCCCTAGCTTTCTCCATGATCCAGCGTATATTGGCAATTTGATCTCTAGTTCCTCTGCCTCTTCGAAATCCTGCCTCTACTTCTGGTAATTCTCGATCCACATACTGCTGGAGTCTAGCTTGGAGGATTTTAAGCATAACTTTACTAGCATGTGAAATGAGTGCAATGGTGCGATAGTTTGAACATTCTTTGACACTGCCTTTCTTTGGAATTGGAATGCAAACTGATCTTTTCCAATCCTGTGGCCACTGTTGAGTTTTCCAAATTTGCTGGCAAATTGAGTGTAGCACTTTTACTGCATCGTCTTTTAAGATTTTGAATAGCTCAGCTGGAATACTGTCACCTCCACTAGCTTTATTGTTGCTCAGTTTTTCTAAGGCCCACTTCACTTCACATTCTAGGATGTCTGGCTCGAGGTGACCACCTCATCGTGGTTATCAGGAACGTTAAGCTCGTTCTTATACAGTTCTTCTGTGTAATTTTGCCACCTCTTTTCAATCTCTTCTGCCTCTGTTAGGTCCCTGCCATTTTGGTCCTTTCTCATGCCCATTTTTGCATGAAACGTTCCCTTCATCTCTTCAATTTTCTTGAAGAGATCTCTGGTCCTCCTTATTCTATTGTTTTCTTCTATTTCTTTGCACTGTTCATTTAAGAAGGCATTCTTATCTCTTCTAGCTATTCTCTGGAATTCTGCATTCAATTGGGCGTATCTTTCTTTTTCTCCCTTGCCTTTTGCTTCCCTCCTGTCCTCAGCTATTTGCAAAGCTTCCTCAGACAGCCATTTTGCTTTCTTGCAGTTCTTTTTCTTTGGGATGGTTTTAGTTGCTACCTCTTGTACAATGTTGCAAACCTCCGTCCATAGTTCTTCAGGCACTCTATCAGATCTAATTCCTTAAATCTATTTGTCACCTCTACTGTATATTCAACAGGAATATGATTTAATTCATACCTGAGTGACTTAGTGCTTTTCCCTACATTCAGTTTAAGCCTAAACTTTGCAATGAGAAGCTCATGGTCTGAGCCACAGTCAGCTCCTGGTCTTGTTTTTACTGACTGTATAGAGCTTCTTCATCTTTGGCTGCAGAGCACATAGTCAATCTGATTTCTGTGTTGACCGTCTGGTGATGTCCATGTGTAGAGCTGTCTCTTGGGTTGTTGGAAAAGAGTGTTTGCTATGACCATCCTATTCTCTTGATAACATTCTATCAACCTGTGCCCTGCTTCATTTTGTACTCCATGGTGAAACTTGCCTGTTATTCCGGTTATCTTTTGGCTTCCTACTTTAGCATTCCAATCCCCCATGATGATAAGGACATCATTTTTGGTGTTAGTTCTATAAGGTTCTGTAGGGCTTCATAGAACCGGTCAATTTCATCCTCTTCAGCACCGGTGGTTGGGGCATAGACTTGGACTATTGTGATATTGAATGGTTTGCCTTGGATTCAAACTGAGATCATTCTGTCATTTTGGGGATTGTATCCCAGTATTGCTTTTCCTACTCTTTTATTGACTATGAAGGCTACTCCATTTCTTCTGAGGTATCTAAATACTCATCATTAATTGGTTCTGGGAGGTGCAATGAGTACCAAAAATGATAAGTACCAAATAAACTTTTCCCTTAAGGAATAATGTAGCGAGGCACAAGGCAGCTGACAGTTCTAGCTTGTGCATCGAGTACCAAACAAGCGATGAGTATGGGGACAAATTTCCATGGCAAAATACATTGAGTATCAAATTTTATGAGTTTCAAAGCAGTTGAATGCCAAGCAGTTGATTCAAAGAAGATTTGATCAAATCACACCATTGAGTCAAATCTTCAAATTGCTTCAGCTATTACTGAATCAATTTTGAAAGTTTAAAAAGTGTTTTGGAGATTTGATGAACTTTGTAATGCTTTCCAGATTTGCAGACTCGAATATTATTGCAGCTATCCTTCCTTTTGTTCTATATGGACAGAACCAGAGAATTGAGTAGTGTAATGATTTTTTTTAAAAATTGTCATAGGATACTGTCTGCTTTGTTCAGCACTGTTTCTCTGTAGGCTGGACAATTTAGAGGTTACTACAGTATACTGTTTTTTCCTCCTCTCAGCTATTTACAGGAGGTGAAATTTATACATATTGCAGTAAAATCATCAAAGCTTTCAGCATTTGATCAAAACTTAAGCAAGATAGTGCCCTTTAAAAGGTCAAGAATTCCTTCTATTTTTGCCCCATTCTATAGAAAAGGTTCCAGACAGTTAAATGTTTTTCTGCCACAGTCTATGCTTGATTGTTTTAATAGCATAATTGAGTTCAGATCAAATCTTAGTACCTTTGAATGATTCTCATTAGGTTCAACTTGAATCTTACCATCTTTAATCTCATAACTTGATTTCAAATCAGATCTCTCCTTGCACTTAACAGAACAATAGAGTTGGAAGGGACCTTGGAGGTCTTCTAGTCGAACCTCTTGCTCAATCTATAAATACTATCATATTACATAGAGTTGAATCAGATCTGAAGGCCAAGGGGAAAAAAAATCAAACAATGGACCTTAGATATTGCTGCCCATGATGATACTGCATCTTTTAAACGTGTCAATCCTTGAGGTGGCCAGCTCAAAACAAATCTAACCATCTGAAACAGAAATGATTTTAACAAATAATATGCTCCAACATCTTAAAAGAGCACATTTTAAACAACTGGATTCCATGGTATGATATGGGAGAGTCCATGGAGATTCATTCTAAAAAAGACTGTGTTTATGTGGTGTACCAGTTGTTGAAGATATCGTTTGATTGCAAACTTCATTCTGCAGAAAAGGTCATTTATATGGATCCTTATTTCAAATCTAAAAATCTAGATTTTTGGATGCCTCTTATACCTCTTCCAGGGAACAAATGTATATATTGCCAGCAAGACTGTGATTTTCTTATCAGAGGCCATTGTGAATTGGATAGAAAATATATTGGGGTTGACAAACTATTATCAATATGCCCTACTGTTTTTCTGTATGTGTTTTAAATATACTTTGATACTTTTAATTAAATTTATTTTATTCTACTCTACATCCCAGTAACAATTTTTTTTTCTTCAGCAGAAGAGATGGATATCATTGTCTATTTCTGGCTTCTTAGCAGATAGCAGAGAATTATACTGAAGGGAATATAGTTCAAATAAGAATTATATAGTAGCTGAGAAATATATTTAAAGTTATACTTCCCTTTTTATCACATAATATAGGGGCTTTTCATCCATAAAAGTAGCAGTGGTCACTTGTGAAATGGGGAACAAAGAACTGAATTACTATACAGTATATGTTGTTTTTAATGAGTCCTACAGTTTCACTTTTTTCATTCCTAAACTACCAAAAACTGCAATTAGTGCCTTTCTTTTTATGCAATGAGGTCAGTCTAATGCTGCAAATGGTTAAATCATCGTTGGCAAGAGACTGAACTTGGCAGTAACTCTCTAATGAGAAATCCAGATTATGAGTGTCATTTGTAATATGAGTGTCCAGCACTTAAGACAGTTTCATTTGAATGCTGCTCCTTTCTCCCCTTTCCTTTATGGCAATGTCTTAGCAAGGTTCATTCAGGAGAAGAAATTGTAACTACTATGGTATTAGGTGTTCATTTTCCTATAATAATTTGAAATTAAATTTAATTCATATACTATGTTTTGTTTTAGCTGAGCTATCCCAAGCTACTTGAAACAACAGAGATCTCTTACTTCTGAGAGTGAAGGGAAGAAGCTACGTTGCTTTGTTTCTCTTCTGAGGCTTTAACTTTCCCTGGCAAGAAACCAAGAGGCTACTAGTCAGCCACTGGAAGTCATGGTCAAACTACACAGTAATATGAATGCCACTGTCGAGGCAAATCACATTTCTTTACGTCAGTAAAAAAATGTCATCTCTGCAGCATGAAGCTTTCATTGGAGTGAATCTAAGCCTCCTTATAGAAGCCTAGTGAAAAGGAAGGGCCATTTTCATCCTTTCTGGATATTGATGGATTGATTATATGCCATGAAGTTAGCCTCTCTCAATTTGGCTCTCACAGTTAGTTAGTATGTATCAGCAAAGTCTTTTTTTCTTTTGTCTTTTTCTAAAACCACCTTGAATATCTGGTATTTCTCGTTCCATGTAAGGCTCTGAACTGTGTTAGAGACTGTAATTCTAACCATTGTTTTGATAGCATGTGCAATTAAGGATAGTTTTTGATAGTTTGCACTCTCTGTTAAGTCTCCCTTCTTTGACTCCTTTCTTTGACATTTGTATTTTAGACTGACCTTCAATCAGTTGGCCTCTGAAATATTTTAGTTAGAGTCTTTACTGATTATTATGTTGCTTATCATATTTCTGTTGACATTTCATCAGTTCCTGTAATCTTCCAACCTGATAATGAATGGAGTGTTGATTTAATCTTATCTTCTAGTAATAGAGGTTCTTCTAATACATATACATATGCATATACATATACATATTTATTTATTTATATTTATTTTATTTTATTGGATTTATATACCGCCCCTCTCCCAAGGGACTCGGGGTGGTGTACAGGGCAATTAAAACACTATGAACAACACATAATATACAAAAATTAAAATGAAATTAAACCAAATAGCCCTAAACAATAAAACACATTCTAAAATTTAAAATTTTTAAAATTTAAGACCTAAAATCCCAGTCCCTCAATCCAGGCCGGCAAGTTCAAATAGCCAAGTCTTCAGGTCGCAGCGAAAAGAGCAAAGGTCGGGAGCCATCCAGAGCTCAACAGGAAGCTGATTCCAGAGGGCGGGCATGCCCACAGAGAATGCTCTTCCCCTGGGGGCCGCCAGTCGACAATCCCTGACCGACGGCACCCTGAGGAGGCCCTCTCTGTGGGAGCGCACAGGACGATGGGAAGTTAAGGCTGGCAAAAGGTACTCCCGTAAATAACCCGGACCCATGCCATTTAGGGCTTTATAGGTCATCACCAGCACATCTACATCTACATCTACATCTACATCTACATCTACATCTACATCTACATCTACATCTACATCTACATCTACATCTACATCTACATCTACATCTACATATACATATACATATACATATACATATACATATACATATACATAAGGGACATGGTGGCTCAGTAGGTTAGGACGCTGAGCTTGTCGATCAAATGGTCGGCAGTTTGGCGGGTTGAATCCCAAGTGCCACATAACAGAGTGAGCGCCTGTTACTCGTCCCAGCTTCTGCCAACCTAGCAGTTCGAAAGCACGTAAACAATGCAAGTAAAAAAATAGAGACCACTACAGTGGGAAGGTAACAGTGTTCCATGCGCTTTTGGCATCTAGTCATGCCAGCTACATGACCACGGAGATGTCCTCGGACAAGCACTGGCTCTTCGGCTTTGAAACGGAGATGAGCACCGGCCCCTAGAGTTGGAAACGACTAGCACGCATGTGCGGGGGAACATTTACCTTTACCTTTTTATACATACATACATACATACATACATACATACATACACACACACACACACACACACACAATCATACACACACACACACAGATGTATATGTATTTAATTGCTTGAAGAATGTTTTAACAATGAAGAAATTATTGGATTGGTAGAAACTGCTTCATTTCTACTTCCAAATTTAGCATTCCAATCTCCAATCCCAAGAGCACATCTTGTTTGAATGTTCTGTTGATTTCAGATTGAATTTGACCATAAAATTGTAAACATGGAAAACATCCACACTGACCTGATACTCATTTTGAGGCCCCACAAGTTAAAAGCATCAAACTGTTTGCCTAGTAAAAGTTAAGAATTCCCTGTCCAGCTGTGTCCAACTCTAGGGCAAGGTGCTCATCTCCATTTCTTGACCAAGGGAGCCAGCATCATCTAAAGACATTTTCCATGGTCATGTGGCCAACATGGCTATATGCCAAAGTTCACAGAATGCTGTTACCTTCCCACCAAAGTGGTACTATTTATTTGCTCACATTTGCATGCTTTCAAACAGCAGGACCTGGGGCAAGAATGGGAGGTCATCCCATTCATGGCACTCGGGTCTTGAACCAAGGCTGTCAGCTTTCCAGTAAATAAGTTCAGTGTCTTTAACGACTGAGCCATCATGTAGTTGGATATAACAAGCTGGGTCAATCATTCAATTAGAATAGAGCTGGAAGGGACCTTGGAGGTCTTCTAGTCCAACCCCCTGCTCAAGAGGAGACCCTATACCATTTTAGACAAGTGACTGTCCAGTCTCTTCTTAAAAACCTCCAGTGATGAAGCACCCACAACGTCTGAAGGCAAGCTGCTCCACTGGTGTCCTCACTGTTTGGAAGTTTCTCCTTAATTCCAAGTTGCTTCTTTTCTTGATTAGTTTCCATCCATTGTTTCTTGTCTTGCCTTTTGGTACTTTGGAAAGTAAATTGACCCCCTCCTCTTTGTGGCAACCTCTCAAATACTGGAATGCTACTATCATGTCCCCACTAGTCCTTCTTTTCTCTAGACTAGCTAAACCCAAATCCTGCAACCATTCTTCATATGTTTTAGTCTCCAGGCCTTTAATCATCTTAGTTGCTCTTCTTTGCACTTTTTCCAAAGTCTCAACATTTTTTTTTTGTAATGAGGTGACCAAAACTGGAAGCAGTATTTCAGCAGTGGGGTACCATAAGGTTCTGTCTTAGACCCAGTACTCTTCAATATCTTCATAAATGACTTAGATGAGAGAATAGAAGGGGAACTCATCGATTTTTCTCCTGCCTAAATGTAAAACCTTGCTTTTCTCCACATTAAATTTCATGTTGTTGGATAGAGCCCATTGTTTAAGTCTGTCAAGATCTTTTTGGATCCTGAGCTTGTCTTCTGAGGTGTTGGCTATTCCTGCCAGCTTAGTGTCATCTGCAAATTTGATGAGTAAGTATACTACGTCCACAGCATTTCACTAGTCTACTAATTTAGTCATTTTGTCAAAGAATGAAATAAGATTGGTTTGGCATGATCTATTTTTAACAAACTCATGCTGGTTTTCAGTTATAACTTTCAGTTTCTAACTGTTCACAGATCTGATTTTTGATCATCTTTTCCAGTATCGTCACAGGTATTGATGTTAGGCTCATTGGTCTGCAATTTCCTGGATCTGGTTCCCCCCCTTTTTTTTTTTGAAGATGGGAACTACATCAGCTCTTTTCCAATCCTCAGATAATTCCTTTGGTGTTCCAGGATTTTTGAAAGATATGGTACAATGGTTCTGGGATAACATCTGCCAGCTCCTTCAGAACTCTCGGATATAATCCATCAGGTCCTGGTGATTTATATTCATCAAAATCAGATAGATGTTCTCTAATCATTTTCTTGCTTATTTTAATTTTTATTTCTAGTCTGTCTTTTACAGTTAGGTTTTTGGTAGGTTGGACTATGGTTTCTTTTTGGGTGAAGACTGATGCAAAGGATGAGTTAAGCAGCTCTGCTTTCTCTCTACTGCCTATTACTTCCTTGCCATCTTCTCTCTTAAGCGGACCTACAGTTTCCTTGATGTTTTTCTTGTTACGGTTATGGGTTTTTTTAATGACTTTTTTCTTGTTACGGTTATAAGGTAAAGGTAAAGGTTCCCCCACACATGCGTGCTAGTCGTTTCCAACTCTAGGGGCCGGTGCTCATCTCCGTTTCAAAGTCGAAGAGCCAGCACTTGTCCGAGGACATCTCCGTGGTGATGTGGCCAGCATGACTAGATGCCAAAGGCGCACGGAACGCTGTTACCTTCCCACCAGAGTGGTCCCTATTTTTCTACTTGCACTTTTACGTGCTTTCGAACTGCTAGGTTGGCAGAAGCTGGGACAAGTAACAGGTGCTCACTCTGTTACGCGGCACTCGGGATTCGACCCGCCAAACTGCCAACCTTCCGATCGACAAGCTCAGCATCCTAACCCACTGAGCCACCGCGTCCCTTTCGTTACGGTTATAGGTAACAGCTAATAATGAAGATAATGCATAGGAGTCATGATTAAAAGCTATGCTTTCTCTCTCTACTTTTTCCACATTCTAAAATATGAGACTTGGTGTCTTAATTTGCATAGCTGCTTGTTATCTTGACACAATGCCACTAGAATTGAGGTGCTTTATTTGTTTATTTGATTGCTTGATACTCCACCTTTCTGGCAAGTACTCAGGGCTAGTATTTGCCCCATACTCCTTCATCTCCCTGCCTGCTTGTGTTAACTCTGTGTAATGTAAATGTAAAATATGTCTCAGCAGGTTGCAGCAGCTGGATTACTTCATCTTGGCTTGGATGCTGAAGCAGGATTGGGTTTGGTTGCTGCTCAGGTCAGAGATCATCAGAAAATCCCAGGACTCCATACTGGGAAGAAAATCATTGGCAACCCTCTTCCATTTTGTGCACATAACCACCAGGGGTCAAGTTCAACTAGAGGGCATCTTTTCTTTTCTATAAAATCCGGACATCTTTAAAAAGGGAGCTGGCACATTTTATGGAGGACAAGCCCATTTGTAATAATGATTCCAAGCTCACGGTGTGGAAAAAGTATAGAGGGAGAAATAGCTTTAATCTGAATGGATAAATATTTTCTTAAATACCAAAGTTAGAGAGCCATTTTCTTTGGAATATAACCATAAACTTGCTCTTACCCACTGTGGCTTTCTTTTAAGTAAAGGGCTGGTCACTTTAAAAACTGGAATAACATTAAGTTTGCTTGGAGAAATGTAAGGAAAAGTGGCCAAGCAGGATTCTTAATAAATAGAATTCTGGCACTACTGAAAAACTACAAATCAGTCAATCTTTGAAAAAAAAAACCATCTGATTTAGATTGAGCTTGAAGTATGGGTGAGGTTTTAACTGGAAATTCATTCATTGGCCCCTCCTGTATTTCAAAGTTGTGATGCTGAAAAAATGGTATTATTCAGGAGTTTTTTCCAAATATTCAGCCAAATTCATATTTGTTTGAAAAGAAATTCTGCACATTATCATACTTACTAAATGGGATGCCCAATTGATGTTTGTTTTAATGCTGCTTGCTAAATATTGAATCTGTAGTAGCTGCCTACTAAATGTTGAATGTTGAAATATTGAATATATGTGGAATGTTCTAGATGGGACTTCAGAAAAGCTTTATAGTGCCAATGGCATTTTTTTCCTTGTGTAATTGATAGTCCAAAGGTACATTCAATTGGATAAAGAAATAGTGCTTGTGAATTATTGACTTATCTGAGTAGCAGTTTGTAAGATGACAAGGCCACAAAAGTCAATATTCTCTGCATATGCATCTGTAGAAAAAAAAATCTAAATGACAAGTGAGATTATGATATTTTATTTTTAACTCTCATACTAGAGAGGTGTGATGACTCAGCAGTTAAAGACACTGAGTTTGTCGGCTGGAAAGCTGACAGCCTGGATTCCAAACCCAGGGTGAGCTCCCATTACTTGCCCCAGCTCCTGCCTACCTACCAGTTCGAAAGCATGTAAATAAATAGGTACCACTTCAGTGGGAAGGTAACAGCCTTCTGTGTGCCTCGACATCTAGTTATGCTGGCCACATAATCACGGAAGGGACTTCAGACAATGCTGGTTGCTTTGGCTAAGAAATGAAGATGAGCACCGGTCCCTAGAGTCAGAAACGACTGAACAAGGAACCTTTACCTTTACTTTTAAGTTTCATACTATATATTTTCATAGTACATTACTAATTTTGGAAAATTCCTGCAAATATCACAAGTTTTCAGATTCAGTTTGCCAGTCTACCTTTTTAAAATAATCACAAATAAAATGAGTATCTGATTTTGATATCTTTGAAAATTACTAAGTCTGGCCAATATAGATTTTTATAATAACAAGTAGCACTGAATAATACCCTTCTTTAAACAAATCAGCAAAATAATTTTTCAAACAACTGTTTATAAACATTCCTCTTTGGTTTTTTTTGTTTTTGTTTGTTTTTGTTTTTGCTGCTGCTGTGCTTCACAAATTTATGAAAAATGTGGGAGGGTGGAAACAATACTGTACATTTTTCAAAATAAAAATATTACATTTGGTTGATGATCCGAAATCTGCTTCTGAATCCACGCTGTCTATCAAATACTTATCTTAATATAGTACCACAAAATTCTTGACAGTGTTGATCCATCCTTCCGCTTATTTATAAGTAGGACATTCCTTCTATTTAAAAATATGTTACCTATTAAAACTGACTCTCCAAGTTCATTTTCAATGTATTTGGCAGAGGAATAAAATCCTGCATGTCACACATAGTATACCATATAGGAACAAGAATTGTGAAACCTTTTTGACCTCTTCCTTGAAATCCTCAAAATGCTTTTAAGATTTCATCAGCCCTATTTTTACAAATATGAAGTCATCATTTTTATAGAGTTGCATAAACTTTATGAAAGTGGTTTTGTGGTCCAACAGGCCAAAAGAGGTTTGATTAGAGTGCACTGGGATGGAAAGCATGGAATGGGGAAGAAACAGCCACATGCTCATGGACTTGCTGTCTCTGCTAGGTCACAGCCATAGACTAAAAAATTATTAGTCAAAGTTGTAAGGAGGGCCAGTTCGTGGATACACATGGGTGTGGGAATATGAAAAGTGAAAAAACTCAGTGTGGAGAAGGATATTTACTCCATACATGTTTCATGTTATAAAAGCAACATGGTTCAATCTTCGGCATTTTCAGAGTGGGATAAGGAAGACTTTGGAGAGACTCTCTACACCAGTGTTTCTCAACCTTGGATACTTGGATACTATGTTGGAACAACAACAACAACAAAGTTGGAAGGGACCTTGGAGGTCATGTAGTCCAACCCCCCGCTCAGGCAGGAAATCCTATACCATTTCAGACAAATGGCTGTCCAATCTCTTTTTAAAAACTTCCAATGTTGCAGCATTCACAGCTTCTGGAGGCAGGTTGTTCCACTGAGTAATTGTTCTAACTGTCAGGAAACTTCTCCCTAGTTCTAGGTTGCTTCTCTCTTTGGTTAGTTTCCATCTGTTATTTCTTGTCCTGCCTTGGAGGACGCTTTGGAGAATAGCTTGACTCCCTCTTCTTTGTGGCATCCAATTGAGATATTGGAACACTGTTATCATGTCACCCCTTATCCTTCTCTTTATTAAACTATGCATACCAAATTCCAGCAACCATTCCTTATATGTTTTAGCCTCCAGTCCCCCAATCATCTTTGTTGCTCTTCTCTGTACTCTTTCTAGAGTCTCGACATCTTTTTTACATCTTGGTGACCAAAACTGGATGCAGTATTCCAAGTGTGGCCAAGTGTAGTATTGTAAAATGGTATTAACACTTCATGTGATATTGATTCTATCCCTCTGTTAATGCAGCCTAGCACTGTGTTGGCTTTTTTGGAAGCTGCAGCACACTGCTGGCTCATATTGAAGCGATTGTCCACTAGGACTCCAAGACCCCTCTCACAGTTGCTACTATTGAGCAAGGTACCACCTATTCTATACCTGTGCATTTGGTTTTTCTTGCCTAAATGTAGAACCTTACTTTTTTCACCATTGAATTTCATTTTGTTAGATAGTGCCCAATGTTCAAATCTGTCAAGATCCTTCTGTATCTTAAGCCTGTCTTCTGGAGTGTTGGCTATTCCTGCCAACTTGGTGTCGTCTTCAAATTTGATGAGTTCCCCATCTATCCCCTCATCCAAATCATTGATGAAGATGTTGAAGAGCACTGGGCCCAGAAAAGAGCCCTGGGGCACCCTACTACACACTTCCCTCCATGTAGATGCAGGACCACATGCTGAGTACGGCTGGTCATCCAGCTACAAATCCATTTGGTGGTGACGCTGTCTAACCCACATTTTTCTATATTATCAAGTAGTAGGTTGTGGTCTACTTTATCAAATGCCTTACAGAAGTCCAAGTAAATTATATCCACAGTAAATCATATCCAATTATATCCTTCAATTAGGGAGCTACATTCAGTGGGTCTTAGGTGGCAGGCCGTTTCTGCTGTGACCTCTACTTTATGGAGTATCCTCCTCTCTGAAGGTTGGCTTCATCAGTTTTGAATTTCTGCAAATCCTTCAAAACCTAGTTGTCCCATGCGGCCTGGGGACCCCAGGGGATAGGTGAATGATTGATGTGGTTCTCCTATTATTAATGTCTCTTCACCTATATATTTTTCTTTTTTAGTTTTATTTTGATAACATCTTAATGTTTTATAATAATTATTATAAATAATTATTATTTATTAATTTAGCTGTTTTATAGTCTTGCATGTTGTGCAGCATACAAACAGTGTTTATGAGATGGGCCGCTATATAAATTTGACAAATAAATGAAATGAAATAAAAAAAACCTCCCAGAATTCTCTAGCCAGCATGAAGAGTTGAAGTTGTCAAGTTTGATAAATATTGGTAGACAACAGTCCTTAGTAACTATAAACACAGTACCAAGCTATAAAGGACTATTGGTCTAATTCAGTACAAAGCAACTATCCTATCATCCCACCATTTCATACCAGTTTGGTTCTTGCTGTAGTACAGTTCAAAGAAGCTTGTTGACTCTTCACTTATTGTGTTAGTTAATTCATACTAACAGCCAATAGGAGAGGGTTCTTTATTATTGCTATTATTTTCCATAGGCATTCCTTTTAAAAAGAACACAAATTGCTTTGCTATTTTTTTTCATGGATTCCATGCCTATTGCTATTTGTTCCCATTCCCAGATCCCATTATATAGCCCTTTTTATTCAAATAATTTCCATGTAAAAAGATTGTAGTCTTTGTAACACAAAGAAATGTATCAGACTGCAGAATGGTGCCCCAGAGAAAATGGAGGAAGACCATTGCCTGAGTCATTCAAATGTAGACCAGACTGAATATTTGAAGGTAATTTCTGTTTGGCAAAGAACAACACTAAATTGGCAGGAAGTTGGAAAAGATGACATAATAGATCCTTTCTATGTCTGATTCTTGTGGATCAGTCAAAATACATTACTACGTGTCATGTGTCAGGACATGGCCAGGCTATAAACTCTGAATTTTACTTCAGAGTGGAAATCTTGACATGCAACTTTGGCTGAGAGGGAGAGATTAATATTTCAGTAGTCACAAGGGTTTTTAAATTCTGAGTATGCTTTTTGAATGTTTAAAAAGACTTGTAGTATGTATTGTTTAGCATCTTGACAATAGATTGTTAAAATGAGATTTATATAGCAAACCATTTGATTTTTTTTAAAGGAAAAATTGCTTCTTAATTTGATTCTTCAATACTTGCTCTCCTTCTCCATTCCTCTACATTTGCTCATTTACGGGATCACAGTATTAAACGTAACCTAGCAATGCATATTTTTACCTGTGCTTCAGAATCTCAACCATCTATGGATGGATGCCGATCCAGATCATTTCTATGTTTTTATTCATAATTCTTTCTGTTAGAACACTTCATGATAGTTATTACAGTGATATTTTTATGGATACTGGGGATTTGGGGATACAGCATTATAGTAGTTCATTCTAATCTAAATGGTTGGTTCTGTCATGGCCCCATCACAGTCCAGTTTGGAGGAGGAGGTGGAGGAGTTGGAACTGGGACTGTCCAATGGGGATGGCCCATCTCCCTTGGCATGTTTGTAGAGGCCAGGGGCTGAGGAAAATGCTGTCCCAGGCCCCTATTGGGGGAGGGGTCGACTGGACAGAGAGCTGTCTGCCTTCACAGATACAGAAGATGATTGGCTGCTCCCAGCAGTGGTGCTGATAGGCAGCAGATCCCCTCTGATGAGAAACAGCTGCCTCCCCCATTTGATCCAAGGGCATGGAGAGAGGAGCAAAGACAAGCTCAGAGAAGGGCTGCAAGGCTATTGGGGAGAAGATCACCCCCACTGCTCCTCACATATAGTTTATGTTAAAGAAGTTATTTATGGAATTAATTTTAATCTATATTACTTTAATCTGAATTTATACAGTCATTTTAATCTGTTTTATGTCTGATTTTAATTTTTATTGAGAATCTTTGATGTTGGTCAGGGCAACTCGAGAGCCAGTTTATTGTAGTGATTAAGGCAGAGGATAGAAACTGGGAGACAGAGACCTTGGGCTAGTCCAGGGATAGGCAACCTTGGCTCTTTTATGACTCGTGGACTTCAACTCCCAGAATTCCTGAGCCAGCATGGCTCAGCTTGGAAACCTCTCTCTTTCCCCTCAGCATGGCTGGCTCAGGAATTCTGGGAGTTGAAGTCCACAAGTCATAAAAGAGCCAAGGTTGCCTACCCCTGGGTAAGTCACTTCCTCTTAGCCCTAGGAAGGAGGCAATGGCAAACCACTTTTGAAAAATCTTGTGACGAAAACTGCAGGGACATAACTGAACAGTAGGAAAGAATAGAGAACTTACTTAAATACTTTATTTATTTTTTTCTTATTTATAAATTTATATGTTCCCCATCTCATTGTCAAGTGAACACTTATTTACAATAACAATTTTAAACTGCCTTTTAATTTATTTAAGGCATGCTGTCTGAATCAGTAGTTGAACCAAAATATAGTGATTCAGAATTTGTACTTGTTTGAACTATGTAAGGTAATGCATACAATTGTGGATATTAAAAGAAAGCCAAAAATAATTTATATATTTGAGAAAATAATGTGAAAAAAGCATTTCAAAAAAAGTATATTATTAATAAAAAGAGTCAGCAAGGTAAAATTGTTAAGAATAGGAGAAGCAAGTTCTGGGATTAAATTCCCCATCTGTTAAGGAATGCCACTGGGTGACTTTGAACCAGTCATTGTCTTTCTCAACCCAACTGCATCACAGGATTGTTGCTGAAGGGAAAAACGGGAGAAGAAAATGTTATACATGCCACTGTTAGTGTCAAGTTTACCAATAGCTTTTTTAAAAAATGAAACAAAAAACAAATAAAAAAATGCAGAAATAGAATAAAAAAAGTTTTAGGACTGGATAAACAAAAAACCAAAATCATCCGTAAAAAAAAAAATCCTAGTACAGAAGGCAGAAGAAAAATACCAGGAAGAGCTCCAGTCATAAGGAATAGCATTTACCCCTGGTCTGAAATAATCTTTATGGGACTGAGACTGAAATTTCCCTCAATTTTCAATGAAGAAACACTGCAGGACCTCCCCGTTCTGTGTCTCAAAATTCCATTTCCAAGGGCCATTTGCATTTATCAGTGCCCTTTGGTAATGTAGAGAGCTAGGTGGTACACTTTTCTTTTCAGTAATACATTGGGATTTTTCTAGATATGTAAATTGGCCTCAGTCCAGAAGTAATTCCAAGTAATTTTTCACTCCCTCACTGCCCCTAGAAAAAGAATTAGTTCCTCAATTAAATTTAGTCTACAGT
This sequence comes from Vipera berus, assembly GCF_964194415.1. Classification (NCBI taxonomy): domain Eukaryota; kingdom Metazoa; phylum Chordata; class Lepidosauria; order Squamata; family Viperidae; genus Vipera; species Vipera berus. Next base: position 309,062,903 of record NC_138202.1, read on the forward strand.
CCATCTGGGGGTTCAAAATGGAATGTAGATAAGCTAGAGAACCCTCTTGGTCTCATAATAATGAGGCTCTGACTAATCTTTCTATAAAGACAAAAGAGCCAAATGTTCACTCCAAGGAAGGGATCCATCAGGGTGATATTCTTTAGAGCAGGGCTTTTCAACCAGTGGTACGGGTACCACCTGTGGTACATTGGCACCTGGCAGGAGGTACGCGATCATCCTAGAAAAGTGGTAGCGGGGGAGGGGAATGAGCTGAAACGGTGGTAGCACTGCACAAGCCTGAGCGAGAGATGGCCGGAGCTGCAGGGCTGTCAGGGCTCAGCGGAAGCACCAGGATCAGCACCAGGCTCCAGCTGGAGCTCGGCGCTGATCCTGGCGCTTCTGCTGAGCCCAGAAGAAGCACCACTCAGCTGGAATGTTGCAGCATCTCAAAGGTCTTATGATTTACATTCAGATGCTTGGCAACTGATTTATATTTATGATGGTCACAGTGTCCCATGGTCATGTGAAGTGACCAAAACTGCTGCAAACACCCAGCAGAGGGGGGGAATAAAAACCAAACACCCCCCACCCCACCCCCACTGCCAATCCTCAACAGAAATGCTCACAACAATGAAAACCTCGGACAGGAGGAAAAGTGCCACCGGGCAGGTAGGCAGGTGTCTTGCTCAGCTGTGGCATGGGGGCACTTTTTTCACTGCCATTGTAACTTTGAACAGTCACTAAGCGAACTGTTGTAAGGGGAGGACTACCTGTACTTCACTTTTTTCCTTTTTTTTTGGTCATCACATTTTTGACACCTTGCTAGGTGACTGGTGGTATTCGATGTTGCCATATCCTAAAACTGGTACAATGGATGAAAAGGTTGAAAAGCCCTGCTTTAGAGGGCTTCATATCTTGAAAGCAAGGCATCCGGTCTCTTTGAAGGAAAAGTATGTACAGTTCATGTAAGCATGCCATGACCTTAGGCTGATCTTTAGTTTAGAAGGTTATAGCATTGACATTAGAGATGAATAATCATTGGCCATGAACTCAAAGAAATCTATGTTCATTATGATACTGAATATCAGTCGCTGAGTCACAGCAATAAGTCTGTTTCTCTCTTTAGACCCTCCTAATAGATTTTCCTGATGTTGTAATATGGCCAGTATTTGATTTGAATTAACAGGCTATGTTTACATTCTTGAAAACCTCCTTCCACTTAGGCAAGGAGGCCTGTTGTTGTTGGTTAACAGTTTGGAAAATCCTAATATGAAATTGGAGCAGGAAATGAAAAGAAATGTTTTTGGAGGAAGCTGCTATTTGTGTTCATCTTAGATTAAGAACCAATTAGCAAAATGGCTTAGGTCTAAGTAAACTCAGACAGAATTGGGTGTAAGCATTTCATATCAGGTATTTATCAGATTAAATGCCTGGGTAATTTATTTGTTAATATCAGCCTTTCACCTGTCATTCATATTGATTCATCATTATACTGTATTCAGAAGATGGTTATACTTAAAAACCCTACACCTCATTCAATGTGGAACAAGTATCCTCATATAAGCTTTCCACAAGTTTATATCCCATATTCCAAATATGTAATTAAGAATGGCTGTTTTGCAGCTTCTAATTCTATTCTTAAGTTTCATTACTTATTCAGAACTTTTACTTCCTTTGCTTGTTTTCTTGGGTCTGAAAGCAAGCAGATAAACTAACAAAATGTCATATGGGTTAATGTTGTTTTATTTGTTTGGATTGATAGTAATAATAATTAAGAACTGACTTTCATAACAATATTTTCTGGTTTAGCAAAGAACATGAAAATATTTCATAAACTTGCCCATTATGATGAATTTACAGGATCCATTTCGTAAGACATTTTTGAAATGTCAAAATTGTGTCTAATATCTTAACAATCTGTTGGCAACTTTACACAGCAGTAAAGAAGTAAAAAAAAAGGTCAGTGCCAGAAATATCCATGGAATCTTAAAATAAAGCACAAATTTACATTTCAGTTCCTGCTGTAGATCTTCAAAGTTTACAGAAGATTGGAAAAATATTTCAATAGCTGTTTTAAGATTCCATTTGAGTTGTATACAAGTGTCTCTAATATTTCTACTGTCAGACATTTTCATGCTTTATCTTATAATAGTAAAATATTACCCAAGGATCATTTTTCAAGCAAACCATCCATTAGGAGTGGATGAAAAAGGGATGCTTTGTTTCAAGAAGACTGATCTAGACGGCTACAGCAATCCAATTTCAGTCAATTACAGCTGGAAAGGTTGGGTTGATTTGCCTCCACAGTTCAAGGCAAAGGACTAAAATGGGACAATTCATTGTGACAAGGCTATTTTCTTTGGCTAGAAATGGCTCTGCACAGAAGCTTCCTTTGGGTGCCTAATTAAAGCATCATGCATCTGAAAAGCAAGCTTCACTCTGATGTGTCACTTGGAAGAGGTAGTTGGTTCAAAACCTAGTCAGGCTGAAGGGCCCCTTCAAAGTTCTGTCCAGCTATCCTGTCTGTCTATTGATCAATGCCAGTGTATCTCCATCTTGGCAATCCAAAGATGTGTGGACTTCTTCAGACAGCATGGAGAAACATGGCTCTATGTTATAAGAAACTCAAAATCACTTACAAAAATACTCAATTCAACAATGAAATATTTTTTAAAAAGCAAACAAACCCTTAAAGTTCTGGTTATAAATGAGCTTACTCCTCCTAATTTGTATAATAAAGAAGGATTTTATCTAAATTTCAGTGTGACCTTGTTCCATAAAATAGATCCTCCCAAACGGGAAGCATTAATTGTTGATGCTAAACGTATGTCTAGTAGGCCTGCAAAAGATACCCTGTTCATGCCCAGTTTTGAAGTAATCTCTAGACTTTTAGTTAATTTGAAATGAATAGGGTTTTGTATACCATATAGAGCACCCTAAATTGGTTTCTGTTAACTTTTGCAGGCATTTGTTTCAGCACAGGTATAATGTAGCTATTTTAAGAAATACCACTCTGTCTTTTACATTACATTATACAATGCATTTTTAATTTCCTGGCCATCTTTGAAAGTAGACTTATTATGGAAACATTGCAGTAACAGAGCTTTCATAGAATCATAGTATTTGAAGGCATCTTGGAGGTCTTCTAGCCCAACTCCCCAACATTCATTGATAGGCTTTGATATTGCTTACCAAGAAATGCTTCATAGACACCAGTCTCTAATCCAGGAAGGGGAACAACTAGATTGGCAGATGCTCTTGTGATAGATGTCTACCATCAATGCCAGGTCAAGGAAGAGCCCTGGACTGCAAACCTGATTCTTTGAATGGATATGCAACCTCATACAGAATAGACATATCTCCTAAATCTTAAATTCCCGTTCCCAAAATCAATATTAACTCAGTTTAGTTGAGATTCATGTTTGTTTCTTCTTTCAGTCTGAACAAAAAATAGTTAATCCAAGAAAGGTTAATCATAGAGCATTGATTAATAATGTTTATTTAAGGAAGCCCATGTTCCAACACAAGAATTCCAGGCAGCCAGGGCTTTTTTTGTCATAGAACGTTCAGAACGGAGTTCCGGCACCTTTTTCTTTTACAAAAAAACCACTGCAGGCAGCATTGTATCTTCAGATAAGATCCCTATATATATAGGTTGTTGTGGGTGTTGTGGGGAATGATCCTCCATTTCTCCCCCTTTTTTGCAAAAGAGATGCAAAATCCATCTATTCATAATTGTCAGTCCTATCAGTGTGAGAAGTAACTTTCACCCTCAATTTGTACTCCCACAATTAGTCTTTTATACCATTGAGATAGCCAATTCTTTTTTTCTTTTCCTTTTTTGAGTTAAGGAGGCAAATCCCTGTAAATGCCTCTTTAAGCTCAGTTCATGTTTTCATATGACTATGCAATGGCTTCTTTAAGGTGGTGCTAAATGAACACACTAAATGAGCACTACTGAAGCTGTGAATAGCTGTGTGTCTATCACATACCATGTTTAGAATTTCATCCAAACTGCTAAAGCAGTTTGAAAATCAGTATCTGTTATCCCACAGATGGGAAACTGCCAGGGAATACCAGGAATATAGGCTAAACAGGGAAAACAAAATTTATTTATTTATTTATTTTATTAGACTTATATACCGCCCTTCTCCCGTAGGACTCAGGGCGGTTCACAAGGTTTTTTAAAACAATACAGCAAATTACAAAAATTAAAAACAATTAAAATAATTACATTAACCTTGAAATAAAAACCCCAATTAGAATACAATTAAAACCCCAGTTAATACTCTCAGTCCAGGCCAGAAAGCTCAAAGAGCCAAGTCTTCAGGTCCCGGCGGAATGAACGAAGGTCGGGGGCAGTCCTAAGCTCTATGGGCAGCTGGTTCCAAAGGGCCGGTGCACCCACAGAGAAGGCCCTCCCCCTGGGTATTGTCCACCGGCAATCTTTTACCGGCGGTAAACTGAGAAGACCCTCCCTGTGGGAGCGTACAGGATGAAGGGAGCTTGATGCCGGCAGCAGGTGTTCCCTCAGATATCCTGGACCCAAGCCAAAATGTGTTCTAGAAGGTTATGTCAAGTCACAGTTGCTAAAAAGAATGTACAGATGTCTTCAAGAAGTCACCAAGAGGTGAGCTAGATTCAAATGAAGTTTTAGTCACTCAACAATCACCCTCTTTGAAAAAGCTGGACTTTTCTAGTTAATCAGAAGGAACACCATTCCAAGAGACCCCTGAGAGAGAGTGATGTCTTAGTTTAATTGTCCGTGCTATTTTTATATGTCCTATATGAATTCTTACTGATGGTGGCAGACTGTCATCTTAAAATGCTTGGAATCCAAGGCTTCCAGTTGAACTACAGGTGACATCTTCACTGTGTTGAAGCAGCTTTTGCAGTTCTCCATGAAAGTATAACAAATCTATTAATATTTGTGCATTGTATTAATATATCAGCCACTTTAATTGGATCCCCAGCTGGTGCAATCTGTCATTTCTAATGATAAGTCTAGAAGAGCTATTAATATCTCAGGGAATGTCTGAACACTTTTCCTTGTTTAAACCACACATGAAAAAGTTCAGTTTTAAAACAAATTGGCTTTACAATTAAAAATATTCCCAGGTTTTCATTAAGATGACTCAATTCATTCAAATGCCATAAATCATTCAGTGTTTTAACTGAAATAGCAAGCTAATTCTAAAGCATGTATTATAGTAGGTTCTAGTATAAATATACTTGGAAACTGCTACAAAACCGATTAAGTTGAAATATTTGCTTTCTTAAACTACTAAATACGTGCTGATTTTAAAAGAATCTACACAATTTAAATCCAATTTAAATAAATGTTGAATTCTTCATAAATATGTGATTATATAGCGCTCTCAGTTGCTATGTAATATGTTTTTCATCAGAACCAAAAATAAAAATGCTTCTTGCTAGGTCTATCATGTCTGCAAAACATCAAACAATCAATAGATGGCAGCAAAGATACTATTTTTGCAACCTAAATATGCTGTGAAGAAGGATTATTAGAGCATTTGATTCATCCAAAGCCGGTCGCTGCATGGCTTCATTTCCAAAGACCCTCTGCACAGGCTCCAGACAAACCAAGATCTGGGACTGAAAAAACAGCAATGGGCATGAAGGGCTGTTCAAAAGAGGAGGATGAAGGAGAAAGTGAGAGAAGTCACTACTGAACAGGTGAGGCGTGACAGGTGTCGGGGCATGGTAGGCATGGCTGTGGGGGCCCTTTGGCCTGGTAAGCAGTTGCACAGTGCATGGGACAGCTCTCCCTCCCCCCCTGCCTCCCTCCCATGTCCTCCCCTGCAGAGAACCAGTCTTTAAATTATTTGAATCCCACCACTGCACATGACCCAACATAATTGACACTGACCAGTTCTCCCGGATCTTAGGTAGACCTTTTTTTAAATAAAGGTCTACTGATAAAGCAAAGATTAGACTTAGACTTTCTGATAAAGCAAAGATTAGACTTAGACTTTCTGCCTGCAAAACATAGGTCCTACAATGCACTCTAGCCTTTTTCAAATAATTTATTTTCTTTTCCTTTCACTTAAGACCAAGTCTGAAGTTAAGCAGATATAGGGACCATAGAAGGACCAGAATTATAATTACAATCATTATAATCAACTTTACATCAGTGTCTCAGCCTCACTAAATTTTGGAGTGCATCTCTCAACTAATGAGGCCTTGATACGCCCCTCAAACCAGTGCAAGATGTCCTTATTACCAGCACAACCAACACATGAACAAAGCCACTGGTTGTGCTATAGAACATGCCGTCTGGGGAATTGAAGTCTACACAGCTTGAAGTTGCCAAGACTGAGAAGCCCTGCTATAAGACATGGGAATTTTTTTAAATGTAATACATTGCTTCAGTTGCTTATGTATTAATTGCTATATATATGAAAAACTACTACCTCAAGAAGGAACAATAAATAGAAGACATTTACAAGATAAGATGTAGCTGTTTCATAAAACTAAATTCCAGCTGGTTTAAAACATTTAAAGAACAGTGCGGAAAATGTTGGGAGTTGCAAGAATTCAGCAGCCTCAAATTTTTCGGTTGTAATTTCTCCATATTGCTTCCCTCCACTTAGCTCTTCCCAAAACATTAGCGTTCCAGCTACAGTTCACCACCAGTGATAATTATGGAAATAGAATAATTTTTTTCATTCATCAATGCTGTCACAGAGGTATATTTCAGGTGTATTGCAAAATCAAAAGTAGCTATTCACTCTGCCAAAACTGCATTTAAACTTTCTTGAACAGAGATTTGGATTTTCTCCACATTATTTCTCAGCAGCTCTGACTTATCATGGGCCCTGGTGAAAGGAACGCAAATCTGTCATCTCTTCAAAAGAAATGGAATGTCCAAATTTATTGACATAAACAGCCAATTCAAACTGTTGGAAGATCTCAGATGTATCTCTTTGCTTTAGTTTGGTGACAGCATGACCACTTATAAGCATTGTCTGGATTGGTGACAATGCATGCTGGGCTGCTATTTGAAAAAAAAAACAACATGGGGAAGTACATGACAATGCAGAAATCATAATAATTTATTTGGTCTGACCCATTAGTAATGCCACATTGGAATGAGAAATTGTTTCCAGGTGTTAAATGGAATTATTTGTTCGATGTCCTATGATCATAGAGCAATCACAGTAAAAAAATAGGTATGCTTTAAAAAAAATGCTGAATCCAAAATTGGAGATCCATGTGGAAAATTCAGTGAAGTAGTAAAATCTAACAGTCATGGCAAACTTAGATTAAAGAAATATTATGAATATATTACTGGAAGAGGAGTTACATAAATACATCAAATGATATATTTTAATGTAGTGTGGGAAATGGAAGGCAGAATGATTATTAATATTTGTTGTAGAACAGCACAGCAACAAAGCTGCTTGACCTCAAAATCCTATTACTTAATCAAATAAAAAAGAGAAAAAAAATTGAATGTTTTGTAAAACTCTTTAACCTCCTGTTTTTTGGTCACTAAAAACAAATAAATTCCAAAGCAGTCCATTCAGGTTACTACAAAATGTGCAAATAAGGTTATAAAACTAAGTGAATATGTTAATAGAAATGGTGATAAAAGGTATCTTTGTGTCACCGTCTTTCCATTCTGAACTACTCTGTTTCTTTCAACTATGTTTTTTTCCAAGCATCTTGCATTGTTTGGCACTATCTTCTTCCAGATTTGATTTTGGAATACAAATATTCTCTCGTTTTTGTTGTGAATTACTCTTAGCTTTACTTTTCACTTTTTATCTCCAAGGTGAACCCTACCAGGAATATCTGCTTCTATTGGCATTGCTGATTGGATCCTAAGAACTGTCAAGGGGATAGTCCCTTGGAACTCTTCTTCAGGGAACCACATTTTGAAGAAGGAAATGTATTAAGCTGAATACCTAGATATTACTGTCATGCTATCAAAGACAATTCAAATACTCCCTAACTCTTGAAAGATGGAGAGAAGAAAAAGTGGAATAACTGCTATGAAGATTGTATGCTATTTAAAATCTTTTGTTTGTTGAGAGATTCTAGGAAAATTTCCAGTATTATGGAAAGATGTTGAAATGCTGTGCCTTGTTAAGTGCAGCATTTCTGGAAATGAACAAAAGGCAAACTTTGAAAAAGGAGGCACAGAAATTATTGAGGGAAAAAGACAGGTATTTTCCTCATATGAAATCATCCAATTCAGTGTTGAATTTTCTGGCTCTGTGGTTTACCAGAAGACCAACATGCCATAGATCCAAATATCATGTCCACCCATAGTGTGCATATGTGTGTGTGTGTGCATTTGTTTGAATGTGTACACACACACATACACAACTGCTATCCTCTATGAGCTCCTGCTTCCTTGGTTTAATATTGTTTAGGATATATTATGGCAAGTTAAAGGTATCATTTATCCATCTGTAACTTCCTGGAAAAGAGAAGGGCAGAAGACATTAAACACTAAAAAGAGAGTTCTCCTCTGATCTATCCAGGCTGATGTGTGAACTGGAACCACTTGTCCTATTTTTTCAAATATTCTAATGTAATTCCCAACTCAAAAAAACAAAACAAACAGAACCAAGCTGAAAACCAGCACAAACTGTGTTAAAGTAAGACAACATGATCTTAATGTTGGAAAAAATACTTTGAAAAATAAAAAAAATGTTACATTAATTAATGCCTTCTGAAAATAGACTGATTTGCCCACCCACAATTTGTGTAGAAAAATAAATAATTCATTCTTTTGTTGTAGCTATGTAACAGTAAAAAAGAAGCTAGCTATTGAAACACTGGCTTGATCTTCTTTGGAAGAAGAAAAGGCATCTTGTTATGGACACGAGTGGCCTCCATACTGTTTGCAGAGTACAAAAAGCAGAGACCCTCCATAACTTGGATCAGATTCCCTACTTGTAATTAGATAGGTCTGACTGGCATGTGTGCTTTCTATGCTAAAACAGGGGAAATATAGCCTATGGCATGTTTCAGTATCAGTATATCAAACAGGGGTGGTGGTGAGATTACTGTCATATAATTATCATTCATTACTGAAAGCAACCTGCTTTAAGTAATGCAATAAATAATTTGCAGAGAAGACAGGTAAAATTAGACAAATGCATTTGGCACCAGTTGGCTAATTTCATTCTCAAGTGTACAGTATTAGTTTAACACTTAAGAGACCTAAAGCTTAGTTTCATTAATATTTATTCTTTGTCTGAAGTGGGTTACTTATTCTGTTGACAGAACGGATAGATATGTAAAACCATGCCGAGCAAGCAGCCGAAATGTTCCCCTGTATTATTGTAAGAATGCCTTAATCCGCTTTCAACCCCTCTTTCTTTAAACATCTGTCACATAAAGTTGCCTCAAGCCAAAATTCCACATAATGTTGGAAATTCTTTGCCTGGAACACACACAGAAATATGCCAGTTCCCACTGGGGGAAAAAAAATAATTCTGGACTTACTTAGGAGGGTACAAAAGAATTCAAGCTGTGATGTGAAGATTAACTGCCTTTCTTAGAAAACCTTTCTAAAGTTTTCTAATGGATCTTTTCTGTATTTACAATGTTATGAAGTCTGTAGTCTTAACTGAATCAATGGTCTTAAAAGATCTATGATTTATTTACACAGGGATTCATAATGATGAATGTAATGGGAGTAATGGTATGCCTTTGCACTGTTTTCCTTAAGATGGCAGGGGAAACCCAATGAGACAACTGATTAGAGCTATTATGGAATACTCTTTGCTTTCTTTCCCTCCATGGGAAGCTGAATGGATCACCCAAAACTCAAGGAAAGCTTTCAAGGTTAGATAAGACCGTGCAGGTCTTGGTGAGAAATTTTCAGGGGAATGGAAGGAAAAGTAGGGGTTTGGGTTCTTTGCTGAATTTACTAGCAAGGTCAAAGTGAATTGATTGCATTTCACATTAAAACAAAAGCAAAAACAGATAGTTGGTAATCAGATAGCCTCTGCTAATCAGATAAGATCAGTCTTCCCCATTTTAACACTTCCTTGTGCTCCCATTACCCAACCAATTGACTGATAATCCAGAACTTGCAGTATTTAGTATTTCCTTTTAGCCTGGCTAAAGTGCTCTGAAGTGCAGCTCTGAGCATGCAAATGGTTATCAAGAAGTTGAAGAATTAAATATGCCAGCAGTATCTGTGCCACTGAGAAAAGAAGTATTATTTAATATAGCTTGGGTTTTTGCTTAGTTTTTTAAAGAAGTTCTAACCAGAATGACTGTTTTGGTCACATTAATATATAATGCTAAATGATTGTCCATTAATCCCCCCCCAAAAGGTTTTGATTCCAGTTATATATTATTTTTAAAATTCTTTGTATTAGTGTGAATATTAGAACCCAATTTTTTCCCGGGGGGTGGGGTGTTGCAAGTCTACCAGGCATGATAAAACGATCCTTTATGTTGCCCACATTTCAATATACCTTTGGAGAACCTTGCACATTCTAGAGTTTTCTGGAGAGTTATAAAAATTCTCTTTTAGGTTATAATGTAAAATTCAGTTATTTTAGTGACATATTTTCCCACTGTTCTATCAATATCTTATATCCAAAGTTCTTAGCCATTTTATCATACAGTCAACTGACCATTAGTTCAGTGACTGTTCAAAATTACAACGGCGCTGAACGAATGGACTTACAACCCCGTGCTCAAAGTTAGGCTGTGGCACAATCCCAGGGCTCACAGATTGCACTTATGCCTAAATTGCCAAGCACCACACAATCATGAGATTGCCATCTGCAATCTTCCCTCCCAGATATCCCAGAAAGTCCACAGGGAAGCTGTCTGGGAAGGTTGCAAGCCGTTGCTGCCTGCCTAATTCCTGTGTGCAGGCTGAAAAATGACCATCCCCAAATTGAAGCTTGGATTTCGAGACAGACTTTTTTTCTGCCAGTTTCTTTGAGAGTGAAAGAGCTGCTTGGCAGAAGGACACTGTCCTGCACAGAGCCAAATCAATCTGGCTGGCAGCTCTTTCGCTCTCAAAAATGCTATCTAAAAAGGCCCATCTTTGTGTGTGAAGCAGCAGAGCACACCTACACTGGGCTGGCTAAATAATCTTTCCAAGCCCTATTCTGCCCAACCAGGAAAGGAGTTCTCTTCTGCAAAAGGAAAATGCTCCCTGCTTTTAAGAGAACTCCTTTCTTGGCCAGGCTGAATGCGACTTGGATCTTTCCCAGCCCCATTCCGCCCAGCCAATGAAGAAGTTTCCTTCTGCAAAGGGGGTAAAAAAGCTGCCCAGCATTCATCAGCAGGCAGCTCTTTTGCTCCATCTGATGAACAACTGCAATTGGGAGAGTTAGGATTATGGTCATTGAGTGAAATGGTCCCATGGGTATCTTGCTTAATTTATGACCAAAATGGCTGAATTATAGCAATAGCAATAGCATTTAGACTTATAAACTGACCCATACTTCTTTACAGCACTCACTGGGTGGTTTACAGTATCAGTATTATTTGCATATTACCTCCAACAACCTGGGCCTTCATTTTACTGACCTCAGAATTATGGTCATTAAACAAAGCCTTTTGTTCTATATTTTTTCTCCTGCATGTACACGAGAAAAATTCTTCCAGATCTTTCAAATTCTAGATACACAACTCTATGTAAATTGCAACATTTTTAAAATAAATACTGTTAAGTTACTTTGGATAATTAGGGACTGTAAAATAATGCATTTGTGAAGGCAACTGAAGGTATGGTAGTGTCTTCTGAAAGAAAAATCCTGACAGGTTTTTTTGGAAAAAAAATACTGCTAATCTTTTAAAACTGACATGACCACGTTAATATTTTCATTAGGCATGCAAAACTTAAAAAATAATAATGTTGCTTTTCATCCATATCAATACAGTGTCAATGCCACACTGACACTATAATGGAATACAACAATCTGATTTATTTTTTAATTCTTGAGAGTGTTGAATTTCATTACAGTATCAGTGTTGTACTAAAGGCAAACATACATTAATACAGTTGCAAAAATAATACATTAATATTATTCCCTCCATCATTGAAAATAACAACTTAATATGGTTATTAAGTAGTTTGTAAATATTTGGTGCCTATAAAAATTCCCATGTGTGTGCATGCATGTGTCTCTGTGGGCCTATAATGCATACACATTATTGTGAAAATATTAGTCCTTGGTTCTGCACACAGACTCTTGATTGTAAGCCCATTGATCCTTATGGCACTTGTTACTGAATAAGTAAGCATACCTGGGTTTTAAACACTTAGATCCTGGTGGGGAACAATGACCCTTTTATGACTTGTGGACTTCAACTCCCAGAATTCCGGAGCCAGTCATACTGACTAAGGAATTCTGGGAGTTGAAGTCCACAAGTCATAAAGGGGACCATCATTTCCCACCTCTGAATTAGATGAATGGGTTTATTCTTGAGGATATTAATCATAGTAACTAAATGAAACATCCATTTTCAAGTATGCAAGTTCTTATAAAAAACACTCCACTGATCAGAAAGCCTTCATTTTTATTCTTAGCTTTTGAAGAGTCGGTATTAAAGATAGCGTGCTAGAACTGCAGTCTTTCCCGACCACTATTTAAACCAATTTTGTTTTCTTTTGTTTCTAATTAAATATAAACCTGACTGCACTGTAAACAATATAAGTAAACAACTACTGTAGATATTTTGTGTGTAATATGACTTGCAGAACATGATCGTATTTTGGACTATCTTTCATCAGTTCTCTTTGTAGTATAATATCAGATGATTTAAGTGGAAAATGTTTCCTGTTGATCAAATACAATCTGTCTTCCTTTGTCCTGAGCTGGCAAGCAAGAACACTGATTGCATTACTGCTTTCTGACAACTGACGTCCATCTTCCTTAATGTCCTGCTAGCATCCGGGAAGATAGATCCATCAACAACCAGTCCAAAGAATGCCTGGAGTTTAGCTCTAGTGTCAGAGCCATTGACCAAAATGGTTTTCAGGATTTTTCACTGAACAATGAACCAAACGTCCACTACTCTTCCTTGGAGCAATGACAGGGTGCCAGAGCTTGGAGCCACATAGGAAACGAACACATTAAGTTCTACACATTACAGAAAGTGGATTTGGGGCAGAGATTTTTGCACTGCTGCCTGGTGAGAAATTGCTTCCTGACCCCAGCTGTAATATAACATTAAAGTGTGTCCTTTTAGATTCAAATGTGCATTCAAGAAAAAAGGTGTCAGCGGTTTTAACAGGCTGATTTTCTGTTCCTTCATTTATCACTTAAACCCTACAGCCACATGGCAAGATATGTTCACATGCCTTTAAAGGGTAGGATATTTGATTCTATGCAAAAATAATAATAATAATAATAATAATAATAATAATAATAATAATAATAATAATAATAATAATAATAATAATAATAATAAAGTTGGAAGGGACCTTGGAGGTCATCTAGTCCAACCCCCTGCTCAGGCAGGAAACCTTATACCATTTCAGGCAAATGGCTGTCCAGTCTCTTCTTAAAAACCTCCAGTGTTGGAGCATTCACCACCTCTGGAGGCAGGTTGTTCCACTGGTTAATTGTTCTAACTGTCAGGAAGTTTAGGTGTATTTGCTTAATGTAGGCTCTAGAGAAAAAGCAATGTGCACTTCTCTTTAAAAAAAATTCAAGGCAAATACTTCTCTCTTTGAAATCTCTGAGGAATTCTGAGTCAAACACAAGGGTTTTTAAGAAAACTGCTTTTCAGGTAGATTCTGTCCCTCCCTTGCTTATATCCTGATTCCACCTTAAAAGAAAAACATGCAGCAAATTTGAAGACTCCTGAAAAAGCAGAACAGTTGAAGAAAACTAGTGTATAGAAAGCTTTTGCATATCTGCACAACCTATTTGCAACTTCTAATTAAATAAAGCAAGCAGTGGTGCCCGGTTGGTGCACCAAAGACAATATGAGAAAGACACAAAAACACAAAAATCTCTTGTAAGACCTTGTACAAAGAGACATCTTCTTTTCCCCAGCCCTCCCCCTCCCCTTATCCGAAAGACAAGCAAATCTTGATAAGCACAACTGGGAAGTATCTATCCACCACCTAAAGTTGAAACATTTGCTCCTTTCTGGCTCAGCTGAGTAAAAAGATAATGGACATCAGTTTTCTTCCTGTCTTCACAGTTATTGTAACCTCATGAGTCTTCAATTTATCTTGTTTTGCAGTCATTTTTAGGCTGAGTTGGTGCCATATGGTCTGTAAAACTTTGTTACAATAGATGGGAAGGTCAACATATACAATAACTTGCATTTGTGGCACTTATTTTTTCTACCATTATTGCTGCCATCTATTTGCTATTATCAATCCTTTCTTTCTTGTTTTCTCACAACTCACAACAGTGTCATCTGAGGCTGTAAAACTACCTTGATTTGTTATTTAAGCTACTTGTATTATACATTTTCATTGAGTTTCTGTACTTGGGAAAGATAATACTGATAGAGCAAAAAAAGTTTATCTTTTAAAACACATTAACAACAAAAAGTCTTGCTATCCTATGGGTTTGGTATTTGGGAATATTTACTGGGAGATTTAACTACACTACTTCTAACTTTTGTGAAAAGGAAAAAAGAAGGAACAAATTTAGTTGACATAAATAAAACCATTTGCCCAGAGACTCCAAACTTGTGAAAGGACTTATTTTCTTAATTCAACTGGTTGAATTTTCATTAAATGGAGAATGATCTACATCCAATGTTGTAGCTATGAGCATAACCACGATCATTTTATTTTTATAACAGATGCAAGAACAATCCAATGTGTTTCAACCCCAAACAGATCATGTTCTATCTTGTCATTATAAGATTCACCAGTCTGAATCACCAGGGGTGGGAAATTTTGTATTATGTTGCTTTACTGCTGTCTTGAAATGAATTGGGCTCTGAATGTAAAAAAGTGAATGTATTTCACAAGGCCTTTAAGGGCCAAACTAGGTTTAAAGGAATAAAAGAGTGTGAACTGAGGAAAATTCATTCATGTTCCTATTTGCTTTCCTCACCTGATCTGTATTTTGTCCTGGCTTTACCCAAACATACACAAAAGCACAAATCATAATCCATATGAATCTACACGTAGCAACATTTCTTCAGCAATTATGTTTGAAGGCCTAAGGTAAATATGTGGGAAATAAAAAAGCCTTTCTCACCTATTTGGCTTTGTGACAACTGTTAATGAATCACTGTCTGGAAATTCATCAGTTCAGAAATAGGTTGCATTGTCTGTTCTTCATCTGAAACTGTATACAAATTAATTCCAATCAGAATAGCAGTGGCACACTCCAATAATGTTCCTGAGCAAAATACTCTAGGCATTTGAAAGCCACCTTACTTTTCTTGTCCTCTTGCCCTTTTCCATGTGCAAATGCTCTAGAATTAGGGATTAAAAATTAGCATACACAGAAGAACAGCTCTATAACATCTACAATGAAGCAATCAGCATTTGGGCTGAAAAAACCCCACCATTTCAACCTATGTAGTTTAGGTACAGCTTCAACAGATGCGTGTTTGAGAAGAGAGACAAGTTCTCAGAACATAAATATTAATTCGTAAGTATAATATCTGTCTTTGCTTGTACTTCTAAAGGGCTTCAATATCTTGGAGATGATGATGATGATATAGGGAGAAATATGACTGTGATTTTATTTTCTGCTAATCTTGCCAGTATGTTCTAAAATTAACTGGCCTGCAGTGTACTGTTTTATATATATCTGACAAAGTGATTCCCAAATTATTTATACAATAAAGCATTATTGATGAGGTGTCTCAATAACCAAGTAAATAGAGCGAATAAGATGGACCTTCAAGGTGGCCTAGGCAGAGAGTTTCACTTGCCTGACATTAGTCAGAGAAAGGTTTTCTGTTTTCAAAGGCAACCATAGCAACCCAGGACATCCAGTCTTTAAAATCTCACACAAATATCCTCATTTTTGAAAGAAAAGTAAGAGTAACTTAAACTCAAGCAGCAAAGTTTATGACAGCTTCAAAACATAACATTTGATCACCAGCTCCAAGCTCAGATTCTCTTTCCAAAGGATTGGAGACAATTTCAAGAGATACGTGGGTGATGACAGTCTTGTCATTTTGAGAGTCCATATTGATAGGAGAAAGGGGTCTTTTTATAAAAAAAATATTGCAAACCTCCATCTTTTCATTGCCTTAATTATTAGCCACCTCTCTATTACCCTCCATCCCTTCATGGATTACTGCCTTGTCGTGGCAAAGGGGGTTGCGTAATTCAATGAAGCTATGAGCTATGCCGTGAAGGGCCACCCAAGATGGACAGGTCATAGCAGAGAGTTCTGACAAAACATGATCTACTGGAGAAGGAAATGGCAACCCACTCCAATATCTTTGCCATGAAAACCCTATGGACAGTACCAAAAGGCAAAATGATATGATGCTGGAAGATGAGCCCCACAGGTTGGAAGGTGTCCAATATGCTACTGGGGAAGAGCAGAGGGCTAGTACTAGTAACACCAGAAAAAATGAAGTGACTGGGCCAAAGCCGAAAGGACGCTCAGCTGTGAATGTATCTGGTGGTGAAAGTCAAGTCCGATGCTGTAAAGATTTTTTATCCATAGGAACCTGGAATGTAAGATCCATGAATCATGGAAAGCTGGACGTGGTCAAACAAGAGATGACAAGACTGAACATCGACATCTTAGGAATCAGCGAACTAAAATGGACAGGAATGAGTGAATTTAATTCAGATGACCATCAGGTATACTACTGTGGGCAAGAATCCCTCAGAAGAAATGGAGTAGCCTTCATAGTCAATAAAAGAATAGGAAAAGCAATACTGGGATACAATCCCCAAAATGACAGAATGATCTCAGTTCGAATCCAAGGCAAACCATTCAATATCACAGTATTCCAAGTCTATGCCCCAACCACCGGTGCTGAAGAGGATGAAATTGACTGCTTCTGTGAAGCCCTACAGCACCTTATAGAACTAACACCCAAAAATGATGTCCTTATCATCATGGGGGATTGGAATGCTAAAGTAGGAAGCCAAAAGATAACTGGAATAACAGGCAAGTTTGGCCTTGGAGTAGAAAATGAAGCAGGGCACAGGCTGATAGAATTTTGCCAAGAGAATAGGATGGTCATAGCAAACACTCTTGTCCAACAACCCAAGAGATGGCTCTACACATGGACATCACCAGACGGTCAACACAGTAATCGGATTGACTATGTGCTCTGCAGCCAAAGATGAAGAAGCTCTATACAGTCAGTAAAAACAAGACCAGCAGCTGACTGTGGCTCAGACCCTGAGCTTCTCATTGCAAAGTTTAGGCTTAAACTGAAGAAAGTAGGGAAAAGCACTAGGCGACTCAGGTATGAATTAAATCATATCCCTGTTGAATATACAGTAGAGGTGACAAATAGATTTAAGAAATTAGATCTGATAGACAGAGTGCCTGAAGAACTATGGACAGAGGTTCGTAACATTGTACAAGAGGTAGCAACTAAAACCATCCCAAAGAAAAAGAAATGGAAGAAAGCAAAATGGCTGTCTGAGGAAACTTTGCAAATAGCTGAGGACAGGAGGGAAGTGAAAGGCAAGGGAGAAAAAGAAAGATACGCCCAACTGAATGCAGAATTCCAGAGAATAGCTAGAAGAGATAAGAATGCCTTCTTAAATGAACAGCTAGGGAGTTCCAGAAAAACATTTACTTCTGCTTCATTGACTATGCTAAAGCATTTGATTGTGTGGATCACAACAAAATGTGGCAAGTTCTTAAAGAGATGGGAGTACCAGACCATCTTATTTGTCTCTTGAGAAACCTATATGTGGGTCAAGAAGCAACAGTGAGAACTGGACACAGAACCACTGATTGGTTCAAAATTGGGAAAGGAGTCCGGCAAGGCTGTATACTGTCACCCTGCCTATTTAACTCTTATGCAGAGCACATCATGAGAAAGGAAGGGCTAGATGAATCAAAAGTTGGAATTAAGATTGCCGGGAGAAATATCAACAACCTAGGACAGGGGTGTATTGAGGGCCGTATCAGCATTGCGGTTGCCCTCAGGGGGCCGGGTGGTATTGCCAGGGTGGTCGTGGCCTACTGGGTGGGCATGGCTAAAGTGCATATGGCCTACTGGGTGGGCAGGGCCAGCTCTACATCATTTGCATCAAGGGTGCCAATGGGGGCCTGGGCAGGAGTGGGACAGATCTGAGGGTCTCTGGCAGAAGGAAGGTCTCTGGGCCAGGGCCAAGGCAGTGGGGGCCGTTCCCTCACTGTTTCCAGGATGGCTTCGCAGACCACATGAAACCACTTCGTGGGCCGGATCCGGCCCCCGGGCCTTGTGTTTGACATGTCTGCCCTAAGATATGCAGATGATACCACTCTAATGGAGAGTGCAAAAGTTGGGTTGAAACTAAACATTAAGAAAATCAAGATCATGGCATCTGGCCCTCTCAATTCCTGGCAAATAGATGGGGAAGAAATGGAGGTAGTGACAGATTTTATTTTCCTGGGCTCCAAGATCACTGCAGATGGGGACTGTAGTCAAGAAATTAAAAGATGCTTGCTCCTGGGGAGGAAAGCCATGGCAAATCTA
The DNA here is from genome assembly GCF_964194415.1 of Vipera berus. Classification (NCBI taxonomy): domain Eukaryota; kingdom Metazoa; phylum Chordata; class Lepidosauria; order Squamata; family Viperidae; genus Vipera; species Vipera berus. The sequence continues at coordinate 309,081,488 of NC_138202.1, forward strand.
GACAGCACACTAAAAAGCAGAGACATCACCCTGTCAACAAAAGTACGTATAGTCAAGGCCATGGTTTTCCCAGTTGCAATGTATGGCTGTGAAAGTTGAACCATAAGAAAGGCTGAGCGCCAAAGAATTGAGGCCTTTGAACTATGGTGCTGGAGAAGACTCCTGCAAGTCCCTTGGACTGCAAGGCAATCAAACCGGTCAGTCCTAGAGGAGATCAACACTGACTACTCTTTAGAAGGCCAGATCCTGAAGTTGAAACTCAAATACTTTGGCCACCTAATGAGAAGGAAGGACTCACTGGAGAAGAGCCTAATGCTGGGAAAGGATGAGGGCAAGAGAAGAAGGGGATGACAGAGAATGAGGTGGCTGGATGGAGCCAGTGAAGCAGTAGGCTTGAGCTTAAATGGACTCCAGAAGATGGTAGAGGACAGGAAGGCCTGGAGAAATGTTGTCCATGGGATCGTGGTGGGTTGGACATGACTTCACAGCTAACAACAACAACAATTTACACTCCAAATTATTTTTCAGGCATGCCGTTACCTTCTTGGACAACTCAGCCCCAATGTTGAGCTATTTTATGTTATTATTCATTTATTTATATTTGTTACAGCTGTCCACTCCTACAGACTCTGGGAAGTTTATAAAATCAGATAAGAATAAGAAGTTGCTGCATTTTGAACCAATCGTATCTTCTGAATAGTCTTCAAGAGCTGCCTCATGTTGAGTGTATTGCAATAATCCTGTCAAAACATGTCCAAGGTGTGAATAACTGTCTGAAGGAGTTCTTGACTGAGAAAATGGCATAACTGGTGTACAAGATGAACCTATACAAAGGCCTCCTTGGTCACAACCAGTGCTTTTTTGTAAAAGAAAAAGGTGCCGGAACTCACACATGTCATACAACCCGCCTTGCCTACCCTACAAGGTTCCATCCAAAAAAGGTGCCGGAACTCCGTTCTGAGCGTTCTGTGAGAAAAAAAGCTCTGGTCACAACTGCCACTTGCTCTTATAGCAGGAGCTATGAGTCCTGTAGGTTGCTTCCCAATCTCAAATGGGGAGTGTTGCTCCATCCAAGTGTGATAGTAGTGACCCAGGGGACCAAACACTGTCAGTCTTTTAAGGGTTGAGCTGATGTGAACCATCTCCTGAAATTGGTCAATAAATGAATAGATTTACCTGCACAGCCTGGGGTTCTGATATAAACCTGGGTATCAGCTTTATATCAGCATATTAATACCAAACCCTTGACCAATGGATAACTGCACCCAGTTTCATATAGATATTAAATAGGAAAGGGGTGAATGTCAAGCTCTAAAGCACCCTGCAAGTGAGTGGTTGTGAACATAATTTCTTCTCCATTAACACTAACTGAAATAAATCACTGAGTAAAGAGGAAAAGCACTGCAACACAATATCAATCATTCTCAACTCCTGCAGTTAGTCCAGAAGGATACCATGATTGAGCCCTGAAAGATCAAGCCATTCTAGGATGGGGTCACCTCCTCCATTCCTGCTCTGCCAGTATACATTAACATGTATGACCTGGGCTTTCTCTGTACTGAACCCTGGTCTGAAAACCATTGTGTATCACAGGTGGGCTGTTGGGCTGGTGATAGTCATGTCTGACTGGATCAACAGAGAGCTGAATAAATGTGAGGGAATCAAGGTGAATTAAGAAATTACCAGAGAAAGAAGCAGTGCAATAATAAGAATGGACCAGTATGCTTGATATGATTCTAGAGAAAGACCACATTTTTACACTGTTAGGATGCTGAGCTTGTCGATCAGAAGGTCGGCAGTTTGGCGGGTCAAATCCCGAGTGCCGCATAACAGAGTGAGCGCCTGTTACTCGTCCCAGCTTCTGCCAACCTAGCAGTTCGAAAGCACATAAAAATGCAAGTAGAAAAATAGGGACCACTGCAGTGGGAAGGTAACAGTGCTCCATGCGCCTTTGGCATCTAGTCATGCCAGCCACATGACCACGGAGACGTCCTCAGACAAGCGCTGGCTCTTCGGCTTTGAAACGGAGATGAGCACCGGCCCCTAGAGTCGGAAACGACTAGCACGCATGTGCGGGGGAACCTTTACCTTTACCTTTATGAGCAAATCTGGAATGACAGATTGACTATGGCTTCAAAGAAGAGAGAAATCAAAGATGAAACCAAGACAACAGAGCTGCAGAAAATGGTACCATCCCTCTGGAGTCCCCGCTTAATAGCCATGGGGGTTTACTTCAAATCTAGTGCTTATATGAATATCATAATTCACTTTCGAGAAGAAATTAAAGGAAGCTGATTCATCTGTGTTAGTTTTAAAGAGGGAATGTTTCAGTGCTTGTTTTTGCTGACCTTTTAATATGTTTATGATTTTTGAACAAAGATATTCCATCAGATGGAGTTTTAAAATCGTATCTCTTTTATTGTACCAGAATATTTTTATTCGCAAAAAGAGCCATATCCCAAGACAGCTGTCTTTGTTTGAAATGATACACATAGCAATGAGAATCACAGAGTTCCCCCCCCCCCAGGTTTTGAGATATTTTCTGGAGAGCTTTTTCCCCACAGATATTGCATGAGAGAGAGAGGGAGGGAGGGAGGGAGGGAGGGAGAGAGATAAAGAGGGAGAGAGGGAGGGAAGGAGAAGGAGAGGGAGAGGGAGAGAGAGGGAGAGGGAGATAGGGAGATTGAGGGAATAAGACCGTGGATCAGGTGATGATAAACAACAGCCTAAGAAATGTCGCCAGAAATACAGAAAAGCATTGACAAACAAAATCATTCAGAATGGGGAGATGTACTTGTCATAAATAATTAAAACTAAGCAAGTAAAGTAATTCTTTAACACAAACAATTAAACATGCTTTATAATTTTTTTTAAAAAAAATCTAATATTGACATCCAGATACTGGAACATGCTGCATCCTGATTAACGAAGATATTCTCTCTGCTCTCAGATCTTCCTTCCTTATTTTGATCGCAAGACACATTAGAAAAAAATTCTTTCCCACTACTGTCCACTGATCACATTACTGAAATATTTTCAACACTAAACTCCTTTCCTATAAGGGAAGCAAAGGAAAACACACCCACAAGTATTTATAGTGCTTTCATTGCTTGTTCCTGGAAGCTTATGTCTGTCCATTTGTGGAATGAAAGAGGCATATTTATTTATTTATTATATATTTAATCTACCCAATAACAAGAATTCTTTGGAAACATTGCAAAACTATTAAAAGACTAAAAAAATGCAGCACACTGAAATACATCAATAAATCAATAGAATGCATGGGAAAGAAAAATAAATGAATTAAAATATAGGTTGTAGAAGCCAAGATGCTGTGCAAGCAATTACAATAAAAGCTAAAATGTCAACATCTAAAACAGAGGTATCATAATATGTTTCTTCAGGTTATTTATTCCTTCAAGGTAGAGTCTATGCCAATAGCAAGTATTTTCAGAGACTTTGGATGTTGGGTGTATCTTCTGTGGGTTTTTTTTACGAGGATCCTTTTCCTCTGTTTCAAAGCTGTCCCAAACGTGGGCAAATGTCTCTTAATGATACTGTAGATACTAGCCTTAACATTACACTTTCATTCTTCTTTGCATTTCAAGAAGCCAAAACAGTTTAGGATTCAAGAAGGAATAGGAGGAGGAGGAGGGGGAGAGGAACCATGTTGCTTGTTTTGTTCTGTTTTGCAGTATCATCTCCTCTTCGTCCTCTATCACTTGTACAAGCTGAAAAGAGGCTTCTGCATGTACACAGTCCTTATACAAACACCTCTTCCAGCTGGACCATTGGAAGGGATTGAAAGGCAGCAAGCACTGAATTTGGGCATATGTTACCACCGGGAACAATTGAGGAGACATCCTCACACTCTGACAGCATGAGAGCTGTTGAGAATGACCCAAACTGCTTCACTGAAGCAAAATTAAGTCCCCTTTATATATATACTTAGGGCAAGTTTCCAGTCTCAGTTGGTTCCAACCTTTTTCCCCACAGCTGCTGAAGAGGTCCCTGAATTATGGAGACCAATCACCTGTTACATTCCAATTGCAAACAGCCACAATAATTCATAATACAGTAGTAAGCAAGATTTGGGCTATGACATATGGCCACAGATTATGGAAAGTATAGACCAGGGGTTCCCAACCGGGGGTGCTCACACCCACTGGGGGTGCGAGAGAATATTCCAGGGGGTGCAAAAACATAGGTTTAGAAGTTCCAAAATTATAGTGTATAGGCATAATTCATTTCAAACTTTTGTAAGGAGTGCGAGAATATATCAGAAGTGCTCTAGGGGTCTGGGGTATGGAAAAGGTTGGGAATCACATGGAGGAATACCAAATTAATTGGACCAAAGTTCTGACTTGGGAACCTGCCCTTTCCTATGTTCCTATGACTTGTAGCATTCCTTGTTCCATGCCACCCAGATTTGCAAACTGCTAATAACTAGACAGTTGGAGGTGGAGGTGGAAAAAAATGCAGTTCAAACCCATATTAGAGGTAAAATATTCCTGCTCTTTCCAAAAGATTGTTTCTCAGGAACAATTTAGAAGCCACTATAGAATGCCCCTTAAGGCATTCATAAGCATCTGGGGAAAGTCCTGTGCGTCGACTTGTGTGTCAAATGTCTCTTTTATTTTAGTCTAGCTGGTGAGTCTTCATTATGCCAGCTGTGTGCCTTGGGGACAATTTTATTTTGATATCTATTGCTTTGTCTACCCCCATGCCCCCCCATACCAGTAGCTGCTGCTGTTTCTTTTCTTCAATAAAAGAAATTCATGTCAATTAAATGCACAATATATATGCAGAAGAATTTACAAGTGGAGCCAATGTGACATTGAATCAAATCAGAATAGACCTGGAAGGGACCTGGAGGTCTTCTAATCCAACCCCCTGCTCAAGCAGGAGATCCTATACAATTTTAGACAAGTGGCTGTCCAGTCTCTTCTTAAATATCTCCAGTGATGAAGCATCCACAATGTCTAAAGGAAAGCTGTTCCACTGTCCTCATTGTTAGGAAGTTTCTCCTTATTTTCAAGTTGCTTCTCTCCTTGATTAGTTTTCATCCATTGTTTCTTGGCTTGCTTTCTGGTGCTTTGGAAAATAAGTTGACCCCCTCTTCTTTGTGGCAGCCCCTCAAATACTGGAACACTGCTCTCATGTAAACCCCTAGTTCTTCTTTTCTTAGAGTTCAGTTGGGCCTATTGATTACGTACCTGTCTCCCAGCTGCGTGTCATCAGGCCTGCCCAAGCTCCTCGACCTCTTGCCCGGGTTGGTGATTGAGTTCCCCAGGCTTATAGTTCTGGGGGATTTCAATCTGCCCTCTGCAGGTGAGGCATCTGAGATGGCCTGGGAGTTCATGGCCTCCATGACGGCCATGGACCTGACTCAAATAATTCAAGACCCGACCCATAATGGAGGGCACACACTCAACCTGGTTTTTATCTCTGGGCAGTGTATTAATGATCTGGGTAGGGGGGATTTAACTATCCAACCCCTGTCATGGTCCGATCATTTTCTTCTCCAGCTAGACTTTCACTACGCCACCCCCCCCCCCACTGCTGGGAGGCAGAACTGACCAGGTGGTTCTGCCCCAGGCACCTGATGGACCCTGAGAGGTTCCAGATGGAGCTTGGGACATTTCCTGCTTCCCTTGCCCATGACTCTGCCGAGGCCCTAGTGGTAGCCTGGGATAGGGCGGCTGCTGGGGCCTTGGATCGAGTTGTGCCTTTGTGGCCTCTGACCCAACGCAGATTCCGGGTGGCCCCCTGGTTTACTGAGGGACTCCGAGAGATGAAGCGCTGGAAAAGATGCCTAGAGAGCTGTTAGAGGTCCAGCAGATCCAAACCTTATCGAACACGGCTAAGAACTTATCTTACGTCTTACCTAGTGGTGATGGAAGTGGCAAAGCATGCTTACTTTTCCGCTCTCATTGCGTCCACAGATAACCACCCAGCCGCCCTGTTTAGAGTGACCCTTTCACTGCTCAACCAGCGACCGAGGCATGACCCCTTGCAGGGTAGGGCTGAGGAATTTGTACAGTATCTGCAGGACAAAATTGCTCAGATCCTGATTGGTTTGGACTCCGACTGGGCGGAATCCAGTGGAGTGGAGAGGGCAGGTCTTGGTTATACCATTTGGGGTGAGTTTGACCCTGTGTCTTTGGATGATGTGGACAGGATCATGCGTAGACTGAGCACTAAAACTTGTTTACTGGACCCATGTCCCTCCTGGCTGGTTTCGGCCGCCGGGGAGGTGACAGGGGGCTGGCTCCAGGCAGTTGTCAATGCTTCATTGATGGAGGGTGTCTTCCCCTCCGCCTTAAAAGAGGCAGTGGTGAGGCCCCTTCTCAAGAAGCCTGCTCTGGACCTGGCCTCCTTGAATAACTATCATCCTGTTTCCAACCTTCGCTTTTTGGCGAAGGTTGTTGAGAGTGTTGTGGCGCGTCAGCGTCCACAATTCCTGGATAAAGCGGACTATCTGAACCCATACCAGTCCAGTTTCAGACCTGGTTACAGCACGGAAATGGCATTGGTCGCACTGGTAGATGATCTCTGGCAGGCCCGGGACAGGGGTTGCTCCTCTGTCCTGGTCCTACTTGACCTCTCAGCGGCTTTTGATACCATAGACCATGGTATCCTGCTGCGATGGCTCAAGGGGTTGGGAGTTGGAGGCACAGTTTTACGGTGGTTCTCCTCCTACCTCTTGGGCTGTTTGCAGTTCATAGTGGCAGGGGGACAGAGATCTACCCCGAGGCCCCTTTCTTGTGGGGTATCTCAGGGGTAGGTTCTCTCCCCCCTCCTTTTTAACATCTATATGAAGCCGCTGGGTGAGATCATCCTTGGCTTTGGGGTGAGGTATCACGCAGTGGCTCAGTGGGTTAGAACACTGAGCTTTTCGATCAGAAGGTCGGCAGTTTGGCGGATCAAATCCCGAGTGCTGCGTAACAGAGTGAGCGCCTGTTACTCGTCCCAGCTTCTGCCCACCTAGCAGTTCGAAAGCACGTAAAAATGCAAGTAGAAAAATAGGGACCACTCCGGTGGGAAGGTAACAGCGTTCCGTGTGCCTTTGGCGTCTAGTCATGCCGGCCACATGACCACGGAGTCGTCCTCGGACAAGCGCTGGCTCTTCGGCTTTGAAACGGAGATGAGCACCGGCCCCTAGAGTCAGAAACGACTAGCATGCATGTGCGGGGGAACCTTTACCTTTACCTTATCACCAATATGCTGATGATACCCAGTTGTTTATCTCCACCCCGAGCCAACCCAGTGATGCCCTTGATGTGATGTCCCGGTGCCTGGAGGTGGTGCAGGTCTGGATGGGAAGGAACAGGCTCAGGCTGAACCCCTCCAAGACCGAGTGGCTGTGGATACCGGCATCTCGTATTGTCCAACATGTTCCATCTCTTTTGATGGGGGGGAGCTATTGCCCTCCTCAGAAAGGGCCTGCAACTTGGGTGTCCTCCTGGATTCACAGCTTAATTTGGAGGATCATCTAACTGCTGTGACCAGGGGAGCCTTTGCACAGGTTTGCCTGGTGCACCAGTTGCGCCCCTTTTTGGACCGAGATGCCCCATGCACGGTCACCCATGCCCTTGTCACTTCTCACCTGGATTGCTGCAATTCTCTCTACATGGGGCTGCCCTTGGGGTACACCCGGATGCTTCAACTGGTGCAAAATGCGGCCACACGGGTGCTTATGGGAGTATCTTGATACTCCAATGTTACACCACTCCTGCCCGAGCTGCATTGGCTTCCAGTTGCCCTCCGGGTGCAATTCAAGGTGCTGGTAATTACCTTTAAAGCCCTATATGGCTTAGGCCCAGGGTACTTGCGAGACCACATGCTGCCAATGTCAACCTCCCATCGCCCGGTTCGCTCCCACAGAGTCGGCCTCCTCAGGGTGCCGTCGGCCAGGCAATGCCGGCTGGCGACCCCCAGGGGGAGAGCCTTCTCTGTGGGTGCGCCGACCCTGTGGAATGAACTGCCTCCAGAGCTGCAGACAGCCCCTGACCTTCGATCCTTCCGCCGCGACCTGAAGACATGGTTGTTCCAACAAGCGGGCCTGGACTGATCATGGTTTTTTAAATTTGGTTTTTATTGGCTTAAATTGTCCTTTATTTCTTTATTTATTGTTTAATTCTTTTTTAATCTTTGTATTCTATGTTTTTTAATTTTTTATTGTTGTGAGCCGCCCTGAGTCCTTAGGGAGAAGGGTGGCATATAAATTTAATAAATAATAATAATAACAATAATAATAAACTAGTCATAACCAATTCCTAGAATCCTTCTTTATATGTTTTAGTCTTCAGGACTTTAAGCATACTAGTTTGTTTAATCATCCTAGTTTGTTATAAATTGCACATGTTATATTGGTGAGGGAAGAAAATAATGAGTATTGGTGGGCAATAGGTGAGTTGGGAAATCTCGCTAAGGCTTTTGACTAACAGTGAGCGGATGTATTGACCACTATGCTTTGAGTAGCTTGGGGAAAACACACATTTTTAAAAGCTCAGAAAAACTATGAGATGCTCTTCTATATTCATATGTTGTTTAAGAATCTAAATTGACTAAACCAAACTTTAAGGAAAGAAATACAAGCATGTGATACTGGTGTCTCTTTCCTGAAAACTGTCTGACAATACCTCTCTTTCTTCTGTTGTATGACTACTTGGCAACTTCACATTTGCAAGTTTTTCTAACGCTCTAGCTTTTCCTACATATAATTATCCATGTACGTGCTGATTCTTGCAGCTGTAATACATAATTATTTACTATTTGTGCTTGATTTTACTTCACTGTTATTTAAATGCTGAGTATTGGAAACTGTTATTGTTCTATTTTGGAAGAAAAAATGCTTAAAGGAACTAAATCTAGTCTTGGAACTCAAGGCCTGGATACATCCTCTTTAATCCTATACTGTTTTTTTGGGCAGGTTCAATACTTGAAGCTGTGATTTATTCATTAATCCGTTGTCTGGGTTTTTTCCCCTTATTTTGAATCTGTGTTGTCTCTTGGTGATTGTCTGGACAAGTCCCTGCAGTTTTTGTGGCAAGATTTTTGGAAGCAATTTGCCCTAGCCTCCTTCCTAGGATTGAGCAAAAATGTGTGGCCCAAGGTCACCTGGCTGGTTTTGTGCTGAAGGTGGGAGCAGAACTCTTGGTCTCTCAGTTTTTAACTTGGTGCCTTAACCACCACACTAAATTGGCTCTCATTATCTGAATCACTTCAATTATTTCTCTATTCCCAATATAAAAAAATTGGTCCTTCCTTTTTTTGTAAGAATGGTATGACAAGTATGATTTCAAACTAATGGTGTTGAAGATCTGTACCTGATAACTTTGACAAGTTAGTAGATAATATTCCATTAAGCAGCTAAACAGAAGATGTTATATAAGTCAAAGGTCACCAACCTTTTGGGCACCAGGGACCGTTTACGTGGAGAGAAATTTTTCCATGGACCAGAGGGGGCGTAGTTTTGTGTGCTGCCTGCATCCTGTGGATGGGGCTTTCCTTTTTTGTGTGGACTGTTGCTGGCATGCTGTGGCCTAGTACTGGTCCATGGACCGGGGGTTGGGTATCTCTGATATAAGCAATCATTCCAAAAGACTTTGATTCACTTTCATGATATATGTGCTCTGGATGCAATTCAGTAGTGCTTATTATGTTACCCCATCACGATTAAGTAATCAGAAATGGAGTATTTCATAGTATTCCTGAAGTAGCTTTCCCAATTTATTTTGGGGAAATTTGCCAGAAAATCCACTTCAGATGCTAACCTTTTAGTTTTTGCTTAGTGAAACTGTTTTGCTGCTCAATACAGACAAGCAGATTACACTGAGAAACAAGTGAATGAAGTTCTCACTTCTTTGGAGGATAAAAATCTAAGCAATTGCTTGTCTTGTCCACAAAGGAAAGGATGTGGACCGCCATTCCAGATAAGGGATGAAGAAGCACAATCCTCTGTGAATCCAGAAAAAAAAATCCATCAAGGAAAAATCCAGAGAGGCCTAGAGAAACAGTTCTATTTTAGTGGGACTTTGGAGAACAGTTTATTTGAGATCTAATACTGAATCTTTATACTTACTGTTTCAATTTATGGAAATGTTGTCTAGATTCCAAAGTATCCTGGAAATGAATTATTTTTTTCCAGGATTCCAATAAATCTAAACAAGCTATATGGATCTGGGGGTAAAAGAGAAAGCAAACAAATTATGTGACAATAAAATTGTGATTCCAAAAAATAACTGGATTGGGCACAGTATCTAATTATTCAATGCTGTTTTATTTAAAAAACTGTTTATGTTTTCCTAAGGGACAATTAATCATCCTAAACGTTATGATGTAGTTATAGTTGTTACAGTTACATCAAATGATTCCTATTTTAAATGGATTTGTATGTACTAATAGTTTGGTTGCACGCACCTCCCTGTGAAAAAAGCAGAACTATAATCTGGTTTATTCTCATGGATAAAAATAGCCCATGTTGCAACACAGCATCATATAATACAGAGCTATATTTATATATAATATATGCTGGGAAAAATGCTACTTTTTCATACAAAAATAACAAGACACAGTTCATGTCCTGCAAAGGTCAGGGAACCCTTCCTACCAAAAAGGATTGCCTGCTTCAGCTTTTAGGTCATTAAACCTGGCCAGTTTAATTGAGGTTAACTTGATTTCCCCTTTCCTTTATCATCTGAATATTGCAGTGTTAGCCATAGAGAGACCTAAGATTGGGAAAGGTTAGCGCAGAAGTTACTTGAGGTCCTCCTTCCTGAAAACACTTCTTAGATTATTGCTTTTGGCAGGCTCTCTACAGCTATTTTGACATCACCCTGCTATTTCATTCAGCTGGATGGAGAAGCTTCTTTGGGGCATCTGGAAATAGGCTTGGGATAAGACTAGGGTGGAAGAGCTAGAATGCTGTAGAAAATAAAGCCCCTTCATTTAAGGGTAGTGATTTTTCCCCCCCTGCAGAATGCATTTTTTGGCAGGTTTCTGCCATCTGTAAGAAATAGCTACTGCTTATTTTTAGACAGTCTGGTTATATCATCAGTATATATATATAAAAAAAAAACTAAGAGCCAAAAAGAAATTGAAAATGCTTTAAAAACTCCAAAGGTTCTGGGATTTTTCAGATTAAAGACAAAATGCCATTTCTCAAGGCTATGTTTTATCCACCCACTCACCCACTATCATCTTTTGAAAAGTGTTTTGGGAAATTACACAAAATGTGATTTGCTAAAATGGTGCATGTTGACCACATACACAGTTTCCTTGGCTGATATTATGTGATGGATTCAACTCAACAATGCTCTTTGGCATTGCATTCTGTCTTTCCAGGCCTATATTGTTCAATTGTCTTCTGCTTCTTGGATCCTGCTTCTCACCCACACAAACACAGTCAGGGTGCAGTTAAGAGACCACATTCTGCACATTTCCTGGCAGTTCAAGGTGTCCAGCCAAGAAACATGATTGAAATTGATCCCTTTATTTAAAAGGGCAGTACTTTCTCTAGAATAAGAGCAAAAATCCATTGGCCTTCTAGATATTGCTGAATTACAGTCCCTCTAGTAAGAATAACTAGCAAGGCTGAACTGAAATTTAGAAGCTTATGCAAGGGTAGAAGTTGCCCAAATGGAGATAGTTGAATCAAATTCTTAAACTTTTTCCATTGGAAATAGCCCAGAGCTCACCCTTGCATGATGAAGTAGGATCATTTAGATTGTGGATTTTGAAATGATTCAAGAAAATCCAATGCTGGATAGAGGAAGTGCCTTTTGGACCAAGCTTTAAGGAGGGATAATATTCAGTAACAAGTATTTCGTCTGCAAAAAAAACAACACACCCTCAGAATTTTTTACCTGATATTTTTTGTGTTAAACTGGTGGCCCACAGGCTGGATGCATCATGTGCAGGCCACGCCCACCCCGACTCCATAAAGGCAAACACATCATTATACATCACAATACATCATGTGACATGATAGAGTTTGACACCCGTGTGTTCAAGGATCAAGTAGCAGATGATATGACAGATCCCTGAGGCTTAAAATAGCACTCATTAGTCAAAATAGATGGCATAGGACTAAAAGGACTTAATATAAGGCAACATCATATGATTCATTTTAGAGATGTTCCAACTTTTGTTTCTTGCCATATAGATCCTTTCCTCAGCCTGAAGCTCTGTGTACTGCAGAGTTCCCTACAAGGAGTAACTGGATTCTTTTTAGACTCACACAATTTGTCCTACTGTGAGCACTAAAAACAGTTTCTTAGAGCATCAAACTGCTTATATTCCCATCAAAACAGCCTGAGTTACAAAAAAAAAAAGTATGGTGTTGAAATATATCTGCTTTATTCTTAGCCATCACATTCTAGGCAAGATTGTTGAGAAAGTAATTGGGCCCTGGATGAGACAGATTTGCTGAATTGCTTACAGTCTGGGTTCAGGCCTAGGCCTATGTTGATTGTTTTTCTTGATCTGGATGGTCTTGTTAGATCTCAAAGTATCATTTAATATAATCAGTCCTGGCATACTTTGAGTTACTTGCAAGGAACGGAGATTGGAAGCACTGTTTTGGAGCAGTTCCACTCTTTTACAGTAAGCAGGCAGTTAAAACTGGGGTTGTTATGGGGAAATAGTCAATGTATGATGTCCCAGAATTAACTGTCTCTGTCGTATCATTTTACATCGTATTATTGTCTTAGTGCTGAGAACTGGTTAGTCTGACTTTGTGAAAGCCAATCTAGAACTAAGGAGAAACTTCTGACAGAACAAGTACGGTAATCAGTGGAATGACTTGACTCCAAAAGTTGTGGGTGCTCCAGTATTGGAGGTTTTTAAAAAGAGATTGGATAACCATTTGTCTGAAATGTTATAGGGTTTCTGGCTTAAGCAGGAGATTGGGCTAGAAGAGCTCAATGGATCTTTCCAATTCTGTTTTTCTGTTATCTCCTTAAAGCAGTGAATAAATTGGAAACATAATTGCAATGCAAGTGAGTATCTTACTGTAATGAACTGTTTAAGAAAAAGCATTTTGTAAGCACTCTGTGACAGCCCCTGTACCGATGTAATAATCATATCCAAATAATTTGCATTTTTGTTTTGAACATCAGTGGTCCTAGAAAAGGATAGTGATGCTAATTACAGATTGTTCCATGGCAAAGGCAGTCCAGCAAATTCACTTTTTGCACATAAGCCGAAACTATACATACTTGCAAATATGTAGGAGGCACTTGCTCACATAATTGAATTTAAATCAGGTTCAGAGCAGCCCTGGCAGGAAGATTTCCATTGTAAAGAAGTATGTAAACTGATACTCAAAGTTGAAAAATGCTAACACTGTGCCACAACTTCTGATGCACCATGGCATGGCAAATTGTGCCATCACATATTGTACCAGCATGCTTTTTGTATCAATGCTCTTGCTCTTGCAAGAAATTAGATAATGAAAAAAATAATAATACAAAGGACTGGATGATTCCATGTAGAGTATCTAAAGTTCAGCCTTGTTCTGATCGCTTAATTTAGTACTGTTCATTCTTTATAATGCTGGATCCCTGAGCCAATCTCTTCCTTTGTGCCCACTTCTAAATTTATAGCAACACTGTATTCTCTAAGTCAGAATTATTGTCAACTCTTAGCAACCACATACAGTAAATAGAGTTTCTCCATGTCATTCTATCCTTAACTATTATTATTAGCAGTTGAGTCCTTCAGTATTGGTCAAGGCACGAGAGTGAAATGCAATACTTTTTTTCTTTCAGGCTTTTTGAAGAAGGCAGCATCCAACATAAAGGATTTGGAAAAGCATTTAGATATCATTTTGCTAAAAGAATTACAAGGAGCCTCTTGCCCCCCCCAACACATATACAAAGGCTCTGTTGACATGAAAGGATAACTGACCATTAGTCTGAATAAACTATTACATAACAGCTAAGTTATAATAAAAACCCTGATTCCAAATCAAATAAGACTCCCAGACTGCTCTCAGTGAGTCACCAACAGCTTTATAAACATACAAAATACTTGACAAGGAAGTCTCTGATAATTTTTTAGCAATTATGTCTGTGAATTGTTTCTTGCTGACATCACTGTTTGAAATTTCCCATAAGCTTGTGTTCCTTCTTCATGTCTGTTCATTAATCACTAGAACCTGGGGTATTTATTTTCCTACCAAAATGTTTTTAAAAAATTAGAGAGTTTTTATATTTCAAAGTCGGTTGATGTGTGAAATTCATAATTATCTAAGGCCTAGGAAAATATTCTCCCAGCTTCATTAGAGGGAATAGTATTTTGTTCTGGTAAATAAGTTTGGGTCAATATAAAAGGGGGGAAAATGACATTGCCATAGGTGTATACTATAGGCCGCCCAACCAAGCAGAGGAAATAGATGAACTTTTTGCTAGTCAGCTAACTAAGGTATGTAAGAAGCACATCACAATAGTAATGGGGGACTTTAATTACCCTGATATCAACTGGGAGACAAACTCTGCACAAAGTGGAAGATCAAACAGATTCCTGTCAAACCTAGCAGACAACTTTCTCTCCCAAAAAGTAGAGAAGGGAACTAGGGGATTAGCCATATTGGATTTAATTCTCACAAACAGAGATGAAATGATAGAAGGTGTCGAAGCCACAGGAACCTTGGGGGTAAGTGATCATGCAATATTGGAATTCAACATTCTGGAGGCACAAGTAATAGAACAGAGCCAAACTAGAGTCTTGGACTTTAAAAGAGCTAATTTCAATAAACTTAGAGAGACCATGGGAAGAATTCCATGGATGAGAATCCTAAAGGGGAAAACAACTCAAGAAGCTTGGGAAATTTTGAAAAGTGAGATAATAAAGGCCCAGTCTAGTACAATACCAACAAAGAAGAAAAATAACAGCTTGTTGTGATTCAGGGTCAGCCTGTGGGTTTGGCAGTTGGGTCGGATGACTCGGATGACTCAGACGAGGGGGAGGAGGGGGGTGTTGAAGAAGAACTTGCTGATGATGGCTTGGAGGCTCCGCAGAGCCCCCAGCCAGGCCCCTCTTACTTGGTGGAGACCCAGCTGTGTGAGCCCGACAGTGTGGATGAAGATGACCCACAGCTGGCCCTGTTCAAGGACGCCCGACGCAGGAGGCAGTCAAGTAGGAGCAAGCAGAGAAAGGCTGTGGGACTTCTCGGAAGGAGGCAAAGAGAGGCCACGCCCTGAACTCTTATAAAGGGAGTGTTTGGGGGAGGGCTGGTTTGCTGAAAGCAACCGCTCCGATAGAGGATCAAAGCTCCGGTATCTTGTTTCATGTTTTGTTGTTTGTTTGTGTAATAAATTTGGCAGACGTATTCCAGCCTCTGCTGTTTGTACAGGGGTTGCCTTTCTGCAAGGCCGGTAGCAGGCTGGTACAGAACAGAGCTCTCAAAAGAAACCAGCATGGCTGCATAAAGAACTCTCTGATAAATTGAAAGATAAAAAGGACAAGTATAAGAATTGGAAAGAGGGGCACATAACTAAGTCAGAATATCAGCAAATAGCCCGTGCCTGCAAAGATGAAGTGAGGAAAGCTAAGGCTCAAAATGAACTAAAGCTTGCGACCAAAGTCAAAAATAACAAAAAATGCTTCTTTCAACATATAAAAAACAAGAAAAAAATTAAGGAAATGATTGGTCCATTAGTGGGGGAAAGTGGCAAGAAGGTGACAAGCAATAGGGAGAAAGCAGAACTATTTAACTCATTTTTTGCATCTGTCTTTACACAAAGGGAAAAAACAGTCCAACCTACCAAAACCAGTGCCATAAAAACAGAATAGAAATGCAAGTTAAGATAGGCAAAAAAATGGTAAGTGAACACCTGTCCAGCCTAGACGAGTTCAAATCACCAGGACCGGATGGATTACACCCCAAAGTTCTCAAGGAACTGGCAGACGTGATCTCAGAACCACTGAGCTATATTTTTCATAGATCCTGGAGCACTGGGGAACTACCAGAGGACTGGAAGAGAGCTGATGTAGTTCCCATCTTCAAAAAAGGGAAAAAAATAGATCCAGGAAATTACAGACCTATCAGCCTGACCTCAATACATGGGAAGATTCTGGAAAAGATAATCAAACAACAAATCAGCGAACACCTTGATGCAAACAAAGTCGTCACTAAAAGTCAACCTGGGTTTGTCAAAAACAGATCATGCCAGACAAATCTTATTACATTCTTTGACCAAGTGACAAAATTAGTGGACCAGAGGAATGCTGTAGATATAATTTACTTGGACTTCAGTAAGGCATTTGATAAAGTAGATCACAACCTACTACTTGATAAGATAGAAAAATGTGGGTTAGATAGCATCACCACCAGATGGATTCATAGCTGGCTGACAGGCCGTACTCAGCGTGTGGTCCTCAATGGAACTGCATCTACATGGAAGGAAGTGTGTACAGGGGTGTCCCAGGGCTCTGTTCTGGGCCCAGTGCTCTTCAATATCTTCATTAACGATTTGGATGAGGGGATAGATGGGGAACTCATCAAATTTGCAGACAACACCAAGCTGGCAGGAATAGCCAATAGCCAGGGAATTGTTTCAGACAATTCAAATGGGAGGAGGGGTGCCCCCGTCTTGGAAAACTGCTTTTATTTCTTTGATTCCGAAGGAAGACCAGGATGTCACCCAAGCAAAAAATTATAGGCCAATATCACTTTTGAATACGGACTACAAGATATTTCCCAAGGTTTTAGCTAACAGATTAATGAGGGTATTACAAGAAGTAATTCATGGTGACCAAACTGGGTTTATAAGTGGCAGACAAATGAAGAATAATGTGAGGCATGTAGTTGATTTGTTGGAATTTTTGGAAAGAAACAATCAGATCCCTGCAGCGTTGATCTTTTTGGATGCTGAAAAAGCCTTTGATCAATTAGATTGGCAATTTTTGTTAAAAGTATTAGATAAAATGAACTTTGGGGATAAATTTTTACAACCAATTAGGGCATTATATCAAAAGCAAACAGCCCGCATAATAGTTAATAATAGTTTAACGGAAGTATGTAACATTGAAAAGGGTACAAGGCAGGGGTGCCCGTTGTCACCTTTATTATTTGTTTTAATATTGGAGATATTATTGATTAAAATACGGGATTCAGAAAAAATTAGGGGAATTCAAATAAGAGATCAGGATTACAGACTGAGGGCGTTTGCAGACGATCTGGTTGTTACGGTAACTCAGCCAGAAGATTCAGTTGTAGAACTGATGGAGATAATAATGCAATATGGGAAAGTTTCTGGATTCAAGGTTAACATACAAAAAACTAAAATGTTGTCTAAGAATATGACAGTATCACAAAAGGCTGTTTTAGAAGAGTTAACGGGATTTGAAATTGTTAAAAGGGTTAAATATTTGGGGATATATTTGTCACCCTCAAATGTAAAGTTATATAAAAATAGTTATGAAAAGTTATGGGGAAAAGTTCAAAAAGAATTGGATAGTTGGAAAAAACTACAATTATCCTTATTGGGAAGAATTGCAGCAGTGAAAATGAATGTTTTGCCAAAATTTTTATTTTTATTTCAAATGATACCTATTCTTAAAAAGGATTCAAATTTGGAGGAATGGCAAAAGGGTATTAATAAATTTGTCTGGGCAGGGAAAAGGCCATGAGTTAAATTTAAGATTTTGCAGGATACGCGTGAGAGAGGTGGTCTTAAAATGCCTAATCTTAAACTATACTATGAAGCTGCTGCTTTGTCAGTGATAAGTGATTGGATTAATTTAACACAAGTGAGATTATTAAATCTTGAAGGTCATGATTTGTTATTTGGTTGGCATGCATATTTATTGTATGATAAGAAGGTGGATAATGTGTTCAAGGTACATATTTTAAGACATGCTCTGTTGCGAGTTTGGAAAAAGTATAGACATAAGTTAAATTATAAGATACCTATATGGGCAATACCGAAACATGCAATAGAAAATATAAGTGTTGGGTTTAAACATGATGTGACTACATACAAGGAAATTTTAAGTTTGGAAAGGAATGTATGGCATTTAAAGCCGTATAATATTTTAAGAGAAAAAAAGATTGTACAAACTTGGTTTCAGTATGGGCAATTACAGGCCAGGTGGAAAGAAGACCAGAAAATTGGTTTTTCAATGACTGATGAAAATCTGGTAAAGCAAATTAGAGATCAAGGCCAAGCACATATTAAAAGGATATATCTTGCATTGATAGAAATTGACTCAGAGACTGAACTTGTTAAAGACTGTATGATAAAGTGGGCTCAGAATTTTCAAGAAGTCATTACAATGGATACCTGGGAAAGGATTTGGGTGAGAAATGTAAAATTTACGCAAGCTCAAAACTTAAGAGAGAATTTTTATAAGATGTTTTATAGGTGGCATTTAGATCTTAAAAAATTAGCAAGTATGTATCCGAACTGCCAGCCCAAATGTTGGAGGTGTGGTGGTGAAGATGCAACGTATTTTCATGTATGGTGGACCTGTAAAAAGGTTAAAGCTTTTTGGATTAAAATTTGGTGGAATATGCAAAAGATATTTAAGAAAAAGATAAAGTTTTGTCCGCAACTGTTTTTACTGGGCATTATTACGGACACTACTGTTGTGGACACTAAGTTGATCTTGAATTTAATTACGGCAGCGAGACTTTTAATAGGGCAATATTGGAAGAAGGAAGAACTGCCGACTATAGAAGAATGGACTTTAAAAGTTTCCAACCTGGCGGAAATGGCAAAGATTTCAGCGTATTTGAAAGACCGGTCGCAACAGAGATATATTGTGGAGTGGAGAAGATGGATTGATTATATCCAGAATAAATATGGGACTAAAAAGTTTCACCTAGCATTTGAATAAGTATTGATGTGATATTTATATTGCTTGTAGTTAGTTTACAAGAGTTAAAGTGCGATAGATTTAATAGTTTATTGTTGTTTGCATAAGGTAGACTATGATTGTTTGTATTTTTATACCCTGTATTGAGCTCTGGGAAGTCGGGGAGGGGGGAGGGGGAAGGGAGGGAGGTGTTGGGGAGGGTTGGGGAGAGGGGAGGGGGTGGGGAGAGGGTTTGCTTTGTTAAAAATGTATTGTAAAACTTTTCAATAAAAAAAATCACATGAAGTACTAATACCACTTTACAATGCTTTGGTAAGGCCACACCTGGAATACTGCATCCAGTTTTGGTCACCATGATGTAAAAAAGATGTTGAGACTCTAGAAAGGGTAGAGAGAAGAGCAACAAAGATGATTAGGGGACTGGAGGCTAAAACATATAGGGAACGGTTGCTGGAATTGGGTATGTGTAGTTTAACGAAGAGAAGAGTGAGGGGTGACATGATAGCAGTATTCCAATATCTAAGGGGCTGCCACAAAGAAGAGGGAGTCAAGCTATTCTCCAAAGCACCTGAAAGCAGGACAAGAAGCAATGGATGGAAACTAGTCAAGGAGAGAAGCAACCTAGACAGTTAGAACAATTAACCAGTGGAACAACCTGCCTCCAGAGGTGGTGAATGCTCCAACACTGGAGGTTTTTAAGAAGAGACTGGACAGCCATTTGCCTGAAATGGTATAAGGTTTCCTGCCTGAGCAGGGGGTTGGACTAGATGACCTCTAAGGTCCCTTCCAACTTATTATTATTATTATTATTATTATTATTATTATTATTATTATTATTATTATTATTATTATTATTATTATTATTATTATTATTATTATTATTATTATTATTATTTATTATTATTATTATTATGTTTCAGTTAGTTAGGGTAGCTCTATTGCTATGATGTGCAAACTTTCGAATGTGCAGTCATTTCTTTTTTGTTCATTTGGCTGCTCTGTACTGCAAAAAGTTCGAGGCAGACCTGATACAAAAGAGGACAACTGTGGTTTACAGGTTGGCCTTTTTTGGACATGCTCAGAAATATTTGCAAGTCTACCATATTAGTTTGTGTTCTTTCTTGAGACTGAGAGTTTATTGTACTCTACTGGTATGTTATGGGAAGAGGAGAAAGTAGAGAAAAACCTCTAGCATCTATCATAACTATTAAGTGAGTAAGGCAAAGAGACATCTGATATGTTTGCAGGCCCATAAACTCTTGGTTGAGCCTCATTCTAATTATATATTCTAGTGTGCTAATGTACTTGCTCAGTTTTAGCAGCCTGTTGTATTCATCTAAGCAAAAGTTTTCTGTAGAAGGGGGTGGGGTAAAAAAAACCTACAGTCTTTTCATTGCCAATAATAATAATTGTCCTTTAAATGTTGCTGTGGCTTTCCTTACACTACATAAAGCAGGTTCAAAGATAATTCTTTGTCTGGAAAGTGAGGAAGAAGTAAAATGTCCCTCTCTCCAGTCTGTGTAATTCTGAAGCTTTTCAGGTCCCTTCCCCTTCCTATTAAATTGCACTTGCATAATTAACATTGTACCTAGCTTGGCCTTAATTTGGCTTTGTCCCTCCACTTCCAGCCATCTCAGGATATATAATGCATAGACTTAAATAGAGACAGTCATTCAGCTTATATCCAGAAGTATCCTCCTTGATTAATTGTCGCTTGGCCAATTCTAGTACTGAGAACAGGTTCTTGGGCTAAGTCCTTATGCAGGGCTTGCTCCAATTAGTCTCTGGGAAAGCTAACTGGAGCAAATAACCCCCACCCAATTCCTGCATAATTTATCTCCCTTATCTTGGACAAGTGGCTCAACATTTTGCAGTAATGTATGATTAGGAAGCCAAAGGAGGGCTAGTGTCAAATGGTAAGCTTCTTAATGTGCTCTGGCACAGCCAAAGTGAGTGAAGGAGAGATAAACACAAATACAGAAATACACATACATTGATCCAAGAAAGAAGTGGAGCAGAGGCACAGGAAATGTCTTCATCGTCAGGAATGCGGATTTGAAAGGCACGTGTGGTCCAGCCATTTCTTTAAAAACGTGCTGTGCCTGGAAATTAGAAAGTTGCTGAATTCAAATGGGGATTGAATCACCAATCAACACACAACTTTTAGGCAAGTCATTCTATGTTTGCTGAGCTCTGGTTAACCCTGGCTTCAAGTGGAAGCCAGATGTTCCCTGAGCAGTGAACCATCCTAAGTAAATAAGTTGTAAGAACATATGTTCTTTCAAAACATGACATTACAGGGCCTGTTAAGAATAGCAGGCCAAATTGTGTGAATTTCATATATAATTGCTGGCATCTAAATGTTCAGTGATGGATTAAGGTCAGCATAAGATGGCTGGCCAAATGTGACTTGAACTACTACCCTAAACACACATTATAAACTCTGCGAAGTTTGGAGTGAACACACAGATGAGGAGACAGGTGGCCTTTCCCTTTAATATGAAGAGAAAAGTGTCATGTAAATGAATGGATTACAGACATTGGCAAAGCACTGGGCAATTATGGAATTCCAGATAGACTAATTTGGAAATAGGGTTTCACTGAAGGCAAAGGGATTTAATATCCAAGTAAACACTTGCAGTCCTGAATGTTGTGATGAATGAAGTATGAATGTGTATCAGCTCTGGGGTAGCATCCCTTCTAACATGAGAAAGGTCCTCTTAATTCTATGCAAAATAAAAAACCAAAATGTAGAGTGGGGGTAGAGGGTTCTGCAAAGCAAGGTCCACTCTTATATTAGGCACAGTAATAAGACTGCCACTCGCAATCTTATTACTCAGCTTTTCCACTGAGGGATGCCACTCAAAATGGCTAACACTCTCATATAATACAATGAAAACTAATAAAAATGGAAGTAATGGAAGTAAACACTTCATAAATACAACAAAAATCCTAGAAACAAGTCACAGTGAATCTAGTACATCTTTATAAGTGACTATATTCTATGATATCATAGGGATTCAAATGGACCCCAGCCTATATTCACTATGATTTGCTCTTCTCCTCTAGAAGTTGTTCTGATCATTGTGTGGTTTACTTAGCTGCTGACAGCTTTTTGGAACCCCAGGAAATGTATTTAGTTCTACTCTGCAGGAGAGGAAACTCAAGAGCAATCGTGTTAGGGAATCATTTCCCTTTTTCAAAGAACAGGAACAATTTCACAGAATTACCTGAAGGCTATCATGAACATTTTGAAAAGGCATCAAAGAACTATTGAGATCCATCAGCTTCCTCAACAAAGCCATGTTCATTATACAACTTCTGCAAAGACAGGATGTCTTACCAGATCTCAATCAATCCATAAAAATGGTAAAAGGGTCTTCCTCATCACTCAGATCACCATTATTTCACAAAATATAGAACCATGTGTGACCAGTTGAGCGAATGTTTCTTTCTGGGATTCTGAGAAACCATGGAGATGGACCACCAGAAGATGGGTGATTAAGAAAAATGAAAGAAAGAAAGAAAGAAAGAAAGAAAGAAAGAAAGAAAGAAAGAAAGAAAGAAAGAAAGAAAGAAAGCAAAAGAAGGAAAGAGAGAGAAAGAAGGAAGAAAGAAAGAAAGAAAGAAAGAAAGAAAGAAAGAAAGAAAGAAAGAAAGAAAGAAAGAAAGAAAGAAAGAAAGAAAGTTTGAAAAAAGGCATATATTGTTCCTATTTTCAAAAGACACCTGGGTAATTACAGACTAGTCAAATTGACATTGATGCAACATTCTAGAACAAATAATTAAGCTGTCAATTAGTAAACATTTAGGAAAAAATGTTGACAGAAATCTGTGTGTAGATGAAATGTTCTGTCCTACCATCAGATATACACTGAGCTAGTGGAATCCTCACATCTCGTTACTGTAAGGCAATGGCTTTGCATCAGGGATATATTAGGTACAGTACAACAGTATATTATTTTGCAAATTTTTGTTCAACATATTTCTTGAATGACTTGGATAAGGGGTTAGAAAGTATAATTTTCAACTTTGCAGAAAACAAAAAGGTAGGAGGATAGCGAACACAGGACAGGAATAAGAATTAGGAAGAGCTTGATAAGCTGGAACATTGGGCAAACCCCAGCAAGATGAATGTCTACAGAGACAAATGCAAAAGTACACGTTGCGTTGGGAAAAATCAAAGACATGAGCATAGGATATGAGGGCAAGAATACTTGTTTGGCTGTACATGTGAAAAGAATCTAGGTGTCTTGGTGGATCAGAAGCACAACATAAGTCAATAATGTGATGTAAAAGCAAAAGCTCAAGAAAAGCCATCATTTTTCTCTATACTGCAGTGATTAGACAGCATCTAGGTTATTGCATTATTTTTTTAGAAATAACACTGATAAACTGAAGCATATTCAGAGGAAAATAAAGACGATAAGAGTTGGAAGGGACCTTAGAGGTCTTCTAGTCCAACCCCCTGCTCAGGCAGGAAACTCTATACCATTTCAGACAAATGGTTGTCCAATCTCTTCTTAAAAGTCTCCAGTGATGGAGCACCTACAGGTTCTGGAGGCAAGTCATTCCACTGATTAATTGTTCTAACTGTCAGGAAGTTTCTCCTTAGTTCTAAGTTGGTTCTCTCCTTGAATAGTTTCCATCCATTGCTCCTTGTCCTGCCTTCAGGTGCTTTGGAGAATGGCAACCCCTTAGATCACGGGTGTCAAACTCAATCACATCATGTGATGAATCGTGATGTATTGTGACTTTTTTGCCTTTGTGGAGCTGGGGTGGGTGAGGCCTGCGTGTGATGCATCCGGCCTGCAAGCCACCAGTTTAACACCCCTGCGTTAGATATTGGAACACTGCTATCATGTCACCACTAGTCTTTCTTTTCATCCATTCATTTATAACTGCTATATTGCCAATGTCTGTAATAAGGAATTACTGTACAAAGAAGTAGGTAACGTTTCCATTTGGAATTTACCCTATACCAAATATAGGAACATTTTATTGTTCTACATAAGAAATGCTCTTCTTCGGCTCCCATCTAGACATTCAGAACTTTGAATAAACTGAAATTTATTTCCAGAAAAACCCTAATTCTCAGTTCAGAACAAAAATTAAGATTCTGCATACATTCCCTGGATTCCATGTAATATAAATCTGTTTTTAGTCCCACGTCCTGAACACTAATCTCAGTTTAAAAAGAGCTAAGTAAACATGCTGAACAAGCTAAATAAAGGCACTTGGATCACTGAGTGAGCTTTAAGGAAAAAGGAATTCTGTAGCCTCCATTGTGCCTCTAAAGAAGCTCTTAGAAGTTTTCAAAATTAATCAGTAGCACAAAAATAAAACTTTGCTAATGTTCTACTTAATTTTATTATTCTCTTAGATTATAGTGATCAAAGAAAGAAGTCTTCCAAATACCTTGATCTTGAAGACAAATCATAAAAATGAGCCTAATTGTTTTGAGAACAATTGGATTGTTGTAGGGCTATATTTTCAAGTGCCTACTATGCAAAACATCACAACCAAGGCTTAGTTTGAGAGTGAAGCAATAGTTCAGTTTTCAGACAGAAAACTCACTAGACATGTTTGTGACTAAATAACCTAGCATACGCGCGCATAGACACCTGGAATGGCAGTACTCAAAACAGGTTCATAGATGTCTGCTTGTTTTCAGAAAGTAGCTACATAATTTTTTTAACAGAGGATGTAATCCCAAAAATGAGCACAGTTGATGAAGCAAATTTTAGGACAAGGGGCAAGCTTATTTAGACTCACATTGTAAGAGAGATATAGAAAAACAAAGTTGAGAAACCAAGAAACCAGTTATAAAAATTGTTGCAATAGAAATAGATATTGAACATTTTGCCTGCTACACATAGAAGGTAAAAGTGATTTATATAGCATTTTGTTTCTTAGACTACTTCAAGACATCTGGGTCCTAGTGTTATATATCAAAAATTATAACGCAGTCGTTCTATTGTTCCTTTAGTGGATTTTCTCCAGGAAGAGAATGATGAAAAAAACAATGGAAATAATATCTAAACTTCAAATAAATAATGACATCAAAACAAGTCAGGACAATTGTTTGGCTCATCCCTTATTTGGGAAACTGACCCCCCCAATTTAATGGGGATAGAATTTAATGTTTAATTCACAATGCAATCATATGCATGTTTACTCCAAAATAAGTATTTTTATTCTTTAATTTTCTTTATGTTAATTCTTTATTAAAAAACATCAATCCATCTGCTTTTACTCATGAAGAGTGTTTGAAAAAAATATTGTCAACTTAAAATTCATGGGGTCTTTCACAAAAATCTGATACCTAAGGCAGTGTCTCATTTTTTGAACTTCAGTACTGTCCCCATCAAAACTTAAGACAGAAAGATGATTCTGTAGGCCTCTTTGGCCTCAAATAGGTTTTCCTAAACTGAAGTATACATTTCCAACACCTGTACTCCCAACACATTTAAAAGGCAGCATGTTAAGGAAGTATGATCTAATTAGTCCTTAGTATGCTCTCAGATGAACTTTGGCATTGGTTCCAAGCGCACAGCAACAAGTTCCTAATAAATTACAACCATTCTTTGTAGAACCTGAAATTAAAGTATAATGTTGGCTTTGATTATACTGGATTTTTTTATGAGAATGATGAGTGAAGGGCCCATTTCCATAGCAGTGAAGGTCAGCTCTGACTGATGACTCACTTGTCATGATCATCTGGTAGAACTATCTGCATCACAAGGTTTTACTTTTCCTCTACCCAGCCTATATCCGCTGCAAGCCAGAGGGAAAATCTTAGCAAGTTTCCACAAGAAACTTTAGAGAAAGAACAACACAGGGAGAGAAAGAATTAGGAAAATTATAACTTCCCTCTACTTTCCCTCTAAAGATAAGTTTGAAAGAAGTATAGAATTGTGTTGGTTGCTTTTCCTGGTAAACATCCTTTGCAATGAAGAAAATTTGCTTCATGGAGAATCATAGAGAGCAATGCTCTAGCAAAATGGTAGTGTTCACCTTTCAATGACTTGTGGCAATAAAGCCACAATCCTCTGAAGTTCTAAACCAAGGCAATGCCACAGCAAATGCACAATTAGGTCTTTGGTGTTTCCACGTGGGAGGCTGGGTAGATCAGAATTATTGACAAGAAATTCTGCCTAGATTAATAGAATTCTTAAAAATGGAGAAAGAAGAAGGCCTATAGGAGCCCCAATTCCAGAAGGCTCATTTGAGCTTCCGTCTTTGGTTTCTTCTTCTCTAGTCTTGATATTTTATTTTCCTCTACTATAATCAGTGGACCAGCAGATGGGATTATGTGAAAAACCCACAGCAGCAAAATAAAATTGGTATTGGTATAAAAACAACAAGTTTTACCATTCGGAAAGATGAAACATTCCATTTAGGGTTTACCAATAATGAATCATACTTTGGACAGAACCCCCTTCATTCCCCTTCCCAGGCATGAAGTAGAAAAAAAAGTTTTGTTTTGTTTTTTAAAAGGGCCTTTTTTACTTTTTAAAAAATTTAGGGCACTTAAAAATGTTAAATATTTAGACTTGACAAAGCTTTTAATAAAACAACCCAAAGCTCTTCCTAATATCACAAGTCTGAAAGAATATTTCTTACATTGCATGGTATTTTCTAAAACTTGAGTTGTTCTCCAAGCTTGGAAGGAGAAAATGGATCAATATTATGCACCCCTAGGGGACATAGCGCTGCACTCTAATTATTATTCACAATTTCTGTAACCAATCCTATTATTTTTATTGTTTTATTAGCTATTTCTTTTTTCTTTTTTTAATGTACTACTGTATCCTTTTTGGACAGCATACCCAGAACATTGGTACCTTAAGCAAATGGATACAGATACCTTAAGCCAGGGGTGTCAAACTCAATTTCATTGAGGGCCGCATCAGCATTGCAGTTGCCCTCAGGGGGCCGGGTGGGTATGGCCAGGGTGGGTGTGGCCTACTGGGTGGGCATGGCTAGAGTGTGTATGGCCTACTGGGTGGGCGTGGCCAGCTCTACATCGTTCGCATCAAGGGTGCCTATGGGGACCTGGGCAGGAGTGGGACAGATGTGAGGGTCTCTGGCAGAAAGAGGGTCTCTGGGCCAGGGCCAAGGTCGTGGGGGCCGTTCCCTCACTGTTTCCAGGATGGCTTCACGGGCCACATGAAACCATTTCACGGGCCGGATCTGGCCCCCGGGCCTTGTGTTTGACATGTCTGCCTTAAGCAAATGGATCTGTGGTAGCAAATTTTACATATGTGAGGAGGCACAGGGCACCATAGTTCACTATGGTAAACTCTTTTACAGATCTTTGTCCCTAGTCACAATTTTATACACACATACACACATATACCACAACTATGCACATCAGAGGAAAGTTGCTCAAATGACAGGTGTTGCCCTCAGCTCTCATTTTCTACATGACATTTTACTATCTGTACACTACTTATAGGCTATGTCAAATTGTTCAAAAATTACTGTTTTAATTAATGCAGATAAAAAGGCAGAGAGAAATGAAATGTCTACATCTCTTCAGATTGTTTTGTGAAGAATTACCCAATAATATCCCCAACCTCAACCAAGGAATAAACAACAAACGAGCCATGATACTGCCCAAGAGAAACTCTTCCAGCGCCCAGACCAATTTGTAATTCTACCCCCTTTGCATCTGTCAAGTTTGGTACATAATGTAGCAGCCTCTGTATGAAATGGTCTATTCCCACGGAGAATTTCATTACAGAATGATGCTCCATGCGAATAGTAATTTTGTTTTATTTGCCTTGCGCATATGGGAATATTTATCTTCAAAGTTTTTTCCTCTGGCTCAGAGGCTGCTTTGTAAAACAGATGGTCTTGTGTGGCCTAATTGTAAGATGATTTGTTGTGTGATTCAGTAGCATTGTTTATTTATACAGTGGTTTGATGGAATTTGTACACTGCATAATATTGTTCCACAGTGCTTTCCTTCAGGAACACATCCCATTTCGTGGCTGCATTGTAATTAGAGGGGGTTTGGAAGACCCTTTGATCTCAGTTCACTTGCTGCAATGAACCAGTAACATTAAAGAAGATGAGTCCATGCTGAAGCCAGCCTTGGCTGCTGGATTTGGAGATTTAGAGAGTATATTTATCACTGCTGTCATCTCAGTGAAATTAGTGCTATCTGCTATTAGATGTTGATCCAATATTCATTTCTAGAGTACTCTGCTAATAAAAGTGTTTTCGTAATGGAAGGGCCACCACACATGATAAACATTTCAGGGACCAGCCAGAACATCTAACACTAATCTATACTGATAGTTGTAATAACACTCAGCAAAATTCTATGACAGAATCCACCCATGAGCATCCTGTTCATTTCATAAGGAACATTAACTTTCTTCTACTGAAACCAACAAACAAAAAACCCAACCAAACATGAGTATTTCTTTTTTCATCTTCATTTTGATTGCTACAATTTCTTTCATTGTACCATTAATAAACATTTTGTTCTTTGATAAACAGAAAGCTTGTTCCTGGATGAATTCTCAATTTTTTTCTAGTAAGGAATTTAGTTTGATCAATGTTGAAGAGGGACCCCTATTAAAAAAAATAACTTAGCTTGTTCTCTGATTGGATGCCAACATTCTAAACCTGCTGACTTATTCTGTCACCAAATATTTCTACAACCAAAGGCTGACTTCAAATTAGTAATATTGCACATATTTGCTTTTCTTTTCATCAAGTATATTTTGGGGATATATCTAAGCTCAATTAGGGCTCCAGGTTTCCTAGTCATATTGAATTAATATCTAAGATAACAGCTATTGAGTAGAATAACCAAGTATTAGACTTCTGTATTCATTTCAGTCTTCAATACATTGACTTTCTAAATGTAAAATGCAATGTTTCTGTAATTAATCACATTTAATTAATTCTTACTGCATCTTTTTATAACTTTCCTCAATCTGGTGGCCTCCAAAAGTAGATGAGCACAAAATAGTCCAGATATTTTTGTTTTACACTTATGAGAATTGAGAGTTATAGTACAACATAATTTAGCTTGGGGAAGGCTGCTTAGTATATAGCTTTTATAAAACTAGCCCATGAAAGTCTCCCACCTTTAAGAGAAGCAACCTAATAGAGCAACCACATTCCTAAATATATGTACCACTTTTCTTATATGTTGCCACGGGAAGCTAAATTGTTATTCAGATCTAGAAATGTGATTGTAAACTCATCAGGTGATTTTTGGAAGGCTTCAGCTAACTATTGCTATAGACCTGTCATTCATGAGTGCAAGGTAAATACCTTCCTATTTTCCTATTTTCTTGGCTGTCTGTTCAGCAAGTTCACTTACAACAGTGCCTTATTATAATTAATGACTTTTGTAAGAAACATATTCAAAGTTACATTCAGCTGGAACTCTTTGAACTCTGTTACTATGAACTAAGCACTCTCCAAAACAGACTTTCCAAGTATTAGAAAACATGCAAATGTGCTATTTGGCTAGTCTATTCTCTCTCTCTCTCTCTCTCTCTCTCTCTCTCTCTCTCTCTCTCTCTCTCTCTCTCTCTCTCTCTCTCTCTCTCTCTCTCTCTCTCTCTCTCTCTCTCCATTTGAATTTTTATTGAGTGGATTGGGCATCCATAATTTTATGCATCTTTAAAAATAATGCTGTTCCCTTTCTTCATGAATAGCAACCGTCCTCTCTCTTCTTAAAATGATTCTCTGCTTTGTGGAGAAACATTATGATCCACCTCAGATACTGCACCATCTATTTAGGTATCTCAGCTAATAGCAGGACTACCTCCCCAATTGTCTCAGCCCATATTATAAGGTCTGACAAGGTCAGCAAACTATGGATCTCCTCACTGAAGGATATCATCCCATGGAACTCCTATAATTTGCAGCAGCATTATGCCTAAGTTCATATAGCCCATGGACATCAAACTCAATTGTGTCAAATGATGTATTGTGACATATTGTGATTTTTTTTGCCTTTGTGAAGTTGGGATGGGTATAGTCTGTGCATGATGCATCCAACCGACGGGCCACCAGTTTGACACCCCTGATGTAGTCCCAACCCTGGTGTTCTTTAGGAAAGCTAAAAAGATCTGGCTCTTCCAGACAGTTTTCGACTCTAGTTTTGTGAACCCTCTAGTATTCTAGGACTATTTTGTTTGTGGCATTCCTAGGATAATTGTTTGGTATTTATTTCTTCTACTGTTACATTATGTTTTTAATATTCTGCATGCTTTTTTGAGTAGTTCAACCATATGACAATCTTACAAAAAAACAAAACCTAACAAATAAATAAAACTATTCTTAAGTCAGTTTGATATGCAATTTGGTGGAAATATATTGTATGATCTTGGAATATACCAATCTGCAGATATTGTTCTTGGTACCTGCCAGATATATATTCTTTGTTAGTAATTTACACACACACACACACACACACACACACACACACACACACACACACACATATATATATATATATATATATATATATATATATATATATATATATATATATATATATATATATATATATATATATATATATATATATATATATATATATGTATATATATATATATATATATATAATGAAATAGGAAGCCCGTTTACTACCAAGCAAAGCCCCAATTTTCTCTATGTCATGATTATATTTTGTCCTGAAATTTATAGTTTTAATATTTTGTAAAGAGAAATTTTATATATCCATGTCATGGTAAACTCCTCTGCTGCAGCAGTTCAGTATTGATCTGTGACTGAACACTGAGAACACTAGTAAGAAAAAGAGCTCAAGGAAGCAATTGGGTTTGTTTCTGGATCTGTATGCATGCCTGTAGTTTAATATTGTTATCAGTTCCTCAAAAATAAAAGAGATTATGGTTTGTGCATGTGTGCATGTATATGGATGCATACTGTATAGGCACTTACTTTAAGGCTTTAGGATAGTGACCAGTGATTAGTGTTTCTTTTTTTGCTACATAGTCCCATCTACGTAATTTGTTCCATCAGAATAGGATGTGGATTGGCGTGAGGCAAGACCAGGAGACAGCAGGCACGGTTCTCGGTTCTCAGATGTTTATTAAGGGGAAGCACTGGCTTAAAGACATCACCGGGACTCCCTGCTATTTATACACAAACTTGTACAAGCGATAACCAATAACAGTGCGGCGTTCTCCCGCCGCGTGGCAGCGGCCAATCAGGCGTGGCTAGCTGTTGACAGCCGTGAGCTGTCAACGAGCTGCACCTTCGACCAGCTGGTAACATTTGACAGCTTGGTCGCTACTGCGCATGCGCAGCCCCCGGCAACCTGCCAGCTGTCATTGAGCTGCGCCTGCGCGGCCGCTTTGACAGCTGTCATGGTCAGCCGGTCGCCGTGCCTGCATGGTGGTGAGCAGCAGCCCATTTGACAGCTGTCAGCGGGCTGCTGCATTTTCTCCTCACGAACTTGTGAGAGATGGGAACTTGTTTAAACACACAACAGTAACTGTTTAATACACAACAGGATGTTTCTTCATTGGACAACATGAGATTGTGTAATGATATGTGTAAATGACCTTGGGAGACAAGAGAAAATGCTGCAGTCTTATCAGTGAAATTGGACTCCAAAAGAGGGGTGGAGATGGAGAGAGCATCTCAGAAGGGATGCTGCCTAGTATTGGGGAGAATAAAATAAGGGAGGGGAGACTTTCAAGATTCTGTTATTCTGTTATTGTAACTTTAAAATAAAGGTAGTGCTAGTATTCACAGTTGGTGCTTTTTTCTGGACTATCCTGAAGGCCTGACAGACAGTTAATTTGATTCTACTGCTTCCTTCAAACTCAAAATGGGTACAGTACCAATGAATTTCCAAATGCAATTCAACTGCTGTTCGCTACTTTTAAAGGCTTATATCAGGCATGTCAAACTGCCGGCCCATGGGCCAGATGCATCATACTGAAACTGTGCCCTTCCCATTGCTGTCAATGGGGAAAAAGTTGCGATACGTCACGCGACGTCATGTGAAGTTGCGAGTTTGACATGGCTGGCCTATATAGTTTTGGGCTTAGGTATCTTTTTCAAAGGGACGCGGTGGCTCAGTGGGTTAGGACGCTGAACTTGTCGATCGGAAGGTCGGCAGTTTGGCGGGTCGAATCCCGAGTGCCGCGTAGCAGAGTGAGCGCCTGTTACTCGTCCCAGCTTCTGCCAACCTAGCAGTTCGAAAGCACGTAAAAATGCAAGTAGAAAAATAGGGACCACTACGGTGGGAAGGTAACAGCGTTCCGTGCGCCTTTGGCGTCTAGTCATGCCGGCCACATGACCACGGAGACGTCCTCGGACAAGCGCTGGCTCTTTGGCTTTGAAACGGAGATGACCACCGGCCCCTAAAGTCGGAAACGACTAGCACGCATGTGCGGGGGAACCTTTACCTTTACCTTATCTTTTTCAAGACAAATTCTGCCAGCCCAACCAATTCTAGATCCTTGATTACCAGGCAGTACAATGCAGTGTATGTGTCTAGAGAGCTCTCCTTAGGAATTCCCCACTTATGGAATAGCCTGCAAGGCAAGGATGGAAGTCCTGTTGCAACTTTTCAAAGAGTTTATGACTTTCCAAAAGATTTAGTTCATGGGGGGAGGGGGGAGGCAGCTTTTGGGATTTCATTGCAAAATTGTCAATTCTAGAATTGATTTCATTATATTGCAGTACATTTTTTATTTCATGATTTTTGTATTACTTTTATGTTTTGTTATATACAGTATTTTTGTGAACCTTAAAGTGATGCATAAATTTCAAAATGAATTTTAAAAGTTCAACAGTGTTGCCAGCCAGAGGTAATAGCAGTAAAATGTTTAAAAGATTAGGACCAACCTTGCCAGTCGCTATATAGGTGAGTACCTTAGAAAGAAGATGCTGGAGCAAGAAAGAAATTAAATGTAGGATCTGTGAATTTCACTTAACTTGCCCTACAGCCCTAAAGCAGCCAGCTCAATCAGAATAGAGGTAGAAGGGACTTTGGAGGTCTTCTAGTCCAACCCCCTACTCAAGCAGGAGACTGCAGAGCTGATTAACTCATTGGTGGAGCAGTGGGCTAATGCCTCCTTAAGTAACACCAGCTGCCTGCAATTAGTGCAGGTTCGCATCCCACCAGGCTCAAGGTTGACTCAGCCTTCCATCCTTCCGAGGTAGGTAAAATGAGGACCCAGATTGTTGGGGGCAATTAAGCTGACTTTGTAATAATGCCGCTTGGGGGGTGTATGAAAGCCCTAATAAGCAGGCATATACATAGAATGAAGGCTACTGCTAAGCTTGTAAGCCGCCCTGAGTCTTCGGAGAAGGGCGGGATATAAATGGAATTAAAATAAATAAATAAATTAGCTCTGCTCAGATGTGATGGAAATTCTTCCCCTTGAGTTAAAATAAGATTTCATTGAAAGTAAAATAAAACAGACACTTAACAGTGAAGTAGGTGGCATAAAATTTAATAAATAAATACAAATAAAAAAATAAAATAAACTGAAGTTAATCAGTGGAACAACCTGCCTATTAATCAGTGGAACAACCAGCCTCCAGAAGTTGTGAATGCTTCAACACTGGAAGGTTTTAAGAAGAGACTGGACAACCATTTGTCTGAAATGGTATAGGGTTTCCTGCCTGAGCAGGAGGTTGGACTACAAGACCTCCATGGTCCCTTCCAACTTTATTATTATTATTATTATTATTATTATTATTATTATTATTATTATTATTATTATTATTATTATTATTATTATTATTATTATTATTATTATTATTATTCACACAGTCAGCCAGATGTTCAGACTGCATTTGGCATTTTTGTCTACCTATCGAATCCTTACCAAGGATCTGGGATAGGCAGATGTGGATGTTTGATGGTATTACAGATATCGTTGCAGGATGGAAGCAGTTCTTAGTAAGGCCACCTTTTGCAATTGCCTAATGGTGAATTTGTCAATGCCAGTGGTGTTCAGGTGGTGCTCCAGTTGTTTTGGAATTGCACCCAAGACACCTATTACTATTGGTACTACCCTTGCTTGCCTTTGCCACAGTCTTTCTATTTCTCTTTGTAGGTCTTTGTATTTTGTTATCTTTTCCAATTCTTTCTCGTCTATTCTGCTGTCTCCAGGCACTGCCATGTCCACTATCCAGACTTTTTTGTCTTTCTTATTGACAATTGTTAAGTCCGGGGTGTCAAACTGAAGGCCTGTGGGCTGGCTGCATCATCCAGAAGCCACACCCACCCCATTGCTGGCAATGGCAAAATAGTCCCAATACGTCTCATGACGTCATGTGACGTCGCGAGTTTCACATGTCTGTTCTATGACTTTCTCTATTTTATGATCCCACCAATTCTTGCTTACAGGCAAATGATATTTCTTGCAGATCTTCCAACGCACCACTGTTGCTACTTTGTCATGCTGCTGCTTATAGTCAGTCTGTGCAGTCTTCTTGCAGCAGCTTACCATGTGGTCCACTGTTTCTTCAGCTTGTTTGCATAGGCGGCACTTACTATCTGTTGCTGTCTTCTCAATTTTGACCTTGTATACATTTGTCCTTAAGGCTTGGTTTTGTGCAGCCAGAATTAATCCCTCAGTTTCTTTCTTCAATTTTCCTGCTCTTAGCCATTTCCAGGTCTTGTTATTATCTGCTTTCTCAGCTATTTTTTTAATGTACTGGTCATGTAGTGCTTTGTCTTCCCATGCCTTTATTCTGTTCTTCATTTGGTCTTTCTTGTAGGACAGTTTGGTCTCTCCAGTAGTCAGTAAGCCTTCCTGATATACTAATTTCAGTGCATCTTCATCATTGTCCTTCAGATATTCTTCCAAAGCCATTTTTTCTTCTTCAACCACCTGATATACTTGCAGCATTCCACACCCACTTATTTGCCTTGGTAGATAGAGTCTGTCAATGTCACTGCGTGGATGAAGGGCATGATTCATTGTCATTATTTTTCTGGTCTTCCTATCCATTGCTCTTACTTCTGCTTGAGTCCAGTCCTCTATTCTAGCTGTGTATCTAATGACTGGAATTGCCCAGGTGTTGATTGCCTTCATGGTATTTCCTCCATTAAGTTTGGACTTTAAGATCTTCACTCTCTTGATGTATTCACCTCTAATCTTTTTCTTGACTTCAGTGTGCTTGATGTTGTTAGCTTGAAGGATTCCCAACTATTTGTAGTAATCTTCCTCATCCAGACTCTTAATGTTATTTTCGTGGGCCATCTTGATTTCTTCAGTTTTCACCATTTTTCCTTGTCTGATAGTAAGTGTGGCACATTTGTCCAAGCCAAACTCCTGAGTTATTCAGTATTGTTGACAGAGGAAACAGTGCAATAACAAATAGTAGTGGTGATAATTAATCTCCTTGAAATATTCCTCTTTTGATATTAATCTCTCCCAGTCTTTCACCACTGACCTGCAACTGTGTCTTCCATTGTGCCATCGATCTTTGCACAAATTTTCTGATGTTTCTACTGACTCCTGTTATTTCGAGGCACTTGATTATCCAGTTATGTGGCAGAGAGTCAATTGCCTTTTTGTAGTCAATCAATGTCACATTCGGGTTGGTCTTCCTTTTCTTGCAGTTTTCCAAGATCATTTAGTCTATTAGGAGTTGATTTTTTGTTCCTCTGCTATTGGGGCGGTTTCCTTTCTGCTTGGGTGGAAAGAGATTGTTTTCAACTAGATGCTGTTGTACTGCATCAGCTACCACACCAGTTAGCAATTTGAAAGTTGTTGGTAAGCAGGTAATTGACCTGTAGTTGCCTGGTGTTGCCCCTTTTGCTGGATTTTTCATTAGGTAGGTTTTCCCAGTTGTTAGCCACTTTTCAATTTCTCCTCCTCATAGTATATTGTTGAACTGCTTGGCAATGAGTGGATATATAACAGTTAGATGTTTCAACCCAAACCCTTGCAGTTTATCATCACCTGGTGCTGATCAATTTTTGATCTTCCTTGCTATTTTTTCTACCATTTTTGTTGTTATTACTAGTTCTTTCATTTCAACTTCTGTTTTATTTGCATCCGTCTCTTTTAACCAAGCTGCATCCTTGTTGCATTTCTTTGGGTTATCCCATATCTACTTTCAGAACTGCACTGTTTCTTCCTTGTCAGGTACTGGCTGATTCATTGCAGTTTCTCCATTAATAGATTGGTTGAAACGTTTCTGATTGGATTGAAATGTTTCTACCAATCCATCATCATCATCATCATCATTAATTATTATTTATGGTGGCAGGGAGGCTTTTGTTTTGTTCTTTGCTTCAAATAACTCTAGTATACTGATGACCAGTTCTGGGCTGCAGAAATCAATATGACCATCATATGGAAGGATAGAAATAAGAAGCGCAGTTTCCCGGTGATGCGTCCGGCCTGTGGGCTGGCAGTTTGACAGTCCTGCTTTAACTCTATTCTGGTCATCTAAAGTTCTGCAGCTCCAGTCTAGTAATACTAGATAATCTATTCTGGAGATTTGATTATTTCATTGCTGTGGTGGTTAGAATGCAGTATTGCAGGCAAACTCTGTCCACTGCCAGGAGTTCGATCCCGACAGGTTCAAGGTTGAGTCAACCTTCCATCCTTCTGAGGTCAGTAAAATGAGGACCTAGATTGGTGGGGGCAATATGCTGACTCTGTAAACTGCTTAGAGAGAGCTGTAAAGCACTATGAAATGGTATATAAGTCTAAGTGCTATTGTTATTTGAAGCAGTGACCAAACTCTTAAAGGTTTAAACACAGAAATGGGGTCTGAAGTTGGAAGTGCTTTATGAAAGGTGAGTTATGCTGACATATGTGCATGCTGCACAAAAACCCAGGAAACAGTGGTCATTAGTTCTCTCCTGCCAACATTTTGGTTTGGCATTGAATAGCTCATTCAAAAGCAAGATTAGATTGTTGGAGCACTACCACATGGGTTACTTCATGCCCCTGGGAGCTGCTCTTACTTCATGAAATGAGTGTATCCAATTTGACAGAGTTCTCATCAGTTTTCTGTTCCATTTAATTTTATTTTTATACAGATGGAGAAATTACCGTTACACCCATACCTTCTGAAAGCCAACTACATGACTTCACATCTACTTTATAACCACATATAATTACATAATCTCATCATTTATTTTCTCCCAAAACTGATGGCTCCTGATACTCATCTTTCTGATCTAAAATTCAAATAACCTAAAACACTTATACAATATGTTTTTCCCCTGCCTCCTGCCCTACCCCACCAAAATATCTACCTTTATTAACCACATTATCATTCAAACAAGACGGAAACAATGTTCTGTATAGGATAAACAAAAGACAAACTATGCTAGCTGAAAATTTGATATAAGCAGTCTTGTTTAATAATATACATTCAAGAGGCATATTGGCACAGTGGATAGAATGCAGTACTGCAGGCTAACTCACCGCTTACTCCAGGAGTTCAATTCTCACCAGCTCAAGCTTGACTCAGCCTTCTGTCCTTCTAAGGTTGGTAAAATGAGGACCCAGATTGTTGAGGGCAATATGCTTATTTTGTAAACCACTTAGAAAAGGGTGTAAAGCACTGTGAAGCAGTATATAAGTCTAAGTGCTATTGCTGCTCAACTATTTGTGCATATCGGTTAATAATGGAGTTACTTTCATATTTCTATTCCTACATAAGGAATAAAACATGACCTGAAAAGCATTTATTACATATTGCTAGTTGGTTTTTTATAGCTGATACAGTCTGAACTAAATACAGGTAGATCTTGACTTGAATCTCTGCATATACAATAAAATCTTTGGACCGTTGTTTAGCCTAACCTGTGTAGTTTGTTGTGAAATATCTACATCTATCTCCATATAGATTACTTTGAATTCTTGATCCTAAACATAGTACCCACAAAGATCTCCCTTGGAAATTTCCAGATTTTAAGCCTTATTTAATATGAAGTTTTTATTTATGTTTTTTTTTCACTTAACAGTGAAAGCAAAGGACCTATCACAAAGCAAAGGTTCTATTAGAGGTAACATTTGTGTTTCTGATTACGCTTTGTGATCTTTTTTATAACTTGCCTTTCCAAAAGCAGATAAGCTGAGGTAGTCGAAAGCATTCCGGCAGGTTCAAATAAATCTTGGGCAATTGGAGAACTGGGTGACAAACCATACTCAATGAGTAGTCTTTAATGGAACTACATCCACCTAGAGCAGGGGTAGGCAACCTTGGCTCTTTTATGACTCATGGACTTCAACTCCCAGAATTCCTGAGCCAGCCAGCTCAGGAATTCTGGGAGTTGAAGTCCATGAGTCATAAAAGAGCCAAGGTTGCCTACCCCTGACCTAGAGGGAAGTAAGCAGTGGGGTGCCCCAAGGTTCTATTTTAGGCCTAGTACTCTTCAATAGCATCATAAATGATCTAGATGAGGGAATAGAAGGAGAACTCATCAAATTTGCTGATGACACTAAACTGGCAGGAATAGCCACAGTGGTGGGATTCAGCCAGTTTCCACCACTTCGGCAGAACCGGTAGCTACTTTTTGTTGCCCAGGCCCAGAATAGACTTCCAGAAGCAGCATCCATACAGAGAACCAGTTGTTCACATGTTTGAATCCCACCACTGAATAGCCAACACCTCAGAAGATAGGCTCAAGATCCAGATGGATCTTGACAGACTTGAATATTTTGATGATTAAATAACTGCTGCCTCACATTATGTAAACAGATCGTAACTAGTTTTTATGGGTGGGGGAGACCCCATCCCAGTGAAGAGAATCTTCGCTCCAACTTGGATAATTTAAAAATGCTTTTTAAAACATATCTGTATTCTTTTTTTTAATTGAAAAAGCTTTTATAATATTTGCCATTGCTTTGTGTTTGGAATTTTAGTTATACATACTGCCTTGGCAATAATATCACTCTTGAAAATTGAGTAAGTCATTTGGTAAATAACAATTACTGTAATCAATGAAAGACATCTAAGAGAACTTCTAGGCCTTTCCTGTTAAAAGTAGTTCTAACAGTATCAAAATAGCTCCCTTTGTATGGAGTTGGAAGAGACCTTGGAGGTCTTCTAGTCCAACACCCTGCTCAAGCAGAAAACTCTACATCATTTCAGACAAATGGTTGTCCAGTCTGTTCTTAAAAACCTCCAGTGATGGAGCACTCACAACTTCTGGAGGCAAATTCCACTGATTGTTTTATCAGGAAATTTCTCCTTCCTTCTAGGTTGGTTCTCTCCTTGATTATCTTTCATCCATTGCTTCTTGTACTGCCTCTAATTGCTTTGGAGAATAGATTGGCCCCCTCTTCTTTGTGGCAGCCCTTTGGATATTGGATGCTGCTATCATGTCACCCCTAGTCCTTCTTTTCATTAAACTAGACATACCAAATTCCTGCAACTGTTCTTCATATGTTTTAGCCTCCAGTCCCCTAGTCATCTTTGTTGCTCTTCTCTGCATTATATTTCTTTTATTCCTGTTCCTTGTCTATAATTATGATGGCAGTAGAATTTGTTTGTAGATGTTTTAGGGTAAACATGTATCTAGAAGTATGTTACAGTGAACCCAATAGCCCTTGAAAATATATATGGTATACAGATCTGTTTGTGGGACATCCTGTGGAATAAGGCCTTTTAGCTGAAAGATATGCCCTTGTTCTTGACATTCTTGAGTCTATTCTTTTCCCTGTTTTGTAATGTCTTGCCTGATTAAAAGTTGAAGGGAATTCAAATGGTCCATACACCTTTGAGTTTTATGGCTTGCTCCTAGTGAAGGTATGGTTCAATTATAAATTTAAGGATAAATAATGTAGAGAAAGAAAACTACCTGCCAATTAGAAGAGACACTGTTATTAGACACCATTGTAGTTTAATATAAGGGAGTTTCAATTTGTTTGATATGTTCTCCTTATCAGAATTATCTCTGCTATGAAAACACATCTTGGACCAAAACATATACAGTATTCAGTGGTGGGATTCAACCGATTTGCATCACTTTGACAGAACCGGTAGCTAATTTTTTGTTGTCCAGGCCCAAAATGGACTTCCGGAAGCAGCATCCACACAGAGAACCATTTGTTCACATATCTGAATCTCACCACTGCATATATTATTTTTTGTTTTAAAATGTCTGGCCTCAGGCCCTGATGATCTTACTTAGTTTGGATAACGAAACATCTGCAAAAAACCCAAACAAACAACCAAGCTCAGAGAGCTCCAAGGACCCTTCATTTCAATTAAGCTACAAATATTTTCGTTAATTGGTGTTTGGCTTCTGTTATTTGAAAGAAAAAAAAATGAAATAAGGACCTAATCTTAAATGTGTTCCCAATCTGAATTTGGTCCATGTATTAAATTTTCATCAAAATCCCTTTGCTAGACTATCTTGAAGGTTCTCATTACTATTAATAGCAGTGTGAGACAGAAATAGCTAGATGGCAATTTTAGCCCAAAATAGCTCCCTCTGTATTGCTGCTCCCCACTTCCAAATAAAATATGCACCAAAATCGTGCTTCCTCCTATATTTTGTAAAGCTTATTTTCATTTAATTGACATGCTTGATACATACTAAAGTAGAATAAATTAAAATGACTAACCAACCTTTTTTATACAAGGAACATCTAAAAATTTATGACAGTTGATGTTCATATGGATGCTTATAATCTCAAATTAATTTTTGTCCCCCCCCCAAATTTCTTCTCTTCATAAATATTTACATCTCAATTGTTTAGATGTGTGCCAGTATATGGTGGCTTTAGATTGGTGTCATTCAGACACACATGTACAGCCATTGAGAATAAGCCTATCAAACAAGCTTGGATTTATTCTTGGAATAAACATGCACAGTATTGTATATTAAAGGTAAGATATCTATAAAGTTTTGAGCTCAGAATTTAGAATATTAGAATTAAATATAAGTCTTATTGATGTCCATAGGGTGGGGTGATTTGTGCCTGCATTTGTATGTTCATGTGTGTGAATGTGTTATATAACTTGCCCAGAATCAGATCTGAACACACTACAAAAACTTTAAAATAAACAGAAATTGCATATGTTCATATTGAAGGATGTAGATTTCTACACAAGAAAAACATTGAAAAGTCTTCCACTTTTAAAACAGTGTAAAATAATTTGAAAAGGAAAAAGGCATTTCTGTAACTTTATTTTAATGAAAAAAGCCAAAAAAGTTATGAGAACAATGAATTATATACAGATACAATGCCTGATCTTATAGATCAGTTGTGAAGCTGATGGGTTGAGAAAGACAATTTTGTAATTAATTAGTTTATTGATTCCAGGTCAGATAAGAAAATTGTTAGCAATTATTTGAATTCATCAAATATCATTACAAATACCCTTCCTTCTGAATATGAATTCTGATTAAATCAATTCAATTTAGACTAGATTTAATCAGGGGTAGGATTAACCCAATTTAGGCTACATCCAGGATATTTTGCTTAAGACTTAAATTCAGCTGAATAAATGGTTAGTGAGATTTACGGGAGATAAAGCCATCAGTCTGGGGAAAAAACTAATTTAAATAAATTAAATATGATTTTTGTAAAAATTATTTGTATTCCATATAGTTAGGATTTCATTTAATATTACTTTGGTAGCATTAAGTTACAATATTCAAGAAAAATATCTGGGTGCTGTATTTACCTTGATGTAAAAATCCATATACCTGACTTGTGTTCCAGTCTTAATAGTTCTGGGGAAAAATAAATCCTCAATCATCTAAAGGTAAATTTGCTTGACTGAATCAGTGTAAAACATGATTTTCTTCACCATACTATAACTTCCAGGGTGCTCAAATCCAACTGTGGGGAGCAGATGTTCAGAAGCAAGTTTTGCCATGTGTATATCTGAATATATATAAATAAGCAGTGCATGTACTGCTTTAAAAGTTTGGTCTAGCTTATAAAGATCACCTGTAAACTTTAATAAATCTCTATATTCCCCAAATCCTAGCTTTTGTTGAGAAGAAAAATAAGACTCAATTGCTTTATGTCTGTTCCAATGCACCAAGAAGCTGGTCACTGATACTACCATTTTCTTAGCGTCTACTATGTTGGAATAGAGACAGTACATTGGTGCTTCCTTTGTTTAATTTGGAATTTAATTGACCCTATTACAGTACCCTTTTAAGTTTATTTATTTATTTATTTGTTTTATATACCGCCCTTCTCCCGGAGGACTCAGGGCGGTGTACAGAGCAATAAAGTAAGAATACAATAAAGCAATAAAGTGA
Organism: Vipera berus; assembly: GCF_964194415.1. Classification (NCBI taxonomy): domain Eukaryota; kingdom Metazoa; phylum Chordata; class Lepidosauria; order Squamata; family Viperidae; genus Vipera; species Vipera berus. The sequence continues at coordinate 309,123,540 of NC_138202.1, forward strand.
GAAAATTTTAAAACCCAAATCCATCAGGCCAGGCCGGCTTGTTGGAATAGATAAGTTTTTAGATCACGCCGGAAGGAGCGAAGGTCGGGGGCCATCCGGATTTCAGCTGGTAAGTGGTTCCAAAGGATTGGCGCACCCACCGAGAATGCTCTCCCCCTGGGGGTCACCAGCCGACATTCTCTGACCGGTGGCACCCTGAGGAGGCCCTCTCTGTGGGAGCGCACAGGACGGAGGGATGTTGACGCTGGCAGTAGGTGCTCCCGTAGGTAATCCGGACCCACGCCAAGTTATTAATGAAGGAGCACGGTGACTGATGAGATTAGGACAGTGGGCTGATGGTCAGCAAGCTCAAAACCTGGTTGCTGCCACAGGACACTCTCCAGCTCCTGCCAACTCAGCAGTTTGAAAACAGGCAACTGCAAGTAGATCAATAAGTATCACTTTGGTGGTATCACTTAATGAGGAAATGAAAGGAGCCCCAACTGGGCATCCTCCGGCAACAGTGATGTTAACATTTAATCCCTTCAATCCAGAAGTGCTTTGTTGCTCCCAACACGACAATAGTAGTAGTGTCAAAAATAATTCTGTACTCAATCTGCTGTGCCCCAGGAAAGGAGTGAAGTTCCACACACAACCAGTTTTTGCAGATTTCTCTGGTGATGCACAGGCCCATCAGAACTGCCAAGTTCACTTCTGCCTTTTGATCTGGCAGGTCTTGTCTTTGGACTAACTTCCTGTGAGCAGAACAGGGCAACCAAAGGCAGACTCCAGTCTCATCCCATCACCCTTCTTCAGAAATGTGTGTTTGTGTGTGTGAAGTTTAGACTTTTAAGATGTTTGATACATACATTTTATACAAAACAATATTTAAATCTATCCCTCTGTCTATATACAGACCGAAAGGAAAAAAAAAGAAGCTTGCGTCATAGAGATGAAAAACAACATACAAAACGCATGTATAGCAAATATTATAAAACATGTATTTGTAGTGCAAGTTAAAAGTACAGGGGACTCTACTTATACTGGCCAGCTCGAGGGAAGCACATGATTCTGAGTAATCAACAAGAGCCCCCAAATTCAAATTCTTCAGAGTTGACAGTATTAACAGAATACAAAAATATGGTGAAAATTTACACATTACACATAAAGTACTTAATTTTTTAATAGTTTACAATAGAGATCTACAGATATGTTTCCAATTTAGCTGGCTTCTTACTATCCACCCTTTTTAATATTATAGGTGTGGTTACATATATCAAAAACAATCTCAAAGCATAGCTATACAGCAACATATTAGGGTCTGAAGATGAGACCGGTACACGTTAAATATTTCACTGGCTTACTAAATTGACAGTTTATTCATTTACAGTTGTTGTTTTAATCTTAATAGATTTGTCTTTGAGACGAAAACAGAATGTCCTTTGTTAATAACCTCCTCAGTATTATAACAATGATATGAGAAGCCCTCTTAGGCTTTCCACAAGAAAACAAGGTGTGCGTGGCTTTTCTTTTATAGTAGGCTTTCTTAATGATGTAATAACAGAGTTCTATTTTAATTGGGATAAACTAATTATTGTTTTCAGGATATTTCTGAGTTCATGTTCCCCAGAGATTAAAAACATTTTTAGTCATTTATTTGGTCTGATTATTTGTTTCTTTCTAGTCTGTCCCCATAACCCCTAGGGCAATACATATTCTTGTTTGATCGCATTACACAAAAATAAATAATGCACTGTTAATTCTAAAAACTACAAGGAACAGATAGGGCATCTATGGCATAACAATATAAAAATCAAGTAAGCCACGGGATAGATACAGCAACTCCACTTAATGGGTTTTTCCTGTTTTTTCCTTTCACATAAGAACTCTTAACAAATTCTTCCAGTGTTTATTTTTTAAAAACGTTTTCTTTCTTTTCTTTCTTGTTAGTATTTCTGCTTTCCTAAAAATGCTTCATGTCTATCTCACTAACCAAGTAGATGAAATGTAGGATAAGGCTTCACGGTTTTGCATCAGATGACTGTTTAAAAACAAAACACGAAACAGTGAAACCAACTTTCAATCCATTCAGACTAGTACCGTTTCATTTTCTTTTTTTCTTTTTAAAAACCATGGATGATATATATATTTTTATTTCCTTCTTTTGAATGTTTCTTTTTCGCTTTTCTTTCCAGAGGAAAAAAATATACATATTCCAAAATGCTCCAATACATCCCTTAGCTGCATTTGCAAGACTTTACAATCATATTTGAAAGCTGTTCAATTTTGGGTGTTTTGCCAATGTAATACAAGATAGTGAGGGGTTCCAGATCCTGAGATACACAGCACGGAGATGCAGATGCCTCTGGGTTGATTGAGTTATACAAGCTAAGCACCTAGGAGGAAAAAGAAGGGGGGAAAAGAGATATTTCTTCAAATTCTGCAGTTATTACAGTGGCAAGTAACTTTGGATAACAAGGAGCCTAGGGCTCTGATGGCACCATTGACATGGTGAGAATTTATTATTTAAAGTAATTATACTCAAATTCTTTTCCTCTGTATAAGACTAGACATCTGGAATCAATAAAAACACAGATATGTAAAACGTCCAAACAGTAGAAAATTTTCACAGCAGTAAATTACATTTTTTTCCTGAAACAGCTGTTGATTAAAAAAGAGACACCAGTGAAAATACTAGAATACTTCTAAAATGAAAGGTTTTCTCAAGATTCTAGGCTTCACAAGAGGGGATAGAGTTGAAAATTGCATATCATTCTTTGGCTTTTTTTGAGGAAGTAGTTGATAGAGTTATGTAAGATAACTGTTAAGTAAAAGTAAGGGAGAGAAATAAAATGTCCCATTAAAATTTTGCTTTTCGCCATCAACCCCCCTCCCCCACCCCGGCCCGGCCAATCAGGGCTGGCCTCACCTGACCTATTGGTGATAGTTTTTCAATTCCACATATTTTAACTTGCTTCTAAGAACAAATGAAATCCTGTTGGATGGGGCCTTTTCAGTCCAAAATCCTTTCCAGAATGGCCAATCATGCTTACAGGAAACCCATAAGTAGAACATAGTAATCCAGCCCTTTCCAACTACAGGTAGTGCTCGACTTACAATAGTTCATTTAGTGACCATTCAAAGTTACAACGGCACTGAAAAAAGTGACTTATGACCGTTTTTCATAGTTACGACCTCTGCAACATCCCCATGATCATATGATCAACATTCAGATGCTTAGCAACGGGTTCATACTTATGACCACTGCGGCATCATGGGGTCACATGATCACCTTTCACAACCTTCTGACAAGCAAAGTCCATGGGGAAATCAAATTCACTTCACAGCCAGGATACTAGCTTATCAACTTCAGTGATTCACTTAACGACCGTGGCAAGAAATATTGTAAAATGGGGAAAAACTCACTTAACAACAGAAATTGTTCCATGACCATTGATCTCTAAAAGCATATCTTCTCAAGATAAATGGATTGTTTCCATTTATTTATGGTCAGGGATGAAATGTTTAAAACTTGTTAGAAAACAAGTAAAATAAACTAAAAACAAATGCACCATACAGCCCCTCCCCCCACACCTTTATAAACACTCCAAATTGTAATCCTTTCAGTTATAATCTGAAACACATATTTCTATCATCAGACATCAGAACCATTCCTACTCATTGAAGGTACTCTAACTGCTATGCTTACCACTGATCCATATTTCTTTATGGTTTTTTTGCAGCAGGATGCTGCATGGAGTTGCTTGCCTTTTTTACTGCCAGATAAAGAAAGCTATTCTTTATACTAAAGGAGTGGAACAGGGACCAAGTCTTTGCATACTGAATACTTGAGTTTCTTTACATATACAATCTGGATATGAAGTACAGTTTTTTTACTTTTAAAATGCTCTTTCCCTTTCCCTTAATTTCTGTCAATGTTATATGCCATAACAGATTAATCTGTTTTTTAAAAAAATAAAGTTGGGTAAATGAAGTATTAATCTATCAATTAAATTAATTAAAATCATTTTAAACTGACAAAATAGGTTTTGTTCTGCTTTATAGACCTAATATTACTTAGTTTTCTAAAATACTTACTCTACTGTGCTGAGTGTCTGAGCTCCATAAATAGGGACAAGCTCCTGCACAGAAATTTGCATGATATCCTTTAGGTTCATGTATCCATTTCCATCCAAGATCTTTCTTGAAATCAATATAAAATGGACGTAGACAGCAGTTATCTTGCACGTTCCTGTAAATGGAGTTATAGACAAGTTATTTAATAAGCTTCTGCCAGTCGGAATGCTCCTATGCAGTACATATTCCTTAATGCAATAAATCATTCAGAAATGCAAGTGAGGAGACATTTCTGTTTTTCAAGGAATAATTTCTTTGAACAATGAACTAATCCAGGTCTAGCTGAAAGTGAATGAGTTATAGGAGCAGGGACTTTGAAGTTGTTCCTAAGCATTCAGCACCATATGGCAGATTCAGCAGGTGTACAACTTGTACTAAGATGTACCGGTATCATTTGTTTGATTTCTATAGCTACCCAGTTGAACAAGTTATTCTGGGAAGCATATTTCATAACAACATTAAAACAATACTCTCTATTGATCTGTGTCTTTTATTCATTGAATAAAATTATTGCCATGGATGTTAATATAGCCAAGAAAAGGGGCCCTTAACATACTGTGGGGTAAGATACATTACCAGGTCTTTATGGCCTTACAAAAAGCCAACAGGTTTGAGGTCATCTTAATGTTTGAGGAGAAAATGTTCTCGAGGGCATGGGCTACCACAGAGAAACCACATCTCCTCATCCCAGCCAGTCAACATGTCTTGACTGATAAGACCCAAAATGTGCTTAACTTGCTAGACCAGAGGTCCCCAACCTTTTGGGCACCAGGGACCAGTTCTGTGGAGAAAGTTTTTTCTACAGACCGGGGAGTGTGTGGTTTTGTGTGCCTACATCCCATGGATGGGCCTACATCTCATGGATGGGACTTTGCTTGTTTGTGTGGACCGGTTGCTAGAGCTCCTGTTGCCACCTAATTCTTGTCCTGGGGTTGTGAGTCCAGGAAAATCCCCCTATTACAAGCCAGTTTTGCACAGGAAATGCAGTCCTTTCAAAAATGGAAAAAGCTGGCATCAGAAGGCTTTGAAAAGCCACTGCCTCTGGATGCAACCAAGCCTCAATTCCTCCCCATTCAGACACTAACTGATTCCAAGCACAGGACAGACCTTTAGCCACATTTTCTGATTTCTGGCAGTACATTAGCAGCTGCTCAATTATTACATGATTTTGAACATATGCTCTTGTTCTATACATTTGAGACATTTTACTAGAGCATAAGAATTCAATTTGTTTAATTTTTCAAATTGGAGATAGCCTACCTTTTGAACTAGCAAAAACAGCCAAAATGTGACAGAGATTTTAACAAAGGTGCTAATAAAAGCAAATGTTATTCTTCAGTTAAATTGCAGTTAGTATAAAATGCCAGAAAATGAACAAATGAGATTTAGGGCTGAACATATAATCTGATGTGTATGAAGCCCCTTGCTGAATTCTTGATATGCTTGTTGAAGTTATGAAGCAGCTGCTCAATGGTTTCTTGGCCAAGTATCTTCTTCAAAGCAGCCCCCCCAAGTCCTACAGCAGCTGTAGCCCTTCAAGACTTTGAGGAAGAAATCCAGAGAAATACAAACTTTTATCCAAAGTTATGTGGGTGGGGAGGGGATGGGAAGTGACATATTCCTTTCACTAGAATGCTGTTAAAATTATAAATAAAAAGCAGTTTTTTTTAAAAAATGGGCTGCATTAATATTTTTATGCATGCATAAAAGTCTATAACATCTTATAATGTAATTACCTAAAACAATAAGCTGCATCTAAAGCACGCTTCTTCCGCCGACTGGATTGTTGCGACTCAAGTCTGTAGGAGGGTAACAACATTAGCAGAAGATGTGGGCTCTTCCCACTGTATTTTTTCCTACTCGACTTTAAAGCTTTCTCACCACTGGAATAAGGGTGGTCATCAATACCTTTAAAAAATACATTTTGGTAATAAATATTGTGTTGCTTTTTTTGGAACAAATTATATAAAGTATCTCTTCACAAGAAACTCAAATCATAGAATAATCAGGTGTGCTGGCATCAGCTGGGCTGATTTAAGACATGCTGATACATGAATGTGGGAAGCAGGGACCTACATACATTGAATTAAATACCCTATATTCTTATTATCTTTGCATCATTTCAGATCAGGAACACTTGCTTCATTCATATCAATTATTAGTCATATGATGGGTTATAGGTTTCCTTGTCCCACAATTATTACAATTATCCATATAATATTTATTTAATCCCAAGCAAATATTAATTCATTTCAGTGTAGGGATAATAGACAATAGTGTGTCACTTTAGATCCAGGGGAGATGGAGATATAAAAGAAGCAGCTAGAGCAGACATGTCAAACACAAGGCCTGGGGGCCAGATCCGGCCCGCGAAGTGGTTTCATGCGGCCCGCGAAGCCATCCTGGAAACAGTGAGGGAACGGCCCCCACTGCCTTGGCCCTGGCCCAGAGACCCTCCTCCTGCCAGAGACCCTCAGATCTGTCCCACTCCTGCCCAGGCCCCCATAGGCACCCTTGATGCGAATGATGTAGAGCTGGCTATGCCCACCCAGTAGTGCCATACGCACTTTAGCCATGCCCACCCAGTAGGCCACGCCCACTCAGGCCACACCCACCCAGCCCCCTGAGGGCAACCGCAATGCTGATGCGGCCCTCAATGAAATTGAGTTTGACACCCCTGAGCTAGAGAATCAGTCTCAGGGACGCAGGGACTATATGTGAATCTAGTTACCTGCGTTATGATATAGACTCCATTAGTATGCTTGAATGTACCTTTCACATACATGTAAGGTCACCAGTTAGATAATGGACAGGATTTAAATTAGTCATTTACATTCTGATTCTCTGAGCATGAGTGCTGATATCTATTGGCACTAAAAGAGTTATGGCTGGATGGTCAAAATCGAGAATCCCTAAGCAAGTTGCAAGATGAATACCATCTGACACTCCATATTTTTCTTCATTAGTTGAGTTTAGCAGTACTGGGCATATTATAAGATCTAATGAAACATTTCACATTTATTACAAAATTACTTTATTTTTAAATGTTTAGTTATTACCTGCAAATCTTGCCTCTAATTCTTCACTTTTGTTTGGGATAATATAATTATTTGAAGGCACAAATGTACAGCACGGACAATGTAAACTGATCTTAAGTCCCAAATTCCTGTCTGCAAAATATAAGAGAAAGAAAATTTACCTTACATCAGGTCAGGCAAGACTTCAAACTGTTCAAATTTAATACAGGTTAACTCTAAAATAATTAATTACTATCACCTTTGTGATGGAGCCATTCATGTACAGCCTCAGTTACATCAAAAGATAACCATTCACCCTCAGCTCTTGTTTTCACGACCTTGCTATCAATATAGCGTTGTGTAGGTGATGTGGGATCTTTATTTTTGATCATCTGCAAAACAAGAACATCTATATTCTGTGACATGGAGTTCTCACAATTTAATTTGAAAAAATAGCTAAAGGGGACTCAAAACAGAATACTGAAAATCACTATAAGCCTCAAGAGGTTGTGCCATCTATCTATCTGTCTGTCTGTCTGTCTGTCTGTCTGTCTGTCTGTCTGTCTGTCTGTCTGTCTGTCTGTCTGTCTGTCCGTCCGTCCGTCCGTCCGTCCATCCATCTATCTATCTATCTATCTATCTATCTATCTATTTATATCAATGTCATGAAAGCAAATTTCGACATAATGCTTTGATCAACTGTGACACAACAGAATTACAAGAAAAAAAATCTTGAAATATTTTGTAGAGATATGCAGCTGAACTGCACAAGTGAGATTCTTTTCGTCAAACGGAGATTTTGTACTCAAACTTTTACTGCTTTACCATAACTTGAAATACATTTAAGCAAATTTCCTGATGTCATTCTTTTTTTATTTAATTGACTATGATTCAGTTCCTTTTCTTTATGTTAAAGTAACCCTAACAATGTTTTAAACCAAGGCAAGGTAGATAGAATTGGTTTCAAGACTTTTATACCCAAGTGTACCTTTTGTAACAAATGTAATGTTTTTGTAGTGTTTCTTTATCAGAAAAAAATGGATAAATCTGGTCCTCCGATAATTTTTTTTACATTACTAGAATTTTGCATTTTTGAAACATGGATCACTGTAATACAAGACAATTTCTAGTATTCATGACTGCACTAAGAATACAGCACTTCTTAATGCCTGAAATATGAGATCAAGACCAAAAATGGCTTTCAAGATGATAATATGATACTTAGATTGAAACTTAGATTGAGACTTGGAACATGCCCACCCCATCTGATCTAGTGGGATGTGGATATATTCTAGGGAAAGGTGGTGCCACAAATGGTCAGAATCCTTGCCATGTGGAACTTTAAATGTGATAATCAGCACTTTGAATTGCATCTGAAAGAAAACTGAAGCCAATGCGCTCACTCAATAAAAATGTAACATGGGCAAACCTAGTGGCAGCTGTTGTATTCTGGACCAGTTGTAACTTTCAAATGGTCTTTAAGGGCAGCCCCATGTAAAGCATATTGCAATAATCCAGGTTGGAGGTAACTAAAGCATGAGTGACCTCCCCCTCCCTTAGATATGGCTGCCACTTGCTCATCAAACAGGAGCCGTGCATCCAGAAGGACTCTTAAATTGTGCCCCCACTCTTGTTTGGCGAAGTGCAATCCCATCCAGAGTAAAAAAAAAAAAGATAAATTACCAAGTCCCACAGGGCTAAAACCCCAAAGCCACTCCATCTTGCCAGGATACAGCCAAAATTGGTTCGATCCCATCCAGACCCTTACAGCTTCCAGGAACTTCAATAACTCCACAATAGTATCACTTGCTTGGCCCAGGGTAGATAATTGCATATCACCAACATACTGATGAAACTGTACCCCATGTTGCTGGATAACCTCCCACAGCAATCATATAGGTTAAAGTGTAGAGGTGAAAGACTCAAGCCCCGAGGCAACCCACCCTGCAGAGCCTAAGGCTTGAACTTTCTTCCCCCATCAACACTGACTGGAACCGGCCATGGAGAAAGGAGAACCACTGTAAAATATTGTCTCCTACTCCCAACCCCTGGAGCCAGTCCAGAAGCATACCTTAGTATCAATGTATCAAAACTCACTGAGAGACCAAAAGCTCCTGAGAGAGCCAGGACAGCTGCATCATCCCCATCCCACTCCAAAGGTCAGGAGCAAGCATTTTTTACCAATGCCATCCCTGATCTAAACATTGGCCTGAAAAGAATCCAGGTAATAAGATTCAGCCATTTCATTATTCAAGATATAGTTCGATCATACTCAAAAGGTTATTTCACCATCTCATATCACAAGGTTTTTTATTTACTTCCAACTCTCTCTCTCTCTCTTGAAAGCAATTATGAAAAGCAAGCAGATATATATATATATGTGTATATGTATATGTATATGTAAGTGAAGAGGAACTGAAGAGTCTCTTGTTGCGAGTGAAGAAGGAGAGTGCAAAAGTTGGGTTGAAACTAAACATTAAGAAAACTAAGATCATGGCATCCGGCCCTCTTAATTCCTGGCAAATAGATGGGGAAGAAATGGAGGTAGTGACAGATTTTATTTTCCTGGGCTCCAAGATCACTGCAGATGGGGACTGTAGTCAAGAAATTAAAAGACGCTTGCTCCTAGGGAGGAAAGCCATGGCAAATCTAGACAGCACACTAAAAAGCAGAGACATCACCCTGTCAACAAAAGTGCGTATAGTCAAGGCTATGGTCTTCCCAGTTGCAATGTATGGCAGTGAAAGTTGGACCATAAGAAAGGCTGAGCGCAAAAGAATTGAGGCCTTTGAACTCTGGTGCTGGAGAAGACTCCTGCGAGTCCCTTGGACTGCAAGGCGATCAAACCGGTCAGTCCTAGAGGAGATCAACCCTGACTGCTCTTTAGAAGGCCAGATCCTGAAGCTAAAACTCAAATACTTTGGCCACCTAATGAGGAGGAAGGACTCACTGGAGAAGAGCCTAATGCTGGGAAAGATTGAGGGCAATAGAAGAAGGGGACGACAGAGAATGAGGTGGCTGGATGGAGTCACTGAAGCAGTAGGCGTGAGCTTAACTGGACTCCAGAAGATGGTAGAGGACAGGAAGGCCTGGAGGAACATTGTCCATAGGGTCGCGATGGGTCGGACACGACTTCGCAACTAACAACAACAACAAATATATATATATATACATACACACACACATATATATATACACACAGAAACCCAAGACAGAGAACAAGAAAATGGCAAAGCCCTCCTCCCATACTTAAAAGGGACCACAGACAGAATCAGCAAGATCCTCCAAAAACACAACAACAAAACAGCATTCTACACAGACAGAAAAATATCCACCATCCTAAGAAACCCCAAAGACATAATTGGGTTAGAAAACCAAGGAGTATACGAAATCCCATGCACCACCTGCCCCACCACATACATCGGACAGACCAACAGAAGAATAAGTGCACGCATTGAAGAGCACAAAAACTCACTCAGAAAGGGAGAACAAACTTCATCCCTGGTCCAACACTTTGAAGCCACGGGACATGAAATTGATTTAAAAAAAAACCAAAACTATCGCCAAAATTGAACATTTTAACAACAGAATAATCAGAGAAGCCATTGAGATAGAAAAACGCCCCCACAGCATGAACAAACGAGATGATACCTCTCGCCTACCAGCCATTTGGAAACCCGCCTTGATTGACAGACGAGTCCCAACCACCAAGAATGATACCAGACCCAAACTCATGACAACATCACATGACATCACCACCACACAACCATTCAAAAAGCAAATCCGAACCCACAATGATAACGACGCACAACCACAAAACAGAAACCTAACCACAGCTGGAACATCAGCCACTTTAAACCCCTCCAAACCACACAATAAGCAAACTGACACCCACTATAAAAACATGGCACCACCACAAACACGAAGCCGAACAAAAGCAGCACAACTCACCAGCTCAGGTCTAAGGCTGGCAGCTGAGACCAGCCCATCCACTCAAAACACACCCCACCCAATCAGAACACACCCACCATTCAAAACACACTCCCACCCAATCAGAACACACCTAATCCCCCACCCAATCAGAGCACACCTCCACCCACAGAACACACCCCCTCTGGCAGTTTAAAAAAGAGGAACAAACAGCCACTACCACATGCTTCTCCCAGAAAAAGGAAGCTGAAGCCACCAGCCTGAGGATGACGGATGGGATTCCGTCGAAACGTTGCTCCTACACCTTCAATTCTACGCGGGGAAAAACCCGAATGACCAAAGATCCACATACAAACACCCGCGAAAACCTCAGAAAACACATACACACACACACACACATATATGTGTGTGTGTGTGTGTGTGTGTGTGTGTGTGTAAATTTTAAATTGCTAACAAAGAATTAAGGGAGACTGATATGCATTTAAAACTTATTAGTTTTCATCAGTCAGCCATACCCTTCCGAGATTCGAACCTGGGCTGATTACACATTAGGCAGTTGTTTTCACCTCTAAGCCACAGGATCTCTCTCGCTTTGTTAGCAGAGAAGCAAGGGGAGATATATGACAAATGCTTGTTAACTATTAGATTACCTTGCTAGGCCCCAAACATGGGACAAATCTTTATCTCCTGTGTCAGCCTTTATCTTTATCTCCTGTGTCGAATCATTATCTTTATCTCCTTTATCTTTATCTCCTGTGTCGAATCTCGGAAGGGTATGGCTGACTGATGAAAACTAATAAGTTTGAAATGCATATCAGTCTCCCTTAATTCTTTGTTAGCAATTTAAAATTTACACAAATATGAGCTGTCACCAGTGTGAGTACTGCCTGTCGATGGCCTTCAGGATAGGCTGACACAGGAGATAAAGATTTGTCCCATGTTTGGGGCCTAGCAAGGTAATCTAATAGTTAACAAGCATTTGTCATATATCTCCCCTTGCTTCTCTGCTAACAAAGCGAGAGAGATCCTGTGGCTTAGAGGTGAAAACAACTTCCTAATGTGTAATCAGCCCAGGTTCGAATCTCGGAAGGGTATGGCTGACTGATGAAAACTAATAAGTTTGAAATGCATATCAGTCTCCCTTAATTCTTTGTTAGCAATTTAAAATTTACACAAATATGAGCTGTCACCGGTGTGACTACTGCCTGTCGATGGCCTTCAGGATAGGCTGACACAGGAGATAAAGATTTGTCCCATGTTTGGGGCCTAGCAAGGTAATCTAATAGTTAACATATATGTATGTATGTATGTATGTATGTATGTATGTTAAATGTTTGTTAAGCATTCAGAATACACTTGCTTGGCGTATTCGGGTCTTTTCCCATGTAGAATCTTACACGGGAAAAGACCCGAATACGAAATGGGAGGAGACACCATCCTCTGGGAAGATAAAATGAAAAAGAGGGCCATACAGGGTTTCTTTAACTTCACAGAGGAAAGAAGACTTGTCAGTTTAATAAACATACTAAATATTACACAGTATAACATAGTAAATATAATAAACAGACCATTTTGCCTCTTACTATGCCCAAATATTAAGCAGTGGCCTTAGCACAAATGCCTGCTTCTCTCTCACTTGCTTGAAAGTGATTAATGTTGTTGACTGTTTGCTGAAAAGTATTTCCAGGATATTTCCCATGAATAACTTTTGACAGCAGGGTTTTTGGCAACTTCAGCCACCTGCTAAATTCTGCAGGTCATGTTATTCCATCAGCTGGACTTCCTTAAAGCTATGTGGCTGCAAAGGGAAATAGTTCCGCAGAAGACAGTCGGGGTCTTTCTTTTGGCTTTAGTCAGCTTTGTATCTGGCAGGCACTGAGTACAGAGTGTGGACCTTAACAAGCTATTGTACGAGGTGCAGCATACTTGCCAAAATACAAAAGGTACATAGGACTTGCCAAATGTTTTAAAGCCGATAGTTCTGTGATCCGCTTCCTGTGATCTTGCCAAGCACGTTCATCATGCAAGATTGCAAATAACAAGGACATGTGGCACACTACATAAACCCACTTATAGCTTGTATGAAGGTAACACAACTATAGTGGATATTAATTGTTCGTACAGTCTCTTAAAAGTGGCTTCCATTTCCTCTGTTTGTACTTATCATGGTAAAAACTAGCATAGTTTAAAAATGAAAATTTCTAGCATTCGTATCTGTGAAAAAAACCATTTAAATACGTTAGGGTTCTAAGGGAAAGCTACCATGGGCCTGCACAACTATCTTTTCTCTGATGCTTTCATCTTTTATTTCGATGCCAGTTCTTTATCTTGGCTGCTATAAGTACCACACCTCAGTGCCTGTAATCTCTACAGCTTACATAAGGGTAAAACAGTGCTCTAAGTTTGTCTTTCTTCCTGAGCCAAATATATTTTATCAAAAAGTCATCTTTGCCAAGATTTCTTTTCCTGCTAGAGGTTAAAATGTATTAAGCTGTGAAAATACTGAAAATGTAATTTATTTTTGGCTTGCTTGAGAAATGATTACTGTGAATCTAGTGTATTTCATTGTACCCATCTGTAGCCATGCAAAGAACTGAAGACAAGTGTACAGGTAAGTGTGCAATGAGGTTTTTATTGAAAAAACAATGGGATGGGCTACAATACAATAGCTGTCATTAGTTGCCTGTCAGTTTTGTCCTTAACACAAGTACTGATACTTCCCACAATAAAGCTGCCATATTACACCAGATTTCCTCCAGTGTATCCACTTGCATTAGCAGATTCCCCTAGGGGAAATCAATTGATAGTTGCTTTTGATTAATCATATTCTAATATAATTTATGGAGATTAACCGATTTGAAGAAAATTGGGGCAGAAGAATTTCATTATAAAAGTATTGTTCTTCATCATACTAGTTAGCCAAAACATACCTTCAGTGATAGAAGACATCTTAATACCTTACCATTGTTTCTGCTTTATACACTTTATATTGTCAAAATATAAAGTATATAAAGAATGCATAAATAGGATGGTCACAGTTCAGAAAAAGGCTGAAACAACACAAATAGTTTAGAAGTGTTCAGAAATTATCAGGAATAAATACAAATTCATCACTAATCAAAATTCTTTTTGACTATCACTTGCCTGAAACATGCTAGGTTTGATTAAAAATCAGAACCATGAAACCATGAAAGCTATTACTTTTTTTTAAACAAGTTTTATTAGTTTTTCAATTTACAACCTATATATTTAGAAAGCATTATGATACCTGGGTAGTCATCAATTGAGTAACAGAGTTTTCAATACATAGTTCGGGTTACATTATCATAACATCCTTCTCTATTTCCCTCAACATTCAATACAATGTATTTAAACTAACAAATTTCTAGGAATAGCATGGTGAATTAGAGAAGATTTTGACAATCCAATTTCGATAAAGTATATCTATATCCTGTTATTAAATTTTATCTAATTTTGATGTTAATTATAGTATCCAAGTTTAACCTTTAACATCCCAAACAGTATTCACAACCCAAAGTTCCCTTATCTTATTACACCAAAGACTGTATCATCTAACATACACCCAATAGTTAAACAGCTAGCTTCTACTTAATAAACATTGTTTGTTTCATATCCTAATACATCACAAGTTACCAATTGGAGAGTCTATATTTATCAGTCTAGTTCTACTTATACATAACCAAAATTTTAACATCAGACATAGGATCCATAAGCCAAATTTCCATTTTATCAATATATAAATTTATAATATTTGGAATAAGCTTAATAAGTACTTAAACACATTTTAATTCTATCTCACAAATATTTTCTATTTCAGATCCTAATAAGTCACTAATTACTAACAGAATGATCTACATAATTCTCTAGGAATTCATTTTTTAAATCTAACTCTAGGTTTCTTTTTTGCCAGTCGGGTTTCCAGACCCAAGGCTTTAAATTGCCAAGTAGGTCTTCCTTTGCTCGCATGCATATTATTTGCACCAGAGGAGGCCATCCAACCATCAGCAATGTACAAAAGTTGAACCATTTATAGTCATTATATTGTTGCCATGTTAATTCCATTCTCTTTATTTGCTCTAACATCTCTGTCTGCAATTCAGTCTGGATTCTTCTTCTATCTGGGTTGACCTGTTTTGAGTAGAAAATCTTATCCAGTTTTGTAGTTAGTAGTTGACTGTCCAAGCTTTTGTCTTTGTTGGTCTTCGACGTCCTCTATATTGGCATCACTATCTTGCATGTAGTGTACTTCTGAAATTGTAGGCTCAAAAGTTGAGTATTAAGTTTTTTCCTTGATTGTTGTTGGTCTTTAGGATTGTCTGTCATAGTAGTAGTTCCTTGTACTTTAAAAATTGAAGGTTCTTTGAGTAAAGTCAGGTTTTGGATATTAGTTTTTTCAGTACTTTGTTGTTGTTGCTTATATTCCTCTGTCTCAATAGTAGTACCTTCCAATTTTGTTATATTCTGAAGTGTAAATTCTTTAGTTGCAGTCTGGGTTTCCACTTGTAAATTAAGGTTGGCATATAAATTATTAAATCTGGAGATAGACATCTCAGTGATTCTATAGATTGTTTCAAGTATAAAGGTTTATGGCTGATCCTTCTCCATTTTGTAGTATTTATAATTAGTCCTTAGTGGTGGCTATTTTTCAAACAAAAATCAGTAAGTGTCCACCTCCACAGGTCTAAGCCAAATTCATCTCCAGCTGTTTCAGGTTTTTATCTCAATGCCAAGGATAGCCCAAAATGTAAGCAAACATGTTTGCCAGTAGTATTCATTTGCTGTAATAGACTTAGCCACTACTTCAAATCCTTTTCAGACAGAGTCTTTTTATTTATTTATTTATTTTTATTCCCTTTTTTAGACTAATAGGTAGAATAGTCCATTTCTGTAAATATAGGAACTTTGGGCCAAAAGTAGAAAGGCAGTAAGTCCAATTAATAAGTATTCTTTAGTACAAGGCTTTTTTTTCCTCTCCCAATGTAGATAAAGGCCGCTATTAAGGAGGGTGGGGGGGAAAAACCAAAGATCTCTTCCCTCTCTCCTCACAAGGGGAAGCAAATTCAGGAAGCTTTTGACAGGCAAAGTAGACGATTAGGAAAAGAAGACAATTCTCACCCAGTTTTCAAGTGCTTTGTTGTGCTTTCGCTTCAGCAGGAAATGGCTAAACGATGGGCCATGGGAGTGGCGGATCCTTTCTTCTTCGGTTTGGAGAGTAGCTCCAAGCCGAAGGGAGGGCTGCCACCCTTCTACTGCCGACTGGAGAGACCTCTCCCCCGCTAGTCGCCCATCCAGGGTGACTTTTGAACCCTTTACAGGGGGCCCCCGATGAAGAAATCCAGGCAACGTGAGGAGTGATTCCCTCACACGTCTGGCCACACTGAGATCCGGAACCAGAAGCCACAATGAAAGCTATTACTATGGATGTTATTTTATGCTGTCTTTCAGTTCATAAATAAAAAATATGTGCCTCTTGGAATTTTCAAAATCCTATATAGGTAGCCCTCAACTCATTACTATAATTGAGCCTGCAACTATGGTCATAGATTGGGGCAGTTATTAAACAGGTCATCACATAACCGCACCTGATTTTACAAATGCTGTGATCGTTAAGTGAACTTATTGTTTACTGTGGGGTATTTTTTATTGGAAAATGGAAGTAAACAGCGGTTTCTGACAAAAATGTTGCAAATCACAATTACATGACTGTGGGACATTGCAAATGTCCAGTAAATGCTAGCTGACTGTTGAGCACTCAAAAGGCAGTCATATGACTGTGGGTGACCTGGGAATTGTAGTTTCTAATTTGGGTTGTAAGTACCTTTGGGGGGGGCTCTATCACAACTTCAAAAGATTAATAAATGACTGGTCCTAAGTTGAGGACTACCTGCAGTCTTCCTTGATCATAACCTACTACTAGGTAAGATAGAAAAATGTGGCTTAGACAGCATCACCACCAGATGGATTTGTAACTGGCTGACCAACCACACTCAGCATGTGGTCCTCAATGGAACTGCATCTACATGGAGGGAAGTATGCAGTGGGGTACCCAAGGCTCTGTTTTAGGCCCAGTACTTTTCAGCATCTTCATCAATGATTTGGATGAGGGAATAGATGGGGAACTCATCAAACTTGCAGATGACACTAAGCTGGAAGAAATAGCCAACACTCCAGAAGATAGGCTTAAGATACAGAAGGATCTGGACAGACTCGAACACTGGGCACTATCTAACAAAATGAAATTCAATAGTGAGAAAAACCAAATGCACAAATACAGGTAAAAAAACCCAAATGCACAAATACAGTATAGGAGGTACCTGGCTCAATAGTAGTAACTGTGAGAGGGATCTCAGAGTCCTAGTGGACAATCACTTAAACATGAGCCAGCAGTGTGCTGCAGCTGCCAAAAAAAGCCAACACAGTGCTAGGCTGCATTAAGAGGGATAGAATCAAGATCATATGAACTGTTAATACCACTTTACAATGCCTTGGAAAGGCCACACTTGGAATAATACATGCAGTTTTGGTCACCACAATGTAAAAAATATGTTGAGACTCTAGAAATAGTGCAGAGAAAAGCAACAAAGATGATCAGGGGACTGGAAGCTAAAACATATTAAAAATGGTTGCTGGAATTGGGTATGTCTAGTTTAATGAAAAGAAGGACTAGGGGTGACATGATAGCAGTGCTCCAATATTCAGGGATTGCCACAAAGAAGAGGGAGTCAAGCTATTCTCCAAAGCACCTGAGGGCAGGACAAGAAGCAATGGATGGAAACTAATCAAGGAGAAAAGCAACCTAGAACTAAGGAGAAATTTCCTGATAATTAGAATAATTAATCAGTGGACCTGCCTCCAGAAATTGTGAATGCTCCAACACTGGAAGTTTTTAAGAAGAGACTGGACAGTCATTTGCCTGAAATGGTATAGGGTTTCCTGCCTGAGCAGGGGATTGGACTAGAGACCTCCAAGGTCCCTTCCAATTCTGTTATTCTGTTCTGTTCTCTTTTGTTTTGTTCTATGTCACATATATTATCTACTATCATTAAGAGTGGATGAAGTTTTGGGGAGACTCTGGATTTGGGTTGTCTCCATCTTCAGTTTGGGTGGGGTTTCACTCCCCCATTCAGTAGTGGTACCCAGTCTGAGGATTGTCTTAAATTCACAGCTCCTGTTCAATGAACAATGTTAGCTGCGACCAAGAGGGCCCTCGTACAACTTTGTCTTGTGTGGCAGCTGTGTCTGCTCATGGATCAGAAGGCCTTCTAGACTATCACTCATGCTTCAGCCACCACAGAGTTGGTCTTCTATATGATGCTGTTCAAGTTCTATAGAAGCTGCAGTTCTATGGAAGCTGCAGTTGAACCAGAATGTAACAGCACAAGCAAGGTTGGTAATGCCACAGTACGTTTATATGAGACTATTACTTATTGAGTTGCACTGGTCACCATTAGGCTTCCAGGTGCAATTCAAGGTGTTGACCGACACCCATAAAGCTTTTCAGGGCATAGGTCCTCCTCCTATCTCCCAAGGTTCCTGCCCATCTGAATCAATATGGCTCTGGCCCCCTCAATTAAACAATACCACCTATTGGGACACAATAGACTATTGCAGCACCTGCCCTCTAAAACGTTTTCCTTCTCCTTTTCCATGTGGTATGGTACATTCCATTCTTTCCACAAGCTTATCAAGTATCTAGGTATGCTAAAGACCCTGATAAGAGCCGCAGTAAAACCCAGAATTTTGGCTCTATTTTTCATGATACTTCATGTGCTGTCAAAACATGACATTGTTTCCATGGAAAATCACTTGAACCCACTCTTGTTTTATAGTCTGTATAGACCAGGGGTCTTCAAACTTGGCCCTTTTATGACTTGTGGACTTCAACTCCCAGAATTCCTCAGCCAGCATCCACAAGTCATAAAAGGGCCAAGTTTGAAGATCCCTGGTATAGACTATAGTATATGTCTGCTATAGCTTTATAGTAGCTAATGAACTACCATAAAAACAAACTGCTACAACCGTTTAAAATGAGAGCATGTTTCAAGGTACTTCCACTCTTTGCTTGCCCTCCATGTCACAATGCCTATTTCTTTTTCAAATGCCTATTTGTAAACTAGAAATGTGTCAGAGTTTATTTTTCTTTCTATGCAAGAAGTTTCTTAATAAAATAAAGATGTCACAAAATCAACAAAAATGCTACTGAGAATATGTGTTCAAGAGATTCCCATAACATTCAACCTTTTATATGATTAAATTCCAGTAATTCCTGGATTTGTCAACCATTTTTATAAGCAAAGGAAGAGACGCTGGATATTTGAGATTGTTTAATCATTTTATTTCCTCCCCTCCCCCAAGCTTTTAAAATAATTTTATTAGTTAATTGGAATTACTGGAGATCTAGAGAAGAAAGCTGACAGGTTATAGACTCACAGACAGAAACAACAGCAAAACTTCATTGGCAATTCAGGCAAAGAATGGTCTGTTACAGTGCTGAGCCAGAAATTCTTAGTTTTTTTTTTTAATCCTGTCTTTTTAAAATACAGGTAGTCCTCAACTTACAGCAGTTTGCTTAGTGACCATTCAAAGTTACAACGGTACTGAAAAAAGTGACTTATCTCCATTTCTCACCCTTATGACCATTGCAGCATCCCCATGGTTACGTGATTTACATTCAGATGTTTGAAAACTGACTCACATTTATGACAGTTGCAGTGTCCCGGGGTCATGTGATCACCTTTGCAAAAGCAGAGGGGGAAACCAGATTCACTTAACAACCATGTTACTAATTTAACAACTACAGTGATTCACTTAAAAAATGTGGCAAGATAAGTTGCAAAATGCAGCAAAACTCACTTAACAAATTCCTCACTTAGCAACATAAATTTTTGACTCAATTGTGGTCGTAAGTTAAGGATTACCTGTAATAATTCAAGACAGCTAACATACCTAGTATTTCTTCCTCTTTCTCCTCTTTTCCCACAGCAATAACCCTCTGAGGGAGAATAAACTGACCCAAAGTCACCCAGCTGGCTTTCATGCCTAAGGCTTGACTAAAAACTCAGCCTCCTGGTTTGTAATCTGGTGATTTAACCACTGGACCACACTATTTTTATGGTTATTTTTTTAAAAAAAAATCATTTATATAAACTGGAGACATCTATAACTGAACAGCAAATTACTAAACTGGGGGAACAAATTAAACAGAAGAGATCCATCAAAAATATGAAAAGAACTTGGGACAACCATAACAGGAAATTGCAGAGACAATCCAAGCTATGAAATTGAGAAAAACCCTTGTTTTTGATGGGTTTCCAACTGAATGGTGCAGTGCAGAAGTTTTATAGTTTTATTAGTATCTAAGTGTATTTTTCTCCCCAACGTGTTGTGTTTATCAATGTAGTTTTCATATTGTATTTGTATGCTATTTTAACTGTGTAACCTGCCTACGGTCTTTGGATTTGGCAATCTATAAATCTAATTCAGTAGCAAAAATAAGTCAAGAATAAAAATCTATTAAGGCTGGATCTTAATAGTCTATTAAGGCTGGATCTTAATAGTGTATTAAGGCTGGATCTTAATAGTCAGGGCCTAACTTTACAGAAATTTGCCAAATAACTAAAAAAAAAGAATATTTTTTTTTAAAAAACAACAACTTTAGCATAGATTACTTGGAAATACAAATATGTATACCAGATTGGTGTCCCTGGCTTCAGTGGAACTAATCGGCCTTAAATCTGAGCAAGTTGATTTAACTAGATTACATATGAAGTGCAAGTGAATTAAAAAGAGCATAAAAAGAGCTTGCTGGCACTGAGCAGTTAGAAACAAAATAAAACAAGCTCCTGGCTTTAACTCCATGGAACACAAAACAGCATCAATTGAAGCAAGACAAAATGAGGTCAGGTGGGGTCACTGAGGATGAGAAGTACTCCACCCAGGACTGTCATATTTTTTACAAAGTAAAGCTGCAATCTTGTGCTTGATTTATTTGAGAATAAATTGCACTGTGCTGAACTGGATTTGCTTCTAAAAAAGATGAAACACTGTAATGATAAACATGTTTATACATCTTACAGTCAGTATGACACACTGAGTAAAAGTGTATCTAGACCCAGCCCTTGTGAATGTCAATAAATGTCATATTCCCGTGTGTACAGTATTTATGATTTTTTAGCCCTAAATCTCATTGTGGCAACAGGAGCAACAGAAGAAGGACCATATATTGCTTGGATCATTCCAGTAAGTTACAAATTATGATCTCCTCACACTGGTGAAATAAGAAAACTGACACCTTGTCTGTTGTAGCTTCAGGATTTTGATTTTCCCCCTTAGCAGAACCACAATTTAATTTAAACTGGAACCATCAGTCACTAAAGTCTGAGGTAACAGATTTGTAATGTTTAATATAGCAAAGGAGAAGAATTACCAATCAGACAATTTCAGGTTAATCATGTTATCTATGTGTAATTTTAATGCAATCCAAATGAAATGAAATCACTTTTATTTTTTATCCTAGTCTCATTCCTGTTTTTTGGAATGAGGTATGCAACATGGCTTTTGGCCTGGAAAATTTGCTTCTCCTGGACTCACATAGCAAATCTAAAAAAGAGGGATCAGAAAATAAATTTAATGAATGAGATTCCTCTGTGCAGAGCCTGAGATCTCTTCTCATAAACTACATTTCCCAAAGTGTCCAAAGAAGAGAGAATGAATATTACTATCTATTTAACTCTACAGTGTCTAAATGTGCTATAGAAAAAAATCGCATATTAAAAAAACATAAAAGCTGCAATAATCAAAGCTTTACCTGATACAGTTCTATCCGTTGTTCTGATACACGAGCTTTTGGATTCTGTAAGCGGAAGACTCTAAATTCCGCTTTCACTAAGTTGGAAGCATTTTTCTCCATTGCTGAAACATCAAACCTCACTCTTCTAAAATACGGGTTTTGATTGCTTGATGAGATGAAATCTGCAAGAAATTAAAATTATAAATACATTGCTTTTTTTTTACAGACTGCAACATAAGACAGATCCCAGAAACAGTGACGGAAATGTCTTTAGGATGATACAACTTCCAGCAATCAATTTTGATATCATTAACTGTTTAATCAGATAAACAAACATATGTGTTTGGTTACAAAAACAGCAGATTAATAGTGATCAGAAAAAAAACATTCCCAAGTTTATTTCAGGGCATGCATTTAACCCTATTCTTTGAAAGCAAGCATGATTATAAGTTGCGGCATACTCATGATAGTTATATTTTTAAAAATGACCCAAATAGTTCCATAAAAACCAGTAGCTACTGGTTTGTGATGGTTATTTCAAACAGGAAAACCCAATCTACCTCATTTAGTTAGCCCTGAAATGTGCTGGGATTACATCTACCAGAATTCCCAGCCAAACTCAGTATGAGTGATCCCATTTGCATTAGAACTAACTGTAAGTGGGAGAACTTATGTACAGTATTCCCCTGGAAAGCTGTTTGTTTCCTAACCTACAACAGTTGCACAAATCTTTTAAGAACCTGGCTTTGCTCCCAAGCCTGGGGTTAGGGTAATTGTTAAGCCCCCATTAGTTTCTTTTCTAGGTATTGGACTGTTTTTCCAGATGTACATGTTTTTTTCTTCATTTTTCCCCCTTATTTTTGTGATGTAAGCCACCCAGCGTTGTTTGGGAGTTGAGTAGCTCTAAATCCAATGCAATAAATGTATCAGCAAACAAATAAGGGGGGGAAAAAGCTTGTCTGTACTCCACCAGCAGTAGTTGTGGGGCAACTGAGAGCAGGTATCCTAACTGATTTGGCGGGGGGAGTGATGTAACAGAAGCACACAATCATATACAGTTTCTCTTTCTTTTGTAATTAACCAAAAGTATATATTATTTCCTCTGGGTGGGTTGGAGAAATACTAGTCCTTCCCCTTTTTTGCTTTGCGTTTAAAAATCAACCCCAATGTGCCTCTGCAGACAAGTAAACAAAGCAGGAAAGCAAGAGTTGTGAGAACGGTTTTTACTTCTCAGCTACCCTGCTACCTGTTTGGGCAGCCCCTTGAAATACTAACCAAACCATTGGGGTAAGATGCCACAACAGCTGATGAGTTGTAAGCCCATAAAAAAAAAACCTGGCCACCCATTTAGCAATTAACTGCCCACAGAATAACTATTTCTAAACCATGAATGCATGATCGTGGACAGCCCAGCTCAGCAAACCATGCTGTGGTTATTGTGTAGTGAGAAAGTGCCAACTGAGGCAACAATGTGGACTTCAAAATCTTCACAGCTTACACTGACCACAGCTTTCACCACTTTGAAAGTGGTGAACCATTCCTGAATAACATTTTCAAGATTTGAAAGCACTCAAGAAAAGGAAGCATTTCAGCCACAGTCATGCCACTGAATAGTTTTTTTAAAAAAAATAAAAATATAAATAACTTTAGATGTAAAAGCAGGTCTAGCATACTGATACTCATTGATTGCAAAAAAAAAAGTTCTCAAAATTCATTTTTAGTGTCTGCAGTTTACAAAAGTTATCAGAAAGCAGTGCTGAAAGGCCCAGTTACAAATCCTGAGACCGAAACAGAGCAATGTCACTTTTCAACATTGTTTGTTTGAAGGTGTTTTGTAGCATTTACTTGCACATCTTCTTTTACACTTCTGTTTCCTATATAACAGATATAAGATTAGTCAATAAATTATTCCCTAACAGAACAATAAACAATAAAGTGGAACAATTTGCCTCCAGATGTTGTGAATGGACTGTAAGTTTTTAAGAAGAGATTGGACAACCATTTGTCTGAAATGATACAGGTAATCCTTGAGTTGTGAGTATTCCCTTAGTGAATGTTTAAAATTACGTGATAAGCGCCCCCTAGTGCTTACGAGCAAATCCCCAAAATACAAATGTTGCCGCACCATGGCAGTTGTTCATCCTTACAAGTGTCTCTTCCTCCCTCCCTCCGGGTCTCCCTAGGCACTAGGCCTTCAATATTCACCCTGCAAAGATCGAGATCCTTTGCTTTCTTGGCTACTCCAGGCCTTTGGTGCGTTCACAAGAGAATGGAGGTCTAAAGTAATGCAAGATCACATGAGATCAATGGCGCAAGATCTCACGCTACTGATCTCATGTGATCTCATGCTACTTTAGGCCTCTGTTCTCTGCAACAGAGAATGGAACTAAAGCTGGGGGATGCTTCTGCAGGCCTCCAGAGGCTGGATCCGGCCTCCAGAGACCATGGAAGCATCTCCGAGACTCAGATCCGGGCAGCAGCAGCCTGGAGAAAGCCTCCAAAGCCCAAATCAGGCCTGCAGAGAAACACGAAAGTGTCCCCTGGCCTCTGATCTGGGCGGCAGCAGGAACTGCAGCAGAGAGGAGATGGATCTTTTTAAGGTGAGTCCAGGCAGCATGAAGGAAGGGAGAAGCATGAGGTATATTAGTGGGTCGCGGAGGCCTTGGGGGCCTGTTCCATCACTAGGTCCTCCATGAGATACCTCATGTTCACTTAACAAGCCACATGGTCTTAACTAGCAGGGAGTGATCTCATTCGAGGTACGAGATTCACTTCCACGAATGTTCGAGTTACGAATGGAATGGGCAGGCTCTATTACATTCGTAACTCGAGGACTACCTGTATAAGGTTTCCTGCCTGAGCAGGGAGTTGGACTAGAAGACCTCCAAGATCCCTTCCAACTCCGTTATTCTATTTTATTCAAATATCACAAAGTCCCCACATTTGAGGTTGAGCTTTTCAAGATAAACACAGTAGTTAAGAGTTACATATGCTTAGTGTCTGCAATCAGTAAAAAAGACTCTGCCAAGTAAATAACATAGTTATACAAATACTGAATGAATAAATTATTATGAACTACATAATTAGCAGTATAATTAATTATTGTATGTCATTTATAAGGATACATGAAATTTCATTAGACTGACAAATTACCATGGTTGAAATTATCAGAAAATTCCAGATCATCCCCATGTATTTTCAATTACTTTATAAGGGAAGAAAATATCAATCATTTAAAGAAAAGATGGTATAGGTTCTCCTGCTGGACTAGAAGATCTCCAAGGTCCCTTCCAGCTCTATTCTATTCTATAAGACATTTATTGAAACAAATCAATCACTTTATTCATAGCCAGGGACTACTTCTGATTGATGAGCTTATTCATTAAAGTGTCAAAAAGATATTTGTGTAGCAAAGTACCTTGCTGTTAAGAATCTATTAAAAGGATTAAGCTGTATTTGTTCTGAGAGATCTCTTAGGAAATGAGCAGTGCTGGCTGGAGACAAAGACAATTTAATTTCATGTGTCTGGAAAACTACAGAGTGGGGACCCTGTCTAAAACAACCCTTTTATCTTTATTAAAGGTAAACTCATAATACTTACTTACAGAAACTGGTTTCTAAACTATATTTCATCACTTTCTAAAAAGTTCCAAAAGCTGAGGATTAGTATTAATTAGATTAGTATAAACCAGTGCTTTTCACACTTGTTAACTTTAAGATGTATGGACTTCCAGACTTCTCCATACTGGCTGAGGAATTTTGGGAGCTGAAGTCCACACATCCTAAAGTTGCCAAAGTAGGAATGATTATATAATTAGAAAATGAATAAAAGTTTAATTATGAGGAATGATTATATTGGTTCCATTAAGAATTTGACTTTTCCTTTACCTACTCAGGAATTCTTGAATAGATCATCACTTAACAGATATTCATCAGTTGGTGATGTCACCCAATAGGTAATGTCTCTCAGTAGGTCATCATTATCCAGGAAAAAAAGAAAGAAATCCTATTGGATTTTCTTAGTCCTTGTCAAGATCAAACTGAAATGTCAGATGGTTAGTACCACATCCACAAGATTAACAAGCGACTTTATCCAAAGGCTCAGCTAATCATTTCAACTCATTGAGACAAAGCTGAAAAACTTAAGATTTCTATAAAATAAATTGTGTAATTAAAGAGAGAATTGTCTGGGGTTACTGTCCAGTCCCAGGTTATAATTCTGAGTACTTCATAGAAATCATACTTAATATTACATTCTCCTTCCTAATGTACAGTAAATTATCCTCTCTGAACTATAATAGTTCAGATCAGCAGGCCCAAGATTCAGACAAGATCTTGGAGCAAGGGACCAGGTTGAGGGCCTGGCATAGTAGGCAACCTGGGCAGTGATAGTCTATCAGTAGCCTGCTTGCTGATGGAGTAGCATGCTTGTATGGCTCCTGCACTTCTTGGCCTGCTTCTACCATGGAACTAAAGGGGTGGTGGTGGTGTCTTTTCAAACTAAGTTTGCCAATCCTTGTTCTATATCCCAGAAGTAGAGTCCTTTACAAGTACAGTCATTTACAATACACTGTAAAGTGCTAAATTCACAGAACTCTGGGAAACCTTTAGAAATTTGCCCATTTTGCAGGAATAACCATGGTTGGAAATCTGTTCCATTTCAGCTATAAATGCAGAGTTTTTTTTTCTCTTCTTCTCTAGAGAGCCAGAAGCATCAAACTTCCTTTGATATGCTGTCCTAAATAAGTGGAACTAATTCAATATGTTTCCTGTTGCAGGGAGACATAAACAACTTTTCTTTTCTTATTGGAAGAAAATGCAGACTATCCAGGACTGCCTTTACTGATTTGCTCAGTCTCTCTCATTCCTGCTAGCAGGAACTGAGAGCAATCAAATCATTCCCATGAAGGTGGGTAATAAATTCCTTCCTTCCTTCCTTCCTTCCTTCCTTCCTTCCTTCCTTCCTTCCTTCCTTCCTTCCTTCCTTCCTTCCTTCCTTCCTTCCTTCCTTCCTTCCTTCCTGATTTTTATTTACAGCAGCCATGGGCTGGGCTTTGATGCTCTGTGTGAAAATGTGTGAATGCAAATATTTATTAGTCACTTGACTTTGATTAAAAGTTTTTGCAATACTCTGGCTCCCTTCCCTAAACCTCTGCCTACTAGGTCTGTGTTAAGTTATTTAAGTTTCATCTGATAACATAAATTAATTAAAGCAAACAAAAAGCACAATGAATATAAACCAGTCCCTTCTGTTCAGGGAAAAGCCGTTCTTCCAGGCCTGTTTAGAGCTTTCTCCCTGAACCACATACAGGCTTCTGTCCAGAAGTGTCTCCTCCCTGTTATGAAACATACTAACTGATAGATTTGCATGGAAAGCAAATCCAAATGAAGCAGTTATTAGTCTGCCACTAAGTGATTTTCTGGCATGATCCCACGCTTTGTTGCCCAGGGAGCAGAAATGACAAGCTTCCTCTAAAAACAAAACAAAACAAAACAAAACAAAAGAAACAGGGTTTCCAATTGGAATCCCAATCCATACCTAAAGTACTGCCCTCCTTCACTCCTACCCCTTTTGATATTCTGATGCAAATGTATCATAGAAGGACAGCTGTTTCACTCTATGGTAGTGTTTCTAAATTTGATCAACTTTAAGGTGTGTGGATTTCAACTTCCAGAATTCTCCATGCTGGCTGGCGAATCCTGGAAGTTGAAGTCATACATCTTAAAATTAGGACAATTAAGAAACATTGGCATTTGGTGACCTAAAATCAGAAGTTTAATAATACAATTTCCAGCAAATTTTATTAAGGTATGAGCATTCAGGAGCTGCACTGAATGGATGGACTGATGTAGGATTTAAATCTCAACAAATGCAATGAGGTTTTTTTAAACCACTTTACAATTATTAACTGGCAATCTTCCTCACATGTAAAAACATTTGCATACATAGATAATAAATGATGGGTAAGATGCAAAACAAAGTGAACAAAACAAAGTAGCACATATTCTAAGGGCAGATTAGTACCAAATACAGATAAGTAGGAATTTGTGCCATTATTCGAAAGATCATTTGAAGACCAAGGATCGTAAAAGCTGCAGCATACAAGCTGTTAAAGCTTTCTTCTCTCCCATCATTTCACCATTTCAAATTATCCTCCAATGTGATCCTTCTCACCCCACCACACCTGTTTGCTATTTCTATAATGTATGCATCTGTTAATGACTGAAGAATGAAATGGGTTAAATTTCCCCATACTTTCCCAAACCTACTCATCATTGGAAGTTGTTCAGGATAAAGGTCTTGGATTTATGGTGAGCAGTTATATGGATATTTCAGCTCATTACAAAATGCAGGGGGGGGGCAGAGGGGGCTCTTTTTGGAATAAGCTCTCAGGAGTCCTATGACTGCTTGCATGTGCTGAAAAGATATTTTCAGCTTCTTGCAAGCCTCTGGAATGCCTGAGATTAAATATCATGGCCTCATCTGTGAAGGACTCCTGAGAGGAACAAGACAGGTGAAGTGATCCCTCCGAACCATTTGCATCAGGTGAACAAGACTTCAGCATAGTACCTGAGTTAAAATCATTCCCCATTAGTCTGATATCAGATTAAAAATGTAGCCATGCAGCCTAGGTGAACAATAATTCTGGACTTCCGGTTTGTCATGCAGCTGCTATGGATGGCTGGGAGACTTGCTCTCTCTCCCCTGTCCAGTTTTGCATCGCTGGGGTCCCCTGAAAAGGGCTGAAAGTCACCCCGAAGAGGCAACCAGCAAGGAGGGGTGCTCGCTGGATCGCGGGAGAGCCGCAACTCTCCCATTAGACCTGGCAATCCCTCCAAACTGGCAGACGAAATGACCAGCCATTATGGCTCGTCCCTAGGCTGTGAACAGCCGAAGTCAAATTTTCCACCAGGCAACTCTTAAAGCAGCGCAGAAGAGACTGGGTGAGATCTACCTCTTTTACACCCTAATTACTTCCTGTACCTCCTTAAGCTGCTAAGCATTTTCCCCCCTGCAGTGAGGGAAGGGGGACTTTAGCCCTCCCTCCAGAAAGAGCAGTAACTAAATACCCAGGGGCATTTTACATGTTGAAAAAGTAACTGAATAATAATAATAATAATAATAATAATAATAATAATAATAATAATAATAATAATAATAATAATAATAATAATAATAATAATAATAATATAAGTTGGAAGGGACCTTGGAGGTCATCTAGTCCAACCCCCTGCTCAGGCAGGAAACCCTATACCATTTCAGGCAAATGGCTGTCCAGTCTCTTCTTAAAAGCCTCCAGTGTTGGAGCATTCACCACCTCTGGAGGCAGGTTGTTCCACTGGTTAATTGTTCTAACTGTCAGGAAGTTTCTCCTTAGTTCTAGGTTGCTTCTCTCCTTGACTAGTTTCCATCCGTTGCTTCTTGTCCTGCTTTCAGGTGCTTTGGAGAATAGCTTGACTCCCTCTTCTTTGTGGTAGCCCCTGAGATATTGGAACACTGCTATCATGTCACCCCTCACCCTTCTCTTCATTAAACTACACATACCCAATTTCAGCAACCGTTCCCTATATGTTTTAGCCTCCAGCCCCCTAATCATCTTGGTTGCTCTTCTCTGTACCCTTTCTAGAGTCTCGACATCTTTTTTACATCGTGGTGACCAAAACTGGATGCAGTATTCCAGGTGTGGCCTTACCAAAGCATTGTAAAGTGGTATTAGTACTTCACTTGATCTTGATTCTATCCCTCTGTTAATGCAGCCTAGCACTGTGTTGGCTTTTTTGGCAGCTGCAGCACACTGCTGGCTCATATTGAAGTGATTGTCTACTAAAACTCCGAGATCCCTCTCACAGTTACTACTATTGAGCAAGGTACCACCTATACTATACCTATGCATTTGATTTTTCCTGCCTAAATGTAGAACCTTACTTTTTTCACCATTGAATTTCATTTTGTTAGATAGTGCCCAGTGTTCGAGTCTGTCCAGATCCTTCTGTATCTTAAGCCTATCTTCTGGAGTATTGGCTATTCCTGCCAGCTTGGTGTCGTCTGCAAATTTGATGAGTTCCCCATCTATCCCCTCATCCAAATCGTTAGTGAAGATATTGAAGAGCACTGGGCCCAGAACAGAGCCCTGGGGCACCCCACTACACACTTCCTTCCATGTAGATGCGGTTCCATTGAGGACCACACGCTGAGTACGGCCTGTCAGCCAGCTACGAATCCATCTGGTGGTAATGCTATCTAACCCACATTTTTCTATCTTATCAAGTAGTAGGTTGTGATCTACTTTATCAAATGCCTTACTGAAGTCCAAGTAAATTATATCTACAGCGTTCCTCTGGTCCACTAATTTTGTCACTTGGTTCCCAATTGGAACTTTATTTCTCAAAGCATGTGGACTGAAAGATTTTTTATTTCTTATTTTTCATTGTCTACTTCCGTTGGAAATCTGGATTCTTTCTTATGAAAAAAAACCTGAAAAGATTAAGACAACTTTGGGACTCAAAAGGAAACTTTAAAAGGGGCCTGGCTGACTGCCCAGGGAAATAGATAAGATACATAACCTAGAGAACTTTGAAACAACCGCTGTGAAAGGCTTTGTGTTCCCTACCTAGAAAAAAATTCTCTCTTTTATATTTTCTAAGTGTAAAGCCTTTAGCTTAAAATACCAATATGGAAGAAGACCAGGAACAAAATATATTTATGGATGAAGATCAACAAACTCTTGTTATGTTGAAAACACTAATCCAAATTCTTACCACAACCAATGAAATACTAAGAGGCTATGTGAAGGAACAAGAAGACAGCCCAGATATGAAAGCCCAAACTTTGACCACAACTAAAGAACCATCTATACAAAATACAATAGGAAAAAATGTAACATTCAAATACGATGACAGAAGAATCTACTATTCAACAAATATTGATATTTGAAAATCCAGAAAAGACATTGACAACTTGGAAAAAGGAAAAGGTTTCTTATACAACTCAGAAGGAACTAGAGAATCTAGAAAAAGAACGGTTAGATGAGAAGACAAACAATTCAGAACAACCACATCGATATGGAAGAATAAAAAGATGACTCACTAGACCTACAAGTCCTCTCAAAAAAATGGTAACCGGATGTTTTTGCCAATATCAATTAATATACATGATATTATAAGGAGATTGGTTTGATGACCCAAAAACAAGGACATGGAAGATGATTTGGCAAAGGAAAAAAGCCCGAATAAGACTCAAGAAGAATGGAGTTTCGACCATTGAAATTCTGTTTCTTACTGAAATTTGAAACAGAATGTACTTAAATAGATAAGATGTGTATGTTGAACACAAGATATTGTTATGAACTGAGATAAAGAAAAAAAATTGTCATTAAAATTTAGCAGTATAAATACTAATAGCTAATTTGAATATTAATTTGTGCATTAAGGTGATGTAAAGGTGAATAATGTAGATAAGCTGAAAACTTATTGTTGAAAGTAATAAATAGGTCTATATGGAATGTTAAAAATGAAAATTATCAGTTTAAGCAAAAGATAGCAGATACAAAGAGGAAGAGAGGAAGTATTAAATATTGAAATAAAAAGAAATTTTGATTACTACTTAAAAAAACAACTGAAAAATAGCAAAAAGGAAGGATATCATATTGTATCCTTAATTTGTTAACATATAGGGTGAGAAGTTAAGTAAATGGGATGTGTATTTCGAATATTAGATTTTGTGAGGAACAGTGATAGATGAATTGGGAGTATACTAAAAATCTTGGGAATGAAAAATATCAAACGTTAAATCTAAATGTTAGTGGAAATTAAAATTGAAAAATCTATTAGGTCATTGATTGTCTAAAAGATTGTATGTTAAAACAATTAGAATATGTGTAAACTAAAAACTATGGATATATGTAAGAAGTCATATATCATATTTCTGTGTGATTGATAAAACTTGTCTTTAAATTTACGAATAGACAGTATATATGAAGGGAAAAAGAGAGGAAATGTTTATGGTAGCAATTTGAAATCTGTACTAATGATATCTGTATGTAATTGAATTACTATTACCAGACGCCACGTTGCTTTTCAAATATGTGAATGTAATATTAGAAAATCAATAAAATTTGTAAAAAATAATAATAATTCCACTGAGTTGAATACTGGAAGTATCTCAATGTACTTTTGTAAGGGAGAACTTCTTGGGAATGAAGGTCCACTCAGCAGCCAAAATTGTGCTGGGAGGTTATGCAACCAAATCAGGCCTAAAGAGCAGAGCTGAGTTACTGAAAACAAATCAATAACTAAATAATCCTACCAGGATCAATGAGTTCTGATTGACTAGGACAATGGTAACTGCAGCCTCTAGTAGAAAGTGTGTGAACTACAGCCTCTTGTAAAGTTGTTCTGTAGTTCTATGTTTCGTGGACGTTGATTTTCATTCTCATCATCATCATTCCTTTCCACCTTGATATATCTACTGACTTTTATTATCTATTCTCTTTGGTATAGCTCTCTATGAAACATCCCTTTTTGGAATTAAATTCGGGATATCACAACTATGTCTTGCCATTCCTATCTGTACCTAGGAAAGGAGAATGCCATTTATAGACAGTGGAACCATTAGTAATTTCTGGTAATTGGCAAAAGCTAAGTGATGCAATCATAATGGAGAAGCAAAGATACTTCAGAGTGAAGACAACTGGCTGTATCTCTGTCACAGACATTTTAAAATACCTTGTGCCTTTTAAATACCCATTTCACTAGAGGAGAAAATAGAACAGAACAACTAATTTATTAATACAGCATTCCTTGACACACAACTGCTCCAAAACTCATCGAAGTTGATACTCAATGCATTTTGACGTGAAAATTTGTCCCAGTACTCATCATTTATTTGGTACTCACACACGAGCTAGAACTGGTCAGTGTCTGTTGCCTTGTGACTCACTACATTATTCCTTATGGGAAAAATGTGTTTGGTACTCATCGTTTTTGGTACTCATCATGCCTCTGGGAACCAATTAATGATGAGTACCAAAGTACCACTGTAATGTAACAATTAATCACTTTCAAAAATCTTCAAATTTATTGTCACACTCTAGCTCAAGGGTGTCAAACTGCCAGCCCACAGGCTGGACGCATCACGTGGAAGCCACGCCCACCCCATTGCCGGCAATGGCAAAACCATCCTGATATGTCACAAGTTTGACATTTCTGCGTCTAGCTAATGTGCTTCAACTCCTTAATGTGTAAGCAATCATGGCTTCAGGAGGAACAGATGTTTATGTTTCACTCTAGTAAATCTGGGAGTGACATATATATATATATATATATATATATATATATATATATATATATATATATATATATATATATATATATATATATATATATATATATATATATATATATATATATATTTTCTGAGGTTTTCGCGGGTGTTTGTATGTGGATCTTTGGTCATTCGGGTTTTTTCCCCATGTAGAATTGAAGGTGTAGGAGCAACGTTTTGACGGAATCCCATCCGTCATCCTCAGGCTGGTGGCTTCAGTTTCCTTCTTCTGGGAGAAGCATGTGGTAGTGGCTGTTTGTTCCTATTTTTAAACTGCCAGAGGGGGTGTGTTCTGTGGGTGGAGGTGTGCTCTGATTGGGTGGGGGATTAGGTGTGTTCTGATTGGGTGGGGGTGTGTTTTGAATGGTGGGTGTGTTCTGATTGGGTGGGGGTGTGTTTTGAGTGGATGGGCTGGTCTCAGCTGCCAGCCTTAGACCTGAGCTGGTGAGTTGTGCTGCTTTTGTTCGGCTTCGTGTTTGTGGTGGTGCCATGTTTTTATAGTGGGTGTCAGTTTGCTTACTGTGTGGTTTGGAGGGGTTTAAAGTGGCTGATGTTGCAGCTGTAGTTAGGTTTCTGTTTTGTGGTTGTGCGTCGTTATCATTGTGGGTTCGGATTTGCTTTTTGAATGGTTGTGTGGTGGTGATGTCATGTGATGTTATCATGAGTTTGGGTCTGGTATCATTCTTGGTGGTTGGGACTCGTCTGTCAATCAAGGCGGGTTTCCAAATGGCTGGTAGGCGAGAGGTATCATCTCGTTTGTTCATGCTGTGGGGGCGTTTTTCTATCTCAATGGCTTCTCTGATTAGAAACCTAACTACAGCTGCAACATTAGCCACTTTAAACCCCTCCAAACCACACAGTAAGCAAACTGACACCCACTATAAAAACAGGGCACCACCACAAACACGAAGCCGAACAAAAGCAGCACAACTCACCAGCTCAGGTCTAAGGCTGGCAGCTGAGACCAGCCCATCCACTCAAAACACACCCCCACCCAATCAGAACACACCCACCATTCAAAACACACCCCCACCCAATCAGAACACACCTAATCCCCCACCCAATCAGAGCACACCTCCACCCACAGAACACACCCCCTCTGGCAGTTTAAAAAAAAGGAACAAACAGCCACTACCACATGCTTCTCCCAGAAGAAGGAAACTGAAGGGAGGCTGAGATGCATTTCTGACTCATTAGTCTTCATCAGTCAGTCATACCCTTCTGAGATTCGAACCTGGGCTTTGCACATTAGGCAGTTTGGGGCCTAGCAAGGTAATCTAATAGTTAACATATGACACACACAGACACACACAGACACACACACACAGACACACACACACAGACACACACACACACACACACACACACACACACACACACACATATATATATATATATATATATATATATATATATATATATATATATATATATATATATATATATATGTTTTCTGAGGTTTTCGCGGGTGTTTGTATGTAGATCTTTGGTCATTCGGGTTTTTCCCCACGTAGAATTGGAGGTATCAGGGCGACGTTTCGACGAAATCTCATCCGTCATCCTCAGGCTGGTGGCTTCAGCTTTGTTCTTCTCCCAAATATGCTTTTTTACAAGGCAACTGGACTTTCGTCTTTTTCTTTGAAGACGTTTCGCTTTTCATCCAAGAAGCTTCTTCAGCTCTGATTGAATGGTGGGGAATGGAAGGATCTTTATACTGCTTGCAAACAGCTGGTCATTTGCATTCTTTTAAAGAGTCATTGAGGCAGGAATATCAGAAAAACTCAGAGGGAACTTCAGCCAACACAACATATGTGCACACTTCAAACCAAAGAATACACTAAGGCAGAAGCTTGTCCGCCCCAAGAATAAAACACCCAGACACAAACTGAGCAACGTGGTATATGCAGTACAATGCAGTAAGTCATGTGCAGTTCTGTACATTGAGAAAACAAAACAACCACTTCATAAATGCATGGCACAATGTAGGAGAACAAACTCATCAGGACAAGATTCAGCAGTCCAACTGCATTTAAAAGACAAAGGCCACTCTTTTGGAGACAGCAAACTCCACATTTTGGACAGAGGACCATTGGTTTGAAAGAGGGGTCAAAGAGGCCATCTATGTCAAACCTGAACATCCCTCTCTCAACAGAGGGAGGGTTATGACATCATCTGTCTCCAGTCTCCAACACAATCCTTTCAACAGTTCCAACAAGGTTCCACACCCATTTTCACTACTCAAGTGACACTGATGACACAGATAAACCTCCAGGTGGCCTCAACAACTCTCTAAAAGAATTCAAATGACCAGCGGTCTGCAAGGAGTATAAAAATCCTTCAATTCCCCACCATTCAGTCAGAGATGAAGGCAAGAAAGTCCAGTTGCCTTGTGGGGGAAAAAACATATTTGGGTTTTTGTTCAGCTCTAAAGCCAATGAAATTATTTGATATAGTACACAGAGGGGAAAAGTAGGATGTAATATAAATTTATCCTTTTAGAGGCATAATACTGCAAAATTTTGGAACCTCTACAAACCCTAGGTTTTGAACTAGCCCTCAAGGTAAAAAAGTTTCAGCTCTGAGCCCTTTCTTAGTTCTGTCTCTGGTCAGCTGCATTCTTTTTATTTTATTTATTTATTAAACTTGTTTGCTGCTCATCTCACATGAGGCAACTCTAGGTGGCTTACAATGTTAAAAGCAGTAAAAGTATACATACATACATACATACATACATACATACATACATGTGTATGTATAGATACCCATACAATAAAAATATAAATTATGATTAAAAGATGGGAAAGGAGGGAGCAGGATGCACAGGGGGGAAGTGGGATCTATTATTGGTTCATCAACCAGCTACAGCATGATACTCCCCTATTGGCAGAGCCAGGTCTTCACGGTTCTTACAAAAGGTCAGGAGGGTGGGTGAGATCCTAAGGGCCAGAGCCACAGCAGAGCAGACTCTTCCTGGACCCCACCAGCCGGAATTGCTTGATCAATGGAATCCACAGCATTCCTCTTCTACCAGCATGGTAGGCCTGTCCCATTGGGGTGAGACAGTTCCCCAAGTTACCTGCACCCATTGTGTGCAGGCCTTTAAAGGTAATAACCAACACCTTGAATTGCCGCAAAAGCAAACCAGCAGGCAGTGCAGCTCACGGAGCAACCTTTCTCCAGTTGTCATATTAACTGTCAAATAATGAAAGGTAAAATATGAATATAATGGAATATAAACTGTTAAAAATGACATTGAGAAGCAATACTTAAAGTGACCTACACATTCCATAACAGGTACAGGAGGGAAAATCTATGATCACTTTGCAAAATGTTTTCAAATACACAGTGCTTTTTTTTGTAAAAGAAAAAGGTGCTGGAACTCACACATGTCATACATGTCATACAACCTGCCGGAACTCCATTCTGAGCATTCTATGAGAAAAAAAGCCCTGCAAATACATCACTCATATTTGTTCTGAGATGCCTTGCAGCCTATGTGGCAGCAGTAATATTTGAGTACCAAAAAGTTGCATCCTGATGCCTCTTGGTATGAACCTTATTTTACTCATTTCTTAATTGTAAAGCCAGTTAAAAGAACTTGCATTAGTTGGCTGCAGATAATATTTGCCTTACTTTAATGTTGCTTGAAAACAAAATAAGACATTGTCTTCGATCTGGTTGTTGTGCCTATGTTTGCTTATGCCAAGTGCACTGAGTGTTTGGGTCCCAGCATGAAGCTTGATGTAATATATAATTTAAAATTTATCATCCCCAGTAGAATACAAGTGTTCTACTTTTTGATTAAAAGAAAGCAAGTCTGGCTCTGCATGACCTTAAAAATCTGCTCTTCTGGTGGTACTAAACTTGGGCTTCAACCAACATATCCTTCAATCTCTGGGACAAGCAGATGAATATCCAATATTACACATTTAAGACTTAAGAAGAGCTCAGTTGGGAGGTCCAGAGAACCAAGTTGAGTTCATGGCAATTGAAACAGGAGAGGCTATTCCTAGCCCAATCTGTGTCCTCCATATTCTCCTCTGATATTTCAGATAAGGAACAAAAGTCCTTTGGCTCATGCTGAAACATCTGACAAAAAGTCCCTTCCAAAGCACTATCAAAATTGCATCTTTGGCCTGAAGATAATGTCTCCTGTATCACCAGTGAAATAAAATACTCCAGTAAATGTGTGTTGTTTTTGGAAAATTTTCAGGCATGCACTTCAGTATTCTGCTTACACTGGGTGTTGTTTTTTTTAAAAGGAAATATATCCATAACACTTTCATCTCCTTCCACGAAGAACAACTTCTCTGCTGGCTTATATTAATGTTTGTGAATTGCAAACCTATCTAGCTCTTAGCAAACAGAGGACAGAAATTGAGACAAGCAAGATCATCCAGTTTGGCTGAATAAAGTTAGCTATATTGATAGATAATATTGGTTAGGAAACTGAACTATAAATGAGAAAATCCCCAGTGCAAATCTTTCTTCAATGAATTGTTATAGATCTTGGATAAGACACAGATTTTCAAGAACCTGAAAGACCTGAAACTTGGAAGGCCAATAATTCTGACTGACTTTGCAGGAGTATTATTTCATTTCTCAAAACCATCTATTGCAAAGGGTTACAGCTAGGTTACAGGCAGAAGTTGGTAAATGCTTAGAAGCACTGTACAAACATTAAGTCTTAAATTAGATTCACCCATTGCCTTATTCTAAAAAAGAAACTAGAATTGCCTGTTTCCTTTGACTGGCAAAGCCTATCTGGGAGTTCAGATGGAAGCCCTTCACATGTCCATCAGATCCTTTGTTATGGGATGCACCACAGATTAAACCTAGAGTCTATTGTGTGCAAAAATACATTCCTTCCCAAATTAATTACAAAACTTCAGATACTAAAATGACTAGAATAGATCCAAGGTGTAGACATTATTTTAAATCAGCCTTCACTGCTGATTCCAATCTTAATATATTAATGCAGCCTACAAGGCTTACTTAATTCCAGACACCTCTGTCTATCTCTCTGT
The DNA here is from genome assembly GCF_964194415.1 of Vipera berus. Taxonomy (NCBI): domain Eukaryota; kingdom Metazoa; phylum Chordata; class Lepidosauria; order Squamata; family Viperidae; genus Vipera; species Vipera berus. The sequence continues at coordinate 309,161,763 of NC_138202.1, forward strand.
TGATAGCTTGGAATTATCTGGTGCTACCAAGCCCCTTATTAGGTGGTTAGAGTAGTGATCTCTGGCTACTGTCAAAGTTTCATCCAGGGCTTGGCAATAAAATCTGAAACTCAGATTCACCCCTAGGAGCTAGCAGTAGAGTCAAGGATATGCTATATCTGTCACTGCATAGATATAAGAAGCCCTAATAATGAAGAAAGAAATAAGAAAGGCTGCATGCCAAAGAATTGAGGCCTTTGAACTATGGTGCTGGAGAAGACTTCTGCGAGTCCCTTGGACTGTAAGACATTCAAACCAGTCAGTCCTAGAGGAGATCAACCCTGACTGTTCTTTAGAAGGCCAGATCCTGAAGTTGAAACTCAAACACTTTGGCCACCTAATGAGAAGGAAGGACTCACTGGAGAGGAGCCTAATGCTGAGAAAGGTTGAGGGCAAGAGAAGAAGGGGACGACAGAGAATGAGGTGGCTGGATGAAGTCACTGAAGCAGTAGGTGTGAGCTTAAGTGGACTCCAGAAGATGGTAAAAGACGGGAAGGCCTGGAGGAACGTTGTCCATAGGGTTGCGATGGGTTGGACATGACTTCGCAACTAACAATAAAATAATGAAGATGGACAACTACTGTGGAATCAAGTAATCAAGCCTTTTATTTGTAACCCCTTCAGGGTATAAATCTTATGTCTCTTTGTCATGGCCTTACAAACATCCTGTTACTTGTTTTTGAGCCTTGGAAGTGGAGAGCATCTACACCAAATTTTGATAATTGTCCTATCTAATTTCAGGCCTTTGCTTCCAGCTTTGCCAACTTTAGTCTTAAAAGTATGTACAAATCACTCTTTACTAAAATTTTAAGTAGACATATACTGTTCTATAGAACATTCTGTTGCTTGTCATTATTTCACTATTTCTGGAGGTCATCAAGATGGTAAAAGATTTAGAAATTTAGAAATCCAGCTTAGTAGTGAATGTTGAGTGGGGTCAGGTCAAAACTAATTTAAGCTTGTTTAAAGAATTGTTTGTGTGTTTGTTTCCTAGGTGTTAGGTCATCCTCAGTTTTTGCTACATTGTAAATTAATTTTGGGAGGTGAATGGGAGACTTTACCCAAGATTTTTGAGGGCTACACCAGCAGTACCTGTTAAGTCACAGTTTAGATTTATCAATCACACTCTATTGCTGGTATGGCATGGGAGCTAATTACCAAAGAATAACTACAGCAGTCACATAGATTCTTCCTCTCTTGGTTATCTAGTTTCTCCTGCTCCATAGATTGGAAAATAATCTTAGTAAGTCGATTTTACTATATGAACCCCCATTTCAACACATTAACATTGCCATTTAATGTATGAACTTTTCTTAACTCCCAATATGTTATAATCATCCCTTTTGTCCAAATGATGAGAAAAAAGAGGTGGAATAGCAAGGACTGGCACAATGAGATGGTGAGAGACAGACTCTTAGGAACATAATGCTAGCAACAGCAATACTAAACTAGCTGAAGATGTCCAAAATACACTTGCAGCAGAAGATGAAAATCTGGGGCCAGCATGGTATCCAGACTTAGGTAATAAAAGCAACGTGTAGTTTTTGGAATTTCTAATTGACTGCCAAGAAGTTTTGTGTGTTAAATTTAAATGCATAAGAAACTCTCTCATACAATACAAATTAGAGAACAGACAATGTTATGTGGACTATACCTAAAGTTTTATATAAGTATAAAGTACACACATAATAGTGTTTAGAAAGGCAATGCATTCAGAATATTAACTAACAGTGATTAGGACCAGCTTTCTTTGTTATCTAGAAGAAGGACAGAGATTTATAGATTTATAGTGCAGGAAGCTGGATGAACATGAGAAGATAAACAGGGCTGTGCTAGACCAGACCAAAAGTTCATCAGGTCCAGTAATCAAATACCTCTGATAAGAACTTTCTTTTTTCCCCTTCCTTAATGGGGTATGATGTGTTATACTACTCTGCATGTAGAAATTTAAGGTAGCCACCATACTGGCTGTTATTTCTCTGTAACTTTCCCCACATCCTGCTATTTAAGCCATATAAATCAGCAGCCAATCTCCAGCAGTAAAACCCATAAGCTAATTATGCACTGTGTGAAGAGGCCATCCCTTGTACCATGAATCTTTTGCCAAATACTGTTATAGAAAGACTCCAGGTTCTAGTGGTAACAGAAGGGGAACATCTCTGACTTCATACAGTGCATCATAACTTCTTTGATCATCTCTTTTATGATCATGTCAGAAATTAATTTTGAAAGACAACTGCATTTAAGTTTTCAGAGTCTGGCCATCATAGGAACCAGATTACATAGCAAATTCCACTACTGGAAATGTAGACTGTAGCTGATCTATGATTAAGCCATTTGATGATTATAGCCCCTGCTCAGCTCTTGGCTTGCTACCCATTAACTACATCAGTAGGGGTGGTGTAGCAAATATAAATTGGTGTGCCAAGTTTAGACAAGCATTTGCTTATTCCTTACTCTGTTTTGCACAAGCCAGTTTCAAATACAATTTAAGAACATACTACAATCTTGCTTCTAATATGTAAATACCTGACCACCAAAAATGCAAAAAATTCAACTCCACTAATAATGGATTCTTGTGTTTTAGCCATCAAGTTCTCATCAAAGAACCACAAAGGAATAAAAATGAATTGGATGTTCTCCCTGCCCCAAATTTGGCCTTGTTTCTCCTAGCCTCAAAACACTTCCACAATTACCCTATTACTGTCCAAGTGGTTTTCTACCATTACAGAAATAAAACTTGGATCATAATTGCAGTGGTATATATCCTTCTCATAACTTGGTGCCTTCCAGATATGCTGGGACATAACTCCTGGAATTCCTAGTCAGACTCAATATATTTGGAGGACATCTTATTGGGGAAGGCTGCACTATATAATGAAGACAGAGGCTCCAGTAGATTAGGTTGCAGCAGTAATGGAAAGCCTGGACTTTTGTTCCAGCAGTCTAGCAATCATGGAAAGTTTCCAGCAGTCATGGAAAGCATGGAACATTTATAATAACATGAAGACAGTTTTCGTAGGTGTGCCATCATTCCCTCTATTTCCTATAGTCATACTCTGAGTATTATAACATATATAGCCCAAATAGAACTACCCATGCATGTAAGGAAAAGGAAAAGATTTGTAGAATATTTTTAATAAAGAATGAAAAAGGACCCAATTCAGCTTAATTAGTTAGAATGCTCTGTCCTGATGGATTTCTAACTACATAATCAGAGCAGAATACAATGGAACTGGTACATAGACTGGAGGTTGGGGACCCCTGGTTTAGAATACAGAATGTTGCATTATTTGTGGCCTGTTTACATTTAAATACATATGTGAAAGATTATATTGAAAGTTGAATGATAGAATGATAGGAATGATAGAGTTAAGATGCAAGCTTTGTATTCCTTTTCTAATTTTTGAAAAAATATCAATCTTATTCGTCAAACTACATTAGATCATCACTTTACTTTCTACTATTTCCTCAAAGATCATTTTCTTTTTGTGTTCTAAAGATAGGAAAGGACAAATTCATATTAAAACTAGCTGAAACTTAAGTATAATAGTTGAGGAGCCTGATGGAAATCTGGGACATTAGGAGTGAACATTCTAAAGTTTTTTTTTTACCTGTAAAAATACATCTGGGACAATATGGCTTTAATGACTAAAATTATTGTTATAGCTGAAAGGTTCTGCTAGGGTAGGTACAAATTATTTCATTTTTAACACATTATAGCCTCTATGAGTTAGCAAGTCTCATTGTTTTTTTCCTTCCAGGCATGAAACTTTAATAATAGATACTAGCAGTGACACTGGACATATTAAGGTTTTGTGATTTTTACATGTTTACTCTAAAGCAAATTCCATGTTCAAGGTAGAGAATGGCAGTGTTTCAAATGTATTTTTAATTTATTATCTGGCATGGATTTTATGCAGCATATAGCTTGTTAACAACAGATATTTAGTATTGTCACTGAAGTTATTTGGTTTAATAAACTTTAACTATACCACTAGGTTACAGACCTGTAGAAATCCAAGAGTCTGAAAATATACAGTAGTCCAGATACATTAGTAAGAGCAACTAGTGTTAAGTCCGGAATGACGAGCGGAGACAGCGATGTCTAACAATGAACGTTTATTAGAACTCACATGGGTCAACTGGCTAGCAGCCATTGAACCCTACCTATATATACTAGGTTCCATTCAAACGTAACCAATCCCCGGCTCAGAATCTCCCGCCGGGAAGTAACAGCCAATGATTGCACCAGGTTTTCCCGCCAAAGGGAAACCACTCCCATAACTATGTACACAACACCCCTTCCCCCCTGGATGAAATTTACTATTTGACATAGTCCTTCAGATAGCTAGGGGTTTTATGTTGCCTGACTGGATATCGGCTGGCCGTACTAACTGCTGGGGTTCCTTCCGTTCCCCCGTTGACTACCACCTCTGACCCTGTAGTGAGTGTGGGCGGCTCTGGTGGTGTTTCCTTACTGGGCTGTTGTTGTTGGGATTCATTGGATTGGCTGGATGACCCAGGTGGGCTGTCAGGGGGCGCTATTTCTATCCCTACGTTACAATTCTGGGGGTTTGCGTTACAATTCTGGGGGTTTGCTTCTGTTAACCTGAATTGTATTCTCCTCCCCTTACCCCCTGGTGCTTTGTTAACCTTGGTTGGGGAAAATGCAGTGTCAGTTGTATTGTTTTCCCTCTCTTTGTTGGCTTGTACACATTCAGGGGCCCTTTTCCTTAACTGATCGATGTGTCTCCTAATCAGCTGATTTCCTTCCCCCTCAATTAAATAAGATAAAGGTCCAGTTTTGTCAATCACGACCCCTTGTGCCCATTTGTCCCCTTGTCCATAATTCCTAGCCCACACCATGTCCCCAATGTTCAGGAACCTGGTTGGTGTAACCGGGTCATGTTCAGCAGGTAGTCTGTCAGGGTGTAATCTGTCCAATTTTGTTATCAATCGCCTGCCCCACCTCATTTCATCAGGGCTCTTCCCTGTGGTCGCGCACGGCGTGGTGTGTTGGGCCAACAGGAACTGAGCCAGTCTCTGATGCCAGTCGCCGTGGATGATTCGTCTGAGGGCGTCCTTGGTTGTTCTGACGTTCCGTTCTGCCAAGCCGTTAGAAGAGGGGTGGAAGGGTGCTGATGTCGCGTGCCTAATCCAGTTGGCCTTGAGGAAGTCCTGAAATTCATTAGATGTGAATTGGGGCCCGTTGTAAGAAACAATTACGTCAGGTAACCCATGAGTGGCAAAGAGTCCCCGTAAGACCTGTATGGTTTTGGCTGACGTCATGGACTTCACAGGCACGACCTCCAACCACCGGGAGTAGCTATCCACTACTACTAGGAATGTGAGGCCCTGGAATGGGCCAGTGAAGTCAATATGGATCCTGGACCATGGGTTCCTAGCCTCTTCCCATTTGTGTACCGTTGTGTGTGCTTGCTCTGGTCTAGATCGCTGACACTGGTAGCACCCAGCTACTTTGTCCTCTATGGCTGTGTCTAACCTTGGCCACCATACGTGGCTTCTAGCTAGGGCCTTCATACGCACAATTCCGGGGTGCCCTTCATGTAATTCCCCAATCACTGTGTTTCTATGACTCTCTGGTATAACAACCCTGTTTCCCCACAGGATGCATCCTAAGTGTGATGACAATTCGTCCTTTCTTCTAACATACGGTGTGAACTTAGGGTCAGGGTTTTTGCTAGGCCACCCACCTTGTACCCACGCTGCTATTCTGCTGAGTATGGAGTCTTTTCTGGTAGCTGCTGCAATGTCCCTGGCAGTTAGAGGGCACTCAGAGAGTTCTTGTAGGGACATGATCTGTCCCACAGGTGCAGGGTCTGTACCTGTATCCTCTAGAGGTAACCTGCTGAGGGCATTAGCATGCCCCATCTCTTTGCCCGGCCTATGCTTAATTGAGAATGTGTATGCAGAAAGGAAAATTGACCATCTGAGCATCCTGGGTGACATTATTTGTGGTGTCTGTCTATCGGTAGTGAATAACCCTAACAGGGGTTTATGGTCAGTGTAAATAGTAAAGTCCCTACCATACATGTAATTGTGGAACTTTTTTACGCCTGCCACGATGGCCAATGCTTCCCTGTCAATCTGTGCATAATTCCGTTCTGCCTTTGTTAAGGTCCTGGAATAATATGCTATAGGCCTCTGTTGACCCTGCTCATCCATGTGGCTTATGACTGCTCCCACTCCATAAGGGGAAGCATCACATGCTAAGAATATGGGTTTGTTTTCTATAAAGTGAGTGACTGTAGAATTGCTGGACAGTATGTCCTTTAGTGTTTGAAAACTAGTCCTATGTTTTTTCTGCCACTGCCAGGGGGTCTTCCTGTCTAAAAGTCTATGGAGGGGCTCAGCAATAGCTGCTTTGTGAGGCAGGAATGTGTGATAAAAATTAATTAAGCCTAGGAAAGTTTGTAATTCTGCCTAGTTCTTGGGTTCTGGAGCTAATTTTATTGCCCTATTTTTCCCCTCTGTAGGGTGGATGCCTAGTGCATCAATTCTAAACCCTAGGAATTCTGTTGATTTTACCCCTATGCAGCACTTATCCTTTTTTAATTTCAATCCTGCCTCCCTAAACTTCCCCAGTACCTGTTCTAGCCTCTCAGCTAGGATGTCCTCAGTTTTTCCAGCGATGAGGACATCGTCAAAGTAAGGGCATACACCTGGAATGCCCTTCAAGGTCCTCTCCATCACCTCCTGGAAGATGCCTGGAGCTGCAGCTATCCCGAACTGAAGTCTGTGAACGCGGAACGCCCCCTTGTGGGTAACTATCGTTTGAGCCTCGGCGGCTTCCTTAGACACAGTAAGTTGCAAATACGCCTGCGCCAAGTCGAGCTTGGTGAAAATGGCGCCGTCCTGGATCGTCGCGAGGACCTGCTTCACCGTCGGGACCGGGTAAGCATGTTTTTTCATGGCGAGGTTCAGGGTGGCCTTATAGTCGGCACAGATCCTCACATCCCCGTTTGGTTTCAGGGGTGTGATGATCGGTGTCTCCTACAGGCCCCCTTCTACGGGTTCTAAAACGCCCTGGCCTACTAGCTTATCTAGTTCGGCCTCGATTTTCTGTTTAAGGGTGAAAGGCACCCTTCGGGCCTTAAGCCTAATGGGCCTGACTGCGGGGTCTAAATTAAAGTTAATGGGGGGTCCCTTGTACCTCCCTAACGACCCATCGAATACGTCTGCGAAGTTATCGCAGACAGATTTTAGGGTTTTACTCTGAATGGTGTTAATTCCCCCCACCCAGATGCCCAGGGCCGAGAACCAATTAAGGCCTACAAGGCTAGTTCTCTGGCCCTCAGTGACTAGAACAGTTAATATTCCGCTAAACCCTTTGTATTTAACCTTAATGGAAGCCTCTCCCACTAACTCTATAGGTGATTTCTGGAAGTCGGCTAATTGTAATTTAGTGGGTTTAAGGGGAATTCTCTGGCCACTTCTGTTTTCTATGTACCTAAGGGTGTCCCTTGAAATTATGGATACTGAGGCCCCGGAGTCCACTTCCATCTTGCAAGGAATGCCTTGCAGTTGGACTTCAATTCTTAATTTGGGCCTCAAAATGTGGTTAATTCTAGGGGTGTGTTTGAATCTAGGGATTCCCACGTGGTTGACCCCCACCCCAGCCCCCGGGTTGGAAGTGCGTGCCTTGGGCCTAGGGATCTCTCCGCCACTCCGTTCGGGGGTTACCTCACCTGAGGCCCAGGCGTCGAGCTCGTGGAGGCGGTTGTCGCGCGGTCGGCTTCGGCAGATGGCCTGGATGTGGCCCGTTTTCCCGCACCCATGGCATTTGGCGTTTCTGAATCTGCACGTTGAACGTTGGTGGTTTCCGCCGCAGCTTCCACACCGTGTCTCTGGGTCGCGAGGTCTGGTTGTGTTGTCCCTCTGGGGTCGTTGGAACGCGGTGGGTTGCTGTCTTCTGCTCTGGTCGGGTCCTTCGGCGCGTGGTGGTCTCGGCGCCATCTTCCCGAACCTTCGGGCTACTTCGGCGATCTCGGCTTCCCACTGGTAATCCACCTCCCCACCGTCCACATGGCTCTCAAGGTTAACTTCGGCTGAGGCAGCCATGCTATTGTAGGGGGGGTCGCGTCTGCCTGTAGACTCATACGTGAGTAGCTCGTCTAAGACTTCTTGGAGATTGCCTGTGGGCTTAGAGATAATTCGGTTTTGCAAGTGTTCGTCTCGCAGCCCCAAAACCACTCGGTCCCTGATGCAAATCTCGAGGTTGTCGTATTTGCAGCGCAGGGCTGCTTCTCGGACTGCCGCCACAAATTGTTGTATAGATTCGCCCGGCCGTTGGTTCCGCTTCTCAAATATCCTCCGCCAGAACAGTTCCGACCGTTTAGGGGTGAGGTGGACCCTTAGCTTAGTCAACAGGTCGGCGTACGATACACTGGAGACCGGCAGGGGTTGGCACAGGCCGACGGCCACCCGGTAAACCGGAGTGCCGCTGATGGTTAGGAGAGCCGCCGCCTTCTTCCTGTCCTCCGTGATCCCGTTGACCAGCATGTACCCCTCGACTTGACCGACATATTCTTCCCAGTCTTCCGGGTAGTTAGGGTCAAACTCCTTCAGGGAACCGACTTGTGCCATTCTGTGAGCTCAATTCGCTTGCTGCTCGGTTGACTGTGATTCAATTTTCCCGCTTTTCGCTCTGCCGGCTTTCCGCGGTTCTTCCACTGTTCTTCCGTCAATCCCACCTTCGTCGCCACTGTTAAGTCCGGAATGACGAGCGGAGACAGCGATGTCTAACAATGAACGTTTATTAGAACTCACATGGGTCAACTGGCTAGCAGCCGTTGAACCCTACCTATATATACTAGGTTCCATTCAAACGTAACCAATCCCCGGCTCAGAATCTCCCGCCAGGAAGTAACAGCCAATGATTGCACCAGGTTTTCCCGCCAAAGGGAAACCACTCCCATAACTATGTACACAACAACTAGAGTAGCTTATTGGCCAACGAAGACAACTTTAATTTACAACCATTTTGTTAGTAGAGAAGATATGGTAATTCATCAACCCAGATGATCTGAGGGATCTATCTGTTTCTACAAAAATCGTATTCCCAGACTACTTCTTACATCTGAATAATTCATTCTTGGGAGAACTTGCCAAGTAGATTTGCCTTTTACTATTGTAAAAATTGTCACTCCTGCTAATTTTAGACTTCTCTAACCACCTCTTGGTCTCTGAGAGCCTGATAAGTAGCTGATCTTTAGTTTATCAGGGAAGGATCCTCCTCTCCCCTAAATAACTCTATCGGGCATTCCTATATATTGTCAGGATACTACATTAAACTCTTTAACCAAATATCTGCATTTATGTTAACACTGTCCATGTGAAAAGGGTTATAATTACTTGTGTAGTGCCACAGCCAGAATATGCTCTGAACAATCCTTGGTTCCACATCAATCCCAGAAAACCCAGCCCAACCAAATCCTGAGGTTTTAAGAAGAGGATAGACACTTGTTATTCTTGCTGTATGAATTAGAAGGCAGCATGAACATGTTGTGCTGAGGGAAAGTTAAATTGAAAACATTTTGAATTATTTAGAGAGCTAAATAAACTTTCCTTAAATCCAATTTTCTCCAACAGTGTCACATGAACCACAAAGCCGTCATCCATGACAAGTTTAGCAGTGTTGAAATCAAGAAAATGGCAGTAAAAAGACATTCTCAAGCTATTTCACAATTCAGTTTGGGCACAGTGGATGGCTATGTTTATGTGTCTCCACCTTAGTGTTAGAAAATCCAACCAAGTCTGCTTATTCCAACATTCTGGTAGCTCTTGCTTAAAAGTTGAGGAAAGCATTGAACTGATTCTTGATTAACTTTCAGGGAGTGTTAAATAACTCGAAATGAATGTGTATGAGATGGATGCATCATAAAGCTATGGTGAGTAAAATTGTTAATAATGCTGAAACACGTCTGCAAAAAAGAAAAGATTTATGCAAAAATGGTAATACCAGGTATTGGTATTTCATTACTAAATTCATTTTGTGGACACTCCCTCAAATATATACCGTACCAGTAAAAATTGAAATAAGCATGTTCTGAACTTTTTAAACCCAGGCTTGTGACTGGAAAACTCTGCGTGAGAGAGTTTAGTTTAAGTGATACAAGATTATTGGACTGGCTCTAACTGACTGCAATACAAGATGATTTGTAACATAATCCTGCCAATATACTTCAACAGAGTGTTGGAGTCCTGTTGCAGAAGAGAAAGGAAAACAACGCCTTCATCCAACATCTCTATTGTAATTACTGATTCACTATTCCTTTTCCATACGTTTATTTCTAATCCCCTTTCCCTTAATCCATTAATATTCATATTTGTCTGATCTGTTTCACCAATTTTTAGACAGCATAGAAAATATCTTTTATATATATCTGGTTATCTACTAGATCCAAGACTACGAATATCTACCATGGTACATTCCAGCACCCCTAAAGTAGCCACCAACAGCACAAACCTAAGAGTCATATTGATTAACACACAAACTTCCAAATCAAACAGCTGAAGCCCCTCTGCCACTTTGTTTTCCAAGAAAGCCTACAGAGCTAGGGAACCTATGATAATTCTTATACCTAAAGATAGCAATGAAAACTGCTTTTTTTCACTCTCATTGCTCTTCATTGAGGATATAGATCCAATGCTTATTTTTTACTCAAGTCATAGTGTTTGAAACTACTTATTAGAGACCTTTTCTTATATTATGTTGTAGCTACTCAGCAAATAAAGGGTAAAGGATTAATGTTTTTGTAGAAATGTCACACATTTGCTGGGTTCATAAAGGTAAAGGTAAAGGTTCCCCCGCACATGCATGCTAGTCGTTTCCGACTCTAGGGGCCGGTGCTCATCTCCGTTTCATAGCCGAAGAGCCAGCGTTTGTCCGAGGACGTCTCCGTGGTCATGTGGCCGGCATGACTAGACGCCAAAGGCGCACGGAACGCTGTTACCTTCCCACCATAGTGGTCCCTATTTTTCTACTTGCATTTTTACGTGCTTTCGAACTGCTAGGTGGGCAGAAGCTGGGACGAGTAACAGGCGCTCACTCTGTTACGCGGCACTCGGGATTCGACCCGCCAAACTGCCGACCTTCTGATCGACAAGCTCAGCGTCCTAACCCACTGAGCCACCGCGTCCCTGTGGCTGGGTTCATATGTAGTGCTATATTATAAAATGGCCTGTGGGTTTGTAAATCATAGCTTATAGGTTATGAAGTGGCTTATTCAACAAATGATATTTACACAAATCATGACTTAGCACAGGGAGCAAGTCCAGGCACTGGCTTTTAAATGGGAAGATAAAAAGCAAAATGAGCCCATTACTCTCCTCTTGCCCAACCCCCTGCCAGACCCAGAATAGTAACCAGAAATCAAAGTCTTCTCTTCTGGTAGCAGAATCCCCTATTAATAAAGCAGTGCTGCTAACATGTGATGCAAACATCACATCATTCAGAGTAGTGCTTTCTACATCTCTTGAGCATAATCCCAATGCCAATATTCTCTTGCCCTTTTTCTTAACTGGGGAGATTGGCAGCTAGTCATCAATGAAGGATCACTGATGTATAACTAAAGAAAACAGTGCAAGGTCCAACAAAAACACTAAATCAGATCTAGGCTTTTGTTCCTCTCTCATTCTTTCTATTTTCAGTTGAAGTAAAAGCTGATAAATATTATAGTTACAAGGAAAAAGTTTTGGAATTTAAGGCATCCAGGCAGAGGCTCTTCTTGGCCTCTAACTGCATTGATGCAATTGCTTGGTGCCAAACTATATTCAACTAGTTCTACATACATAAATACATACACAGATAATTTACACAAAGACAACAAATCTTTGATTGATCAGCAATGAAAGAAGGTTTCTTCCTGAGACTGAGAAAGGGTGACTTTACATGGTGATTTAGGCATGACCCATTCTTGGTTTGGTGCACGATTATATGACATTTAACTTATGGTTCCAACAGCTACCCCACCAGAAACCTTCACTGCAACAAGTTAACCTGATGGGAGATAATGAACACATTAAAAAGTTCTCCAAAGGGTACTCTGCGACAGCTCCTCAAATAAGGGAGTTCTATATACAGTAGACTACATTGACAATCACAAATCTAGAGCATTTCCATACTTGTAATTCATCCAGATGGGTGGTGACTAGGTGGTACTGTCAATCATTAAGGTAGAAATACTCAGGCACTAGAGAGGAATTGCTCTTCCTATAGTGCAACCACATAGTGCCTCATCCCTCTTTGACTAGATCAAGTAAGGCAGGCATGTCAAACTGCTGGCCCACGGGCCGAATTTGTCACAACAAAACCATGTCCACCCCATTGCCGGCAATGGGGAAAAAGTCCCAATACATCATGCAACGTCACGTGACATCACGAGTTTGACATGCCTGAAATAAGATATCAGAAATACAGGAAATAGGGAAAGATACATATTCAAAAAGCAACTTGTGTTTATTAAAAAAAATTACAATGCCAACCATAAAAACTATAGTTTCTCAAGAAAGGCTTTATCCAAGGAAGGGAGGGATAGATTAAGACCAACATTTTTTTTTGAGAGTAGTCATTTATTCTAGATTTACCCCTCTGTCCCCAGAATTTCCCCAAAGTGTGACTATCACTGAGAATTCTGGGAGATTCTCTTCTCTATATATATCTGGGTGGAATCCATGCTGGAGAAATTTAATTTCATCCCTCAGTGTTCTGCCTAGCAATATCCAATGCTGTAGTTAAAATTTATTTAGTCTGACTATAACCAGGAAACACCTAAAACATTGTGCAATTTGAAGCAAATAGCTTTCTTCTTTCCAACTAAGGATGGATAGCTACCCTGAATATGTGCACAACTGGCTTTAGCTAAACATTTTATTTCAAATTGGTAGGCAGAGAAATCAAATCCCCATACAGGTATTCTGGGTCTTCCTCCAGATGTTTCAAAACCCAAACAGATAAGACTATCCAGAGAGAAGTGGTTTGAGATGGGAGGAATGCTTGTTTTTAGGATGGCTTCATAAAATAAAATAAATTTTGTAGAGTTTATTCCTGTTAAATATAAGAACAATTGGATTGCTTTACATATAATAGGACATTATAGCATATTAGTAGAATGTAACTAATTTGTAGAAGAGATTTCATATATTAGCCAAAGTACTTTTAATTTATTCCTCCCTTTTCTAAACACAGATTTATATTCATTCTATTAAATGAACATTTGAAGGCTATTGAGAGTCCTAAATAAAAGTTTTAAATGTTTCAAGAATCTGGCTTCACCGTGAATAAACTCCAAAGATTAACTTTCAACAAACTTTGTGGGAAAGGAGTTGCATTGCTCTGACTTAGAAAATATGGTATCTGAGAATGGTTCTCTAATATACTGAAGCTCAGGTGACAGAAGACCTTTGGGACTTTAAGTGTCATGTACCTGCTACCTCCACAAACACTGGTCCTGAATTCTGAAACCTATACTGGCTTAGCAATTAAAATAGGCAGTTTACCAATATTTTACTCAAGATGGGACAGTGAGCATGAGTTTATAGCCTATTTTATTTTATTTTATTTTTAAAAAAGTTGTGAAATAGATTTGTTTAAGATGAAGAAGTGTGGTGGTGATAATCTCTCTTCAGTTGACTCATAATCATGCTAAATACTAATGTGATGTCCCGTTGCCTGGAGGCGGTTCGGGTCTGGATGGGGAGGAACAGACTTCAGCTCAACCCTGACAAGACTGAGTGGCTGTACATTCCGGCATCCCGGGACATTCAAAATGTTCCATCTCTTTCTATGGGGGGGGTGAGTTTTTACCCCCCGTGGACAGGGCTCGCAACTTGGGAGTCCTCCTAGATTCACGGCTTACTCTAGAAGATCACATAGTAGCCGTGACTAGGGGGGCTTTCGCTCAGGTTCGCCTGGTGCGTCAGTTGCGGCCCTATCTGGACTGGGATGCCCTGTGTACGGTCACTCATGCGCTCGTGACCTCTCATCTGGACTACTGCAATGCTCTTTACATGGGGCTTCCCTTGAAGACCACTTGGAGGCTCCAACTGGTACAGAATGCGGCCGCGAGAGTTGTTTTGGGAGTTTCCCGGTACTCCCATGTTACACCTTTGCTCCGTGAGCTGCATTGGCTACCAGTTGTCTTCCGGGTGAGGTTCAAGGTCTTGGTGATGGTTTTTAAGTCCTTACATGGCATGGGTCCGGAATACCTCGGGGACCACCTGCTGCCGGCGTCGACTCCCCTCCGCCCTGTGCATTCCCACAGAGAGGGCTTCCTCAGGGTGCCTCCGGTCAGAGAATGCCGGCTGGTGGCCCCCAGGGGGAGGGCCTTCTCTGTGGGCGCCCCGGCTTTATGGAACCAACTGCCGGTTGAGCTCCGGATGGCACCGGATCTTCGCTCCTTCCGGCGCGGGTTAAAGACCCATCTATTCGAACAAGCTGGCCTGGCCTGATGGGGGAATGTTAGGGTTTTAATGGGTTTTATATTCTGATTGTTTTAATTGGGCAATTATTTAATCCTTTTTTAACTTTTGTATTTCTATTTATATGCCCTGTTCACCGCCCTGAGTCCTTCGGGAGAAGGGCGGTATAAAAATTCAATAAATAATAATAAATAATAATAATAATAATAATGTGGTTTGTTTAGCTTGGCTTGTCTATCAGTAAAGCAAACCATGATTCTATGTGAACCCCCAAAGGAGTAAGTTATTTTTTTTAAGGGGAAGGAGCTTGTTAGCAAAACAGAAATAAGGCACAGATTTCTAAACTTACCACTGCAACTGTCTTGCCATTGGGTTAAAGTTGATATATTATTTTCCTGACCCATTTGGACTTTACATATTTTGTGTCCCAGACAGTCCAAAAACTGACCTATTTAAAATACTGTAAAACTGGAGAGATGCCCTGGCTGGAATAAACCTGTAGGTCATAATGAAAAAAAGATGAACAATCTGATATACCCTGAAACTATTTTAACCCTGTAGTGCGAGGATGAAAGAAAAGGAAATAAACTAAATTTCAAAATTTCAAACTAAAGCTTTAACACTGTTCTCCTCCTCTTTCCTATGGCCTTTCAGAATTCATTTACAGACATAAACAACACATAACTAGGAGATGGGGGTTGTCAGGTCAAGTCACCAATGTGTTTGAACCTTTGTTTCTCCAACCACACAGTTGTGCAGATTTAATTACCCCGTTTTAGCTGCCATCTTCACTTTTTTTTTTACATTTTCATAGATACTCCTGGGTACCATCCTGTTGCTAACAAAAGGCAAACAGTGCCCCCCCCTTGCTAATAAACACTGTAGACTAATAAACAGCTGAAAAATATTGGTTCGTTTCTCAAAGCTTGCAATTTGCAGCAAAAGAGGATTAATATAAGGAAAACAAAACCATTATTTGTCCCCAATGCTTCACAGGCAACAATTTATTTGTATTTTATATTCTTCAATTATGTGTTGAAATGCAAATTGGTAAAACAGTAGTTTGATGTTTAATGATATCCAACAACTTTAAGAAAAATCTAATGACAAGAGAAACTTGACAATGGAACCAGTGACTAAGAGAAGAAAGGGAATCTCCTCTATTGAGTGCTTTTAAGCAGATACTATGCAAAATATAGTTGTGATAACTTCTTGCTTTACATTTCTAAGAGATACACGCCATTTCTATAACAACAAAGTTAATCTAATCATCAAAATCTAAAGTGAACATTTCATTTTTTTCTGTTTCGAACATAAAATCCAGAAGAGGTTTCCAAGTGGAAACAAAACTGGATTAGTTTGCCTCTTTAATTAACACAGTTAGCATTGCCATCTCCGCCAACTCCATCACTTTTTCCATCCATGCTTCCATTGTGGGAATTGACATGTCTTTCCATTGTTGCACATATAGGATTCTTGTCAATTTATATAATAACAAAGTTCCAAATTTTCTTTCAAGTTTTCTATCCAAAAGCCCTAAATGGAAAACTTCTGGTTTCAATTTTATATTTGAAGCTAGGGAGGGTCCCTTCTGAGCCCTTTTCTCTGGACATTATGCAGCTGCGAGCTTTGATGTCTCTTATCTGATAGTTCTCCAGGCAGCATTTCTTCACCACGTCTCTCACATTCCATTAGAGTTGAAGACAAGCACCTTGGATTTCATCTAAAAGCCAAGTAGCAACGACTGCTCCTTGTGGAGGAAAGGTGTTACCCAGATGAACCAAAGTGTGCTCATAACTCTTTTGCCCACTGTATGCATTCATTCATATGTACCTTCCAAATACTCTATTTGGGTCTGCCCTTGAAGACTATGTTGTTATAGTCCAACAACAAAGAGACCAAGGCATGAACAAGCATGAATACAGCTTTCTAAATAGAGCATAATTACTACATAAAAAGGATTTGTCCAAAGCCACAGCCACTCAAGCTTCCACTGCCCCATGAACAAGAGTAGTAACTTCAGTTCCATTTGGAGAAATGCAACTCTATTAAAACTAAAATAGGAAGAGTCAAGAAACAGAGGTCCCATCAATCTATAGCCATTCAGCCCTTCTAGGGCTATGTGATGGTCAACTCAGACTGAGATGAATATGAGATGAAGCTGTTCAGGATGCCTGGAGAAATAACAACCTCAAAGGGAGCTCAGATATCAGTTGCCAGAGGCTAATATGGCTGAGAAATATTCTGTTCAGGATGCCTGGAGAAATAGCAACCTCAAAGGGAGCCCAGATACCAGTTGCCAGATGCTAATATGGCTGAGAAATATTCCAGTTACCTGGAGATGACAGAAGATGGGGGGCTGGATCCAGCACCCTTCTCCAAGTCTTATTTATTTAATTAATTTATTTAATTTAATTTGTATACCGCCCTTCTCCCGAAGGACTCAGGGCAGTATACAAATAGCATGTAAGACTGAGTACAGAGCAGAACAGAGGAGATCTGCCAGGCTTCTTGCATGTTAAGGATGTTTCTGTCCTTCAAGCAATTCCCACTTAAGAGCCATTGCTGACCAGAAGTTATCTGTTGGGAGCAACTGCTCTGCATGCTAGACCTTCTGTTGTTTGCCTCCTGTACCTGTTGCCTGTGAAAACTACTTCTTGGAACCCAGAATCCCTATTTGAACTCTTGGACTGTGACCTGGCTATGCTTTTGTTCCCCCATTTTGGATTCTGGCAGTACAAGCTCTTTGCAGGAAGCTCTCCAGGGATTTGTTGCTCTGCTGCTCTGTGCTTCTGTTTGCATATATGTCCTGTCTGCTACTGCCTGTATCTACTAAATCCTAAGTAAAGCTCTTTGCCATTACTTCTTGGTGCACATGTGTCTACCATGGGACAGGACTGGTTAAGTATGAATCTTCTTTTTCCCATCCATATCTTAGATCCTCCAGACGTGAAGATAGAATTTTGATAGCAACAGTTGGACATTATCTGCATATTTAAGAGATCCAGTGATAGCAGATGATCTGCCTAGAAGTCCATCCATTTTAATGTTGCCAAGGTTGAAAAACACTGTTATAGAGTGTAGGCTATGTCTGACCCAGAATTGTTCTTATGCTGGCATGGTTTAAGGCTGCTTTAAGGCCTGCCTTCAGCCCTAGTCCAGCCACACTGGACCCCTACCAAATTGCTCAATAACAGGCTAGAATTCTCAGTCAGAAGAAGTTTCCCCTACCATAGCTAACAGCAAGGTAAGCATAAAATAAGTCAGCAGGAACTCAGGAAGGCTTTCTGATTTCTGATTTAACTTTAGCAGCAACCAAAAGTCATTCCTCTGCCACTTAAGAAAGCTTAGAAAGAAACAGGAATAGATTTGTGGGTGAAAGGCTATCCGTGCAAGCTTAGGTCTGGTGATGAAAATAAACTTATAGGCAGAATAAACATTGAGAAATTCCTTGTTCCTTAGTTTGCCTACTTTCCTGAGCTCTATTTTGCCCTAAGATGGAACTGGGTATTGGGCCTAAGATGGAAGCTTGTGGTATCCCACTGCTTATTTCCCTCCATGGGGTACCATTAAGGACTACTCACTGAGTATGGTTTGTCAGCCAGTTAAAATTCATCTGGTTGTGATGTTATCTATCCCACATTTTTCTAGTTTACCAAGAAATAGAGTGTGGCCTACTTTTTTGAATGCCTTGCTGAATTATACTAATTATACTATGTCCACAGCATTTCACTGGTTTATTTAGTCACTTTGTCAAAGAATAAAATAAGATTGTTTTGGCATGATCTGTTTTTAGCAAACCTGTGCTGGCTATTAGTTATAACTTTATTT
This sequence comes from Vipera berus, assembly GCF_964194415.1. Classification (NCBI taxonomy): domain Eukaryota; kingdom Metazoa; phylum Chordata; class Lepidosauria; order Squamata; family Viperidae; genus Vipera; species Vipera berus. The sequence continues at coordinate 309,180,078 of NC_138202.1, forward strand.
GTTTCTAGATGCTCACAGATTTGTTTTTTGATTATTTTTTCTAGTATCTTCCCAGGTATTGATGTTATTGATTGGTCTGTGGTTTCCTGGGTCTGCTTCCCCCCCCCCTTTTTTTTTTGAAGATGGAAACCACATCAGCTCTTTTCCAATCTTCTGTTAGTTGCCCAGTGCGTTGCTCCAGGATTTTTTAAAGATATGGTACAATGGTTCTGAGATAACATCTGCCAGCTCCATCAGAACTCTGGGATATAATCCATCAGGTCCCGGTAATTTATATTCATCAAGGTCAGACAGGTGTTCTCTAATCATTTTCTTGCTTATTTTAATTTTTATTTCTGTCACTTACAGTTGTGTTTTTGGTAGGTTGGGCTATAGTTTCTTTTTGTGTGAAGACAGATGCAAAGAATGAGTCAAGCAGTTCTGTTTTCTCTCTACTGCCTGTTACTTCCTTACCATCTTCTCTTTAGCGGATCGACTGTTTCCTAAGTACTTTCTATGTATTTTGAGTCCTGAGTATGTATTTTATATAGTGGATCCAGAAAAATGCCAATGAATTCAGTATATCTGAAAAGAATTAATCTCCAAACCAGGCATTCAGAAAATCAGAAAACCCAGAATTTCTAAGGAAGCAAGGGGAGACCTGATGCCATCTCTGTGAAAAAACCTCTCACCATCAAGGAAAGATAGAGATGGGATGAACCACTATTAAGTACAAAAGACTAAAGAAAATGGGTAAAACAAAACAGAGTAAGGTAGCAAGCTGTGTTAGCTGACTGCTTCAAACGTGACACAGAAGGCAAGGGTTGTTATGCTTCATTCAATAATTTGAGAAATGAATTCCAGGATCCTGTGCCAAGACATGGTAGCAAAACAGCCGTCTTTCAAAGTGGACACTTTATAAAGAGCTAAAAAAAACCCTGGGCTTAAAGAAAAGAGTTGAGGGACCTCCTGAAGCTGGAACACTTGAGTTATATAGCATCTTGGGAAAATTCTGCTAGGGAAATGTGTTGTCCTGGTAGTTAATAATCCTTAAAACATTTCAATGTGTAGAGAAAGTGGGTTCTATGAAGTTGGTCAATCAAACTGTGCACTTATTTTCCCAGCGTGGAAATGCATAGTGTCTGCAATATTGATGAACAAGATCTATAGGCATCCCATTATAAGACCATAAAGTAAACCTATGTTAATGAGGCCATGGACTCTCAGCCAATCCATGATACTATTGGACTTACTGTATGTGTCTTGTTTGAAAATGCAGGCACTTGTTTTGAGAATTCTGTTATATGAAAAGAGAATCCTATCTTGAGCCCTTTCTCAGAAAAAAGGCAAGCCCTCATTGAAAGGCAGTTTTGTACTTTCAAATATCGAGTAGAACAGGAACAGCAATACAGCTTCATCAAGTGAATGTTTGAATTGATCTTCATTCCGAAAAGAATAAACATCACTGATTAGGATTACAATGCATCGAGGAAGAAACACAAGGTTCTAACTGCACTAATGTAAAAATATTTTTTAAACATCTCAAACTCTTATACTGCCTGATCACGGCCATAGGAGGAACTTGCATTTAAAAGAGGGGATGAAGAAGGCCTTATGTGTGTTTTGCATATGCTAAAATATATTTGTCTGAAATGGTATAGGGTTTCTTGCCTGAACAGGGGGTTGGACTAGATGACCTCCAAAGTTCTTTCCAACTTTATTATTATTATTATATAGTGATAGTGTAAGGATACATTTAATCAATTACAATCAATTTGGATTCATACAACACATTATGGCTTGACTATACAAATTCAGCCTTTCACTAATGTTGAAGAGGTAAAAAAAACTTTAGTGCTCTTCTCTTTTATGACTCCCTCCTTCTCATCATACACTGCCTCAATTTCTATATATTTTACTCACATCTCTTGGACAATATTCAGACTGGATATGCTCATGCAAGAAGAATCAACTTTCATCCAAGCTATTGACTGAGGGCTAGACAAAAGATACCTGCTTAAACAAAGAAGCAATTCTAATTCTTGAAAAAATTGTAAGCTAATAACAAATAACATATAGTGATGCAATGTGATGTACCTTCATCTTAGTTCACCCTCCAGTTATGTTGTTTTCTTTTATTCTCCAGCTGGGTCTACATATCAAAACTATGTGATGATTTCTTACATAAGCTTTGGTAACCAGATTCATAAAATTTTAAGCTATAAATCATATCTTATATGGCTTTATAATACATTTGCTAAAGTAACATCCAGAAATGCTTTATGACTGACTCATGGGCACCAATAAAGGATGAGCAAAGAAAAGAAATTATCTCAACACATATGATGTTTTCATGCAAAAGTTGCAAATTATGTAATTTGTACTCTGATACCAACTCTATTACTCATCTCATTCATAATAAGATACCACAATATGCATGAACTTAACGTGAGTTCCAATAGAAGCCAACGGACTCACTGCAATATGTAAATCTAGTTTACACATACAGCAGACCTGTTCATCTCCCTCCTAATCTCCTTTCTTCCACCAAATATCTTAAAGGAACTTATTCTTTTAAAACTCATATGTACACACGAAGGTAAAAATGTTTGCAGGGAAAAAACTTGCTTTCCAGTGCAAAAAAATTAATACTACCATAATATTTAACTGATCCCACCTCCTCTGTATAATGAAATTTAAGAATGGATGTAGATGGCTTTCTTCATGAGCAACCATGAACAAGTTTGGAGCTTATGCACTTTCCTCACCTTCACACACACACACACACACACACACACACACACCCCTTCTAGAACAGGCATGAGAAGATATAAGAGGGAGGGAGACAGAACACAATCAAGCTTGCAAGGTTCTGTTATTAGGGCTTCTCTCAAAAAGTACGGACCTAGTTTTCCTGTGAAGACTGTTTTCTGATTTGATCTCCCAAATGTCTTCCAAATCCTATCTTTTTACCAGGACTTAAGGAATGTTTCAGCCCTCTCTGCTTTTATAAAGGTTTGTGTCTGTTCCTTTCAAAGTAATCTCTCTGATTCTCTACAAAAAGAAAACTACAGCTTTCATTTCAACTAACCACTGTATTCAAACTGAGTTACATTAGTTTTAATAACAGATGGTGCAAACAAATTAATTTCAGATCTATATTCTTAAATCTAAAAGTAACTGAATGTTGTTCATTGTACTAATCCAAGTGATTTCATGAGACGCACCAACAAAGATTTATCAGACAAACCACTCTTGAAACAAACCATGATTTTGCACAGTATATAATGGAGACTATTGAATAAGAGCAAAAATAAGTGCTGATATCTATTATTGCTATTGGCCTGTTGTACCTGAGCAGATTAGACCAGTGCTCTTACTGGAATTGTTGAATAAAGATGTGTTTTTCTATTTTAATCTCTACAATTTGGTAATAAACCTCCAATGAGAGATCACTGACTGAATGGCAGTCAACTCTCAAAAAAGTGCCAAAGCCAAGAGAGAGGCAGGACAAGAAGCAACAGATGGAAACTAATCAAAGAGAAAAGCAACCTAGAACTAAGGAGAACTTTCCTGACAATTAGAACAATTAACCAGTGGAACAACCTGCCTCCAGAAGTTGTGAATGGTCCAATCCCTGAAGTTTGTAAGGGGTTGGGGCATTCAGACAACCATTTGTCTCAAATTTATTTTATTTATTATAGTGTTTCCTGCCTGAGCATGGGGTTGGACTAGAAGACCTCCAAGGTCCCTTCCAACTCTATTATTATTATTTTTATTATTGTTGTTGTTGTTGCTGCTGCTGCTGCTGTTGTTACTGAGAGAGGGAAAGAGAAAGGTGGAAGCCACCATCCTAAAAGGTCTCAGTTTTCATGAGTTATCTGAAAATCTCAGTAGCCATTTCATATTTAGCCCTGCCCAGACCAATCAGTCAATACACATTTTGCCAAAGCCTCCCAAAGGCCTTTTTTTCCTTATTCCTTAGCAGTATGAGCATTATGAACAGAGCTTTGCAGCTCTGACAAGAACTATGTGCCTTTTGTAAAGAAAGATGGTAAAAGAAAATATACACTGAATGAAAGGCTGAGAGTACCATAGGCAGCCCCCAAAGAAGGAAAAAGGAATATGTTCACAAAAAGGGAATTTCTCTCTCTGCACACACACTATATATTCCCCTTACTCTGGAAATGGACAAAAAATTAAGACTTCAAGGACAGGCTCCAGGGATCCTGGTTAGCTCAAGGTCAGGCATGATATTCTGGGACTACTGGGTCAGCAGCTGGAAACTTAAACAGCTGCTGAATTCATTCTCTCTGCAACTAATAAAAGAGCACCACGTATGTTTCTATCAGAATAGATTTATCTCTGGATTTCTCTCCAACCCCCCACTCTGAACCTCTGAACACACACATGCCCTAGAGATCTGCTTCAGAAATGGAATTTCCAAGCTAAAGGAAGCTTTGGAATGCCAAAGGTTGTTTCATTCTTAATGGGGACAGAATGTCAGAAATTTTCCATTTTAAAAATATGATTAAATAAATATATAAATCATAGGCCAAGCACAAAAGAAACGGAGAGTTTCTCTTCCCTTCCCATGTGCCTAAAAACTTTCTGAAGATCTTGACTGCTGCTTCTGATCTAGTGTGCTAATAAAAATATCCAATGCTGGGTAAACATATGAAAGAAATTCCTTGTGTTCTTGTTCCAAATTCTCCTGTATTTGGCTGTCATGCACCCCTCTGTTAGTTGTGTGGAAAGTCTTCGGTGAACTTTGAAGGACCTCACATTCAGGTATTAAACAATGATTTGTAATAATAGATACACTTCATTTCCATTTATTTTCTGTCACACATTGTTTACCTGAAATATCCTGCTGTATTTTATCAAGGCCTGTAGGGTGGCCAATGAGGCATCATGAAATATATGGAGAGAGAGAGAGAGAGAGAGAGAGAGAGAGAGAGAGAGAAGGAGGAGGAGGAGGAGGAGGAGGAGGAGGAGGAGGAGGAGGAGGAGAGAATATAATACCATAGCAGAATTATCCATAATGTTTTGATAACATAACAGAATTAACCACCTTCCAACAGTAATCACCATTTGTCCCGAACCATTAATAAGCATGGATAATAAAAAAAGGTAGTGGTTCCCTCAAGAAAGTAAGATTCCCCCCCCCCCATGGAAAACAGTTCAGATAAAGGATTCCAATGTTTAATAACAGAATACCCGTATCCATTTGCATTCTAGCTCATAAGCTGATTTGTCAAGGATTTCTGGCAATGTGTGACCATCCTATAGTAAATAAAGACTTCCAGAAAACAAAGACACCAAAGCAAGATTGCTGAGACAGTCTAACACTCAACCCAGTACAGCTTCTGTTTCTGACTGGAAACAATCAAATGCCAAAGCAAAAAAATGTTAGGTAGTCTTTTCCAGGCTTAAACCAAGCCAGAGCAAGACTAATTCCCTAACACTACAACATGGAACTTCAGTAAAATTAGTTTATTCAGAGGTACAAAATATAGATGAAAGACATTTCCCAAGGCCTGTTGGAATGTGAGTTTCTCAGCTGCATTTCTGCATTTCTGAGCAATATGTATATTCTCCGATCAGTATGCATATTTCCAGGTCAATACATACAGTATGCCACAACCAATAGATCTCTGCGGTTGAGTAGTTTATTAAATTTGCATAATAGCCAGTTGTACTAGAATCTAGCACAGTAACAGAGAATCTTATTGCATACAGAGAGTCCCTGATTTAATCCTTGGCCTCTCCTGAGAAGGCTAAAAATGACTCTGGTCAGAAATCTCGAAGAGCTTTTCTTGCCCATATTGTCAATACTGGATTTGATTATTTAGTTAAAACATTATCTGGTTGGCCATTTCCGATGGTACATACATTATTTATTTATTATTAATGGGATTTATATCCCGCCCTATCTCCCGAAGGACTCAGGGCGGCTAACAACAAAACATATAATAAGTACAGAAATTAAGATAAAAATAAAATTAAAATCATCTGTGCAATAAATTAGCTATACAAGTGCACCACATAATTGTAATAGTTAGCATCCCTTGGTAAACTTCTCAATAGTTTCTCTTTCATGAATTTCTCTATTCTCTTCCTGAAGTCATTGCACTATCACCTCCTTAAAGAAGAGAAAAACCCATAAATTTACTGTATGCTATGCAATCTTAACTGCTCCTCCTCTCTCCCCCCAGTTTTTCTAGGGGTTGCTGTCCTGACCTGCATTTTCTGTAAATTAATGTTATGAGAGGTGTGGACTGTTCTCTCTACTTGTTTTCTCCATATTTTGCCTCATGTTATAAAAATTTGGCTTGGTTTCCTCTTGGCCATATTTTTTTTCCAAATGGAAAAACACCGGCAAAAGCTGGAATCCCCCCAAAGGCAAGCCATGCATGTTTGCCCAGAAGTATATCCTCCTTGAGTACAATAGAAACTTACATCTGGGAAAATAGGAAAGGCTGGATTTCAGCCTCATTCCCATTTAGAATCCATTAAGTACAAGGATCAAAAATAAGGATTATATTCTGACAGTAATTTATAACAAGAACGTTCCACAGTTTTCAAGAATGAATTGTATGTAATGTGAACAAAGACCTTGCTTGAATGGAGACAGCCTTGCAAATTTATATGCAGATTACAAGGGGTTAATACTTTTAGAAGAAGGAATAGGATTAAAAAGGAAGGTTGAAAAAAAATCGCTATTTGAGACACAAATGTGTCAAAATGACTGAAGTTCAAATGTGCAAAAGTCCTCTTAACATCAGTTGCCACGATTCAGGGAATCCCAGATCCTCCACTGAGATTGCAGCTACAGATGAGTACAGAGGCTCTTATCCAGATAAAGATGATATAAAGATAAAGATCCAGATGAAGAACAATCTGCAGCAGGAACTGTCCTGTTCATTGGATCACATCTAATGGTATAGTCAGCTTAAGAACAGCTAGTGGTGTTATCTAGTGAGATGGACTAGAGCAGAGGTAGGCAACCTCGGCTCTTTCATGACTCATGGACCTCAACTCCCAGAATTCCTGAGTCAGCATAGCTGACTCAGGAATTCTGGGAGTTGAAGTCCATGAGTCATGAAAGAGCCGAGGTTGCCTACCCCTGGACTAGAGGGAATGGCACTGCTCAGTGTATTATCAAGGACTTAACCAGGACAAACATAAAAAAAAATAAAGCAATGCAGAAGTAGTAGAAGCTGGGTTTGAGGAGAAAAAAAAGAGGCAACTGCTACTGCTAATACCTCTCATTCCCAATGCTTCCCTTCACAATAGACCCCATATTCAGTATGGGCACTAACTTTTTGGGCCTCATTCTGGATACACAACAAGAAGGGGAAGCAGTGAACCAAAGACTGGAGGAAACAACATTGAAAGAAAGGTGGAGAGGCCTTCTGAATGGTGTCTCAAGATCTGATGTTTTATTGAATCTTGCAGCATGTTTTTAACAACTTTTTTGCAGGCCAGATAACCACAGAAAATGTCTTCAGACAATGCTGACTCCCTCAGCCAAGAAACAGAAATGACCACCCAGGGTGGATTTAAGTTAAGTCGATTTAAATCACGATTTTTAGAGAGCAACTGTCATCTCTGTCCCGCAGCAGCTCCTCCTTTGACCTGCTGTTGAGTCACCGACAGTCCCATTCACTTTAATGGGACAGCTGATGATGCAGCAGTGACACAACAAAGTGAGGGACATGGCAGGCAACAGGTGAGTGGATGCCCACTAACAGGTGCTGCCATGATGGATCTGGAAATGACAAGTGCTCTTTAAATGTAAGGACTCATTCTTGCTTGTAGTTAGAATCTGTAATATTATTATTTGCAAACAAAATGAAGGTTTCCTATTTAGAATAATAAGATGTCAGGTTAGTAAAACAGTGATATCAGAACCAATTTTAGGTTAATAGGTTAATCACACATACCGTGTTTCCCCCAAAATTAGACATATCTCAAAAATAAGACCTACCCTGATTTTGGGGGGGTGGGCCTAATATAAGCCCTACCCCAAAATAAGCCCTAGTTACGACCCTGCCCACTTCGTCCTACCTCGCTGCTGCAATGGGGCAGGAGAGCGTAAAAAAAAAAGATCTCGTGAGAAGTTGGAAGGTCTGACTGAACTTTTTTTAGTCCCACAAACTCTGTTTCCCTGCAGCAGGAGAGAAATGTGCCAGAGGTGGAAAGCAGGTTAGTGAAGATTTTTTTTTCTTTCCAGAAAAGAGAGGAGCTGGGCGGTGGTGTGCCAAATTCTACAGCAGCACTGGAAGAAGCTGCAGGAAACAGAGAAGGGAGACGCAGGGCGATGTAGGGTGGCAAGCAAATGCTCTTCTCTGCTCTGCATCGCTGTGCAGAGCCACTCCCCTCCTGTTCTCCATTCTCTTCAGTGGCGGCAACGGAGGGCTGGTGGAAGGAAGTGGCAGGGGAGACTTGAATGAGTTTATCAAAAATGTAAATATTGCAGAATATACAGCCTCATGTTTTATAACTAAGCTCCGTTTCATGCTGGATAGACTAAATTATTAATGTATCTTAAATAGAAATCTATATTTAGATAGACTTTTACTCCAAAAGCATTTTATTAAAATAAATTTGATTAAAAAAATCTGATTTAAATAAAAAATACATTTTTTTAATTTTTTTTAAAAAAATCATCAATTATTATCTACCCTGTGAGCACCGCATCCTAGAGTCAAACACAACTGGACAGGGAAAGCTTTACCTTTACATGTAAGGAACGGTTGCTGAAATTGGATATGTCTAGTTTAATGAAGAGAAGGACTAGGGTGACATGATAGCAGTGTTCCAATATCTCAGGGGTTGCCACAGAGAAGAGGGAGTCAAGCTATTCTCTAAAGCATCTGAAGGCAGGACAAGAAGCAATGGATGGAAACTAATCAAGGAGAGAAGCAACCTAGAACTAAGGAGAAATTTGCTGGCAGTTAGAACAATCCCTGAGGTTTTTAAGGGGTTGGAGCATTCAGACAACCATTTGTCTTAAATGGTATAGGATTTCCTGCCTTCAAGATCCCTTCTAACTCTATTATTATTGTTGTTGTTGCTGTTGTTCCAAAGGAGTTATCACACAAAGCATTACTTCCCTGAAATCTGCAACTATCCAAGACTAGTCTTGGGTTTTCCTTGCCCCAGGGGCCTTCTGCAGAAAATGTTTGTAATGGTTGATCCTCATTCTGACAGAATAAAAAGTCATCACAATCATTTCAGGGTCTTTAAATCTCAAGTCCAAAGCCTCATTGTGCTACCTCCAATGCAGTTATGGCAATTGACACTGTGGTAAGAAAATCTGATTCTGAATTTTGGTGCTTTCGCCTGTCTGGAAGGTACTTATTGATGAACATGACATTTTCATTGAGTTTCGGGATGCTATTATCCCCATTACCAGAGAAACATTTTGAGCACAACTGAGAAGAGACTATTTAGGGAAGATAATACTGATGGTACTCTAGCTACTTGGCAAAGTATATTCTCCCTTGACGAATCCTCAAAATCACACTCAGGATGGAGAAATCCACTCTTTCTCTGGATGCTTGCCTCCTGGCACTGGCTAACTTAACATTTTTATTCAATTACTAATTATAAAATAAAGGGAGAGAGAACAGCATAGCTTTACTTTACTCAAACTTTAAAAACCAGGCCCAAACTGGCTAGTAACACCAAACAAAAGATTTTTAAGTCATCAGCAAAGCACCGCATCCTAAAGAAGACAGGGAACAATATGACTACACAGAGAAATTCTGCTCATGCAACCATTCCCTGGTTGCCCCTAAACTTGATTCTGCCCTGGAAGAACTCCCATTCTCTTTGGCACACTCCACCATAGGCTTCTTTGGGAGACATTGAAGGTTACAAAGAAAATAAAATCTTTAAACCATTCCTTGGCTGCAGAAGGAAAATCAGTCATTTTCAAGAAAAGCCGGGTAGTTTGTCTGAAGTTTATTAACAACTCTTGATTAACAAAAACTGCCATTACTGAACATTACCAGTAATGTCTAGAGATACATGATTGAAGAAGGAAGGAAGAAGGAAGGAGGGAAGGAAGGAAGGAAGGAAGGAAGGAAGGAAGGAAGGAAGGAAAGAAAGAAAGAGAAAGAAAGAAAGAAAGAAAGAAAGAAAGAAAGAAAGAAAGAAAGAAAGAAAGAAAGAAAGAAAGAAAGAAAGACAGGAAAAACTTAAAAAAACAAACTTTAAGAAGAATTTAGAATCTAAACCAAAAAAAAAAACATAGATGAAAGATTCTAGGATGCATAGCAAGAAACCTGGATGATGGCTAACTAAATATTGAATAAATCCAGGCCAAGTAAGACATAACATTGCAAATATTTAACAGCAGCAAACTCCATGTCTTTACATTCCAAAGCTCACTATAAAAATAAATGCAATTATAAATAAACCTTGATTAAACTCTTTAAAAAGTGAGGAAAGTTTCATGTTAATTTTACAATTTTCCAAATGCATTAGATCACAGCTGTTTTTGACACTCTTTAAGACTTAAAGGCTTACAGAGAACAAATTATTAGCCACACAAATACAAGTAAAAAAGAAATCTAATGAGTAGGCCTGTGCAAATGCAAAGTGTTGCCTTGCTTTCAGCTTTGGAATTGTGGAGCTATTCCAAAGTAATGTCTTCATTGGACTTCATACTTGTACATTTGTATAGAAGGTAGTTTTCTTGAAGCCAAGTAGACAGGTAAAGTGAACCTTGCTTTTCCATGCCAAGCACTGCTTTAGCAGCTGAGCTCCAGAAAGCAAAATGCTACAATTTGACACAATCCTGTTATTTTTTTCTGTTAGCAAAATACCCAGTTTATCAAGCTGATGCAATGGGTTATAGCCAATGGGTTATAGCTAGCAGCCCTCCAATAGTGTATGCTAAGTTGATTTGTTCATGGTAAAAAATTCACTCTCTACACACTGCTGTGATACCCAATAAGCTTAGTGGATGCTCCCAAATGATATGAATTATGGGAACAAAGATTGCAAAAAGCCTGGGAAAATCAAAGAGAACTCAGTGTTCTGCTTTGCAGAAGTGATTTGCAATTCAAGGGTTTTATTGGTTTTCCAATTCAATTGGATATATGGGACTAACAGATGTTCAAACGAAATGAATTGGATGACCTAATCTTGAACATTAGTATTATTTTCGGTGGGATAAAACAGAGCCAGCCTTTATTGGATCTGTCCATGATAAAGTTATGTAAAACTATACTTATGTGCAATGGTTCATATTCCCAGTGTTATTTGTGTTTGCAGGGAAACTTGCCAGATCAAATGCTTTAAAAAGCCAGAATTTTGGAAAACATAGCAGCGGTACATTTAGTTGCTAATCAATTAGTTGCATTTTAAGACATTATGGACCAATACCCGTTTCAGCAGATAAGTGAAATGGTTACCCTAAAGGAGTTCAGCAGTGATTTAAAGCATGCTTATAGCTAAAAAAGCAGTGATACTACAGAGGAAATGGGCGAAGATGAAATACAACCAAATGAAACCAAATAAGGGTTAAGAACCAGTGACTGACTTGCATGCTCTTGACAAGTAGCCAATGCTGATCAGTAGTACAAATCTAAACCTGGAAAAAATGTTTCCCAAGCACTGTGGAAAGGAAACATGCCTTCATAATGTTTTTGTTGGAGAAAAACAGTGTTCAGCCTTCTATATAACATCCTCAGAAATCAAAAGGCACCCACGTAGTTCGTGGGTATTACCAAGTCTTTATCCAAGGCTAATAATTGTCCTATTTGGTGTATGTAACTGAAAGAAAGATGTTAACAGATGGTGGCAATAATCAGTTTAAGTTCTAGATCATACCAAAATTGCAATACATTTATTATTGTGTTAGATGACCTTTTATACTACTCTTAGCTTGTTCCACTACTTAACACACACCATTACAAACATATTTTTAAACTCGCTTTTGAATGTAAGAAAAAAGCTATAGAAACTGGGAGCTTTGGCCATGAATTTTAAGCAAAGACTGTACACATAATCACCAGTTAACAGATTAGTGACCTGCCAGCTTGCCAGTTAGGATCCCATTAGAGCAGGAAATGGTAGGCGTCATCCCCATGTACTGTAAGATCCCTAATGCCATTCCAGCTATGTGGGAGGGAGGGTATATTTATACTTTAGTTTCTCTGCTTTGCCAAAACAGTGGCACTGAATGTTTCATATATATTCCCACTACGCCTCTGTCAGCTTGTAATGCCAAACCATGATGATCTGTCTTCTGCGTAATTCTGGTAAGAAATGCTGGTGCTAGTGATTTAAAATGCCTTCCTTTAGAAGATATGCTATCATGCCTAGACTTCATATGCAATTGCCAAACATGCAAAGCATATTTTTAAAGAAGCAACCATGTGATTGACCTTATTCAAAGGGTACCCTAAGTTTTTTCCTTGTCTTGTATTAGACCCACATGGAGTCCTACATTAATGCATCCAACCATTTTTCTGTTGAATAACTGTCGTTATACTTGCTGCCATGATGAAAAAGGACTTATTCATTGAAACTCATAACAGGGAAGAATTTTGATGAGCATTTACCCTAACTTGTTCATTGAAGAATCTAAGTACTAGAGTTGGGTGGAGAACTATAGCATTGCTTAGACAGGACTGTTCCATCTCAGCTTTAACACCGTCAAAGATTCTAACAACTCCCAGTTAGAAGGTTTCACCCCAATCTAACTCTGCTATCCTGCAATTATTATCCACTGTTATACTTCTGCATGCTTCAAAGTCTGCTCTATCTTCTGCGTGATAACTAGGTAATGGTAGCAAGCACAATTCCCTTTAATTTTTCTCTTCTCCAGGCAAAACTATTTCATATCTCCCTCACGGTACGGGAATTTCAGAGTATTCACTTTCCTGGTAATTCTTTTCTGAACAGGCTCTAATTTCTTTTCTTAAAACTATGGCACTCACAAATGAATACAGTATTTCAGATAGTTTGACCAATGCAGAATAGAAATAATTTTGCAATCCAGTATCAGAAAACATAAGTGCTGTAGGGTCTGCAAGCTCTTCCAGTCTTCAAACTATGATCAACCCCACCCACCCTCACTATGGCTGAAGTCTCAAATGATTCTGCAGGATTTTCATTTCTAAAAGACAATAATTGATTATCCTTATCTTCTACGTTTCCTTTAAATTCAGGTACTTTCTGCCTGGACACCCATGTTTGTTGACTTTTACCTGACTGGAGGATCAATTATTCTCTAAAATCTTTCATCATAATCATAAACCTCACATTAGTCCTATTCGGTGTCTGCCTCATGTTCCCAGGGTCAGAAACAGCCTTGTCCTTATTTTCATAAACAATCTTATTGGATCATTTGCCACAGAGATGCATTTAACTTGCAAGCCCAGAAATAAAGCTTTATAGACTCCTGGGGACTGTAGTCAAGAAATTAAAAGACGCTTGCTCCTCGGGAGGAAAGCCATGGCAAATCTAGACAGCACACTAAAAAGCAGAGACATCACCCTGTCAACAAAAGTGCGTATAGTCAAGGCTATGGTCTTCCCAGTTGCAATGTATGGCAGTGAAAGTTGGACCATAAGAAAGGCTGAGCGCAAAAGAATTGAGGCCTTTGAACTCTGGTGCTGGAGAAGACTCCTGCGAGTCCCTTGGACTGCAAGGCGATCAAACCGGTCAGTCCTAGAGGAGATCAACCCTGACTGCTCTTTAGAAGGCCAGATCCTGAAGCTAAAACTCAAATACTTTGGCCACCTAATGAGGAGGAAGGACTCACTGGAGAAGAGCCTAATGCTGGGAAAGATTGAGGGCAATAGAAGAAGGGGACGACAGAGAATGAGGTGGCTGGATGGAGTCACTGAAGCAGTAGGCGTGAGCTTAAATGGACTCCAGAAGATGGTAGAGGACAGGAAAGCCTGGAGGAACATTGTCCATAGGGTCGCGATGGGTCGGACACGACTTCGCAACTAACAACAACAGGCTCCTGTTAAGCATCTATTGGAATCCAAAACCTGACTTTTTTACTTATATTTCAGGTATTTCACAAGGAGTCATGTCTTAGGATCAATTTACTAGTTTTGAGGCAACCGTTTTAGTGCTCAAGTGGGGAATTTAGAACATTTTAAGAGGTTTATAGCAAAGATGTAAAGCCAGGCATATCCAATTAGTTATTTTTAGGTCTATCTATATTTACATACTTTTTTTATATCCCACCTGTTCCCAAAGAGCCCAGATGGTTTACACAGCATTCCTCCTCCATTGTTTTCTCAACAATAACCCTATGAGGTAGCTTGGGTTGAAAAAGATTCAATTGAATTTCTAGCTGAAAGAGTCCTGAAGGAACCAAGAATGACAAGGGGAATTACTCCAGAGAAGTTTCCTTATTGTTGCTCACCTATAGGCAGGAATCTTGCCAGAATAAAGCACAAATCTGCATAACTTCTAGATACTGTATACTCTGTGAATGGTTAGGCTGTCTTGACTCTCTTCCTGCTTACCAAAGATTCCACACTGAGCTGCCATGCTGACCTGCTCTTTGGAAAAGACCCCTTCCCTTTGGTGACTCTGTACCACACCTCACCAGATCATGTGATCTTTGACTTGGATTGCCCAGAGTCTACTCCAACACCTCCATCACTATATCACACTGATACAAATTGTGATGGCTCTGGATTATTTAATAATCAGGTCATTATAATTTATGGGTTCCATTCCTTCTTTCTTTTTCTGAAGGTAATAAGCCCATAGAAAACAGAATTTTGGCCCTCCAGATGTTGTTTGATGCCAACTTCTATTGGTCAACAAATTTAGCCAATGGCCAGGGATGATGAGTATTATACTGTATAAATAATTGAATAAGGGCAGATTCCTCATCCTGCCTTTGATTATCTTTTGGAATGCAGTTTCCTTGTACTCATCTTCCATATTTTGTTGTTGTTCAGTCGCTAAGTCCTGTCCAATTCTTCATGACACCATGGACCATAGCATGCCAGGCTCCCATGTCCTCTCTGTCTCCCGGAGTTTGCCCAAATTCATGTTCATTGTGTCGATGACACTATCTCATCTTTTGCTGTCCCCAAATAGAAGAATCAAAATACTGCAAATATTGTGGCATCATTCTTGCAACAAAATACTACCAGCCATTATTTTAATGCCTTTCCTAATAATATACACACTTTTAAAAAGAGATTCAAAATGCTTATATTTTGCCATTCATTAACACTTTTCCCCCAATCAAAAGCAGATTCTGCCAGCAAAACATTGATTATGTTTGATGGCCTCACTAATGTATTTCATCTTTGCTTTTTCCTTCTGATCACAGTGGTTACTTGTAGTTATTAGAAAGTTTGGTGTTTACATTCAAATGCCTTAAAATGTGAGTTGGCGTTGGTCCTTGGGGATTCTTTTTTTTAGTATAAATCCTAGTTTAGCTCTTTGATGAGTAACAGCTTTGGGGGAAGGCATGAAGGAAAGACATTATAACATGTTTATTTGAAAGGTCAGATCATCATTTATTATGGGAACGGGTGTGCATTTTGAATACCAGGAAAGTAGAGTGCATAAACTCAGGATTATTTTCTTGAATTCTGAAACCATATGCTAGGGCCATATTGCTGCCATATGTTGCTACCAGATGACAAATGCTATCAAATGTTGCTACCAATAAACTGGCACTATATTTATTTCTACATTTTTTAAAGAAAAAAACTAGCTTGCGTAGACAGTAATTCAAAGAAAAGGATCACATTTTTAAAAGGCATTCCAAAAGATCCTGCATCCAAGACTCTTGTAATGATGTCTAGAAGTGTAAAGTTTACTTATCTAAAAGTAAATCACATCCTCAGTCTTGGGACTGGGCTGATATTTATTCTCCTCCCTAAATTAAACTACAAACAAAGGGGACCAATTTACACTTTCAGGAATTCTGTTATTAGCATTTCATTCACAGCTACTAGAAAGATTTCATACATAATACATGAATCAGGAAGCACCAGTAATCCTGGAGAAGATGTTCATTAAAAAGAAAGCTAGCTATAATTCAACAACAACAACAAAAAAAACTCTAAACCAGATTTACTGAAAATTCCGGCTACTGACAATCACTTCTAGAAATAGTTCCCACTAGACTCCTGTGTGATTACTGAATCCTGTCTGATTGAATAACCTAAAATGCACCATTGTTTGGGCCATAATTTACATTCCCCCCCTCCCCCGAAACTATAACTTAGCAAAGCTATTTTTGTACTTCTGCTTTTCAAAATCCAAATCAAAAAACCATTTGATGAAAAATATAATTCTATCCTACAAGCACACCTAGACGTCAATTAATATGCAGAGTTATAAAAAATTTCATTGCTTATGTTGCTTATATATAACTTTTTTAAAAGCTCATAACTATAGACATAAATTGTATCATGTTATAGATAGAAAAGCTTGGAAAGATACTAATTAGATGTTTTCCCCTGAACATGATATAGTATTCTACTATGCAGTTACAAATTTAGACTGAATTTGATCTCAATATTATTCTTTCCCTCCTCAATATCTTTTCTCTTTGTTTCTGACCCTACCTCCACATATGCTCACATTTGTGTGATATATATATAAACACACACACACACACACACAAGGCCACACATCAGTGAGCTTCTAATAATTTTGAATGTGATTATAAGGAATTATAAGGAATACAGGCACTGTTTTGGATCACTGTTTCAAGTGCTTTTTGCAGATGGAATTTCTCTCGTGAAAGAGACAAAATGACACACCAACTTAAATACACTTTTCATTTATGTATACATTTGTGTATTATTATTTCTTATGTAGACAAAATTACTCTGTTTATTGTCTAAAGTGTTAAAAAATATTGAGAAAGTTAATATAGATAACTGGGTGCCAATGATTCACTACTGTAGCAGTAATATACTCAGCTTGCTACATCCCTGATATCTCTATATTAGGATCTTTTTATTCAATATCCCACCATTTGTTCTGTAACAAGTTGCTGTTTTTAACTGAAGCAATTTATCAGTAAAGGGGAAATATTTTCTTTTTTTGGATCCTCTATCTGACAGTGATTATATTGTTTGTCCTTCTTTAGTATAATCTATTGCTTATCTTACATTAGTCAGCTATTTGACCTCCCGTTTCAGAACTGTGTCTCTCCTGCGCTGAATGATCATCTTCTGTATGCCAATTGTGAAAATTAAAGATTAAAATAACAATAAAAAGGACTGTACACCGCATGATGCTCTCAGTCTTTACCGTAAGCTTTGACAACATTTCCATGCCATCCTTGCAGACTGGAATTTAACATTTATTCAGGCTTCATTCCTAGATACATTTACTCCTACACAGCTGGCAAGAGTCTTGCTTCTGGCTTGCTTCATGTACTGGGTATACCACATTTCCCCAGGTTAGAGTCCTCCAAAAGGTTTCAAACTACAATACCCAGAATTGCCAGGCAATACTACTGAGTACAAGTTGGAAGAAAGTTTGGGTGAGAATTAAATTTTCCATTTATTATTCCGTGCATGTTTGGAAAAATAGATCTGGGAAAACGTATTGCTGGATAAAGTAGGAACAAAATGATCCTGCAAGATCTTTAGTTTGTAATGCTATATGGCAAATCTTGTTGCATGGGTATAAATAGGCATAACTCCTGGGGGACTTTATTTCTTTCTCCCTTGCAATTTATAAGCAGAAGTTTCCCTTGGTATCCCATTCAGTGTCCCCATATCTACCTTCTTTTTAGATATGTCTTAATTGCCAAGGTTGGTCCTTAGAATATTTCAGTTATACAATCATCATTCCCAATTTCAATTTTTTATTATTATTTTTCTTTATTTCACAATAGCCAGCAATCTCCCTAAGTGAATATGTGTTCTCTTTTCTCTATTAAGCCTGTTTCGGCATCCAATACATCCATATACTGAATATAGGGCTTTTTTAAGGGGAGAATGGAACTACCTAAAGTATAGCTCCATATTAGAAATGTTCAGGTTGGTATTTTTTATTCGAAATGGGGAAGTCGAACAGTTGAAATAGAATATCACGGACTATTTCAGGATTTTGAATTTTCTGCATATATTCCCATTTACAGGGTTGTTGACCACATCAGACAGAAAGCAATGGATTTAGGGTTCAGTGAGAGGGAAATGGTGGGGTCATTCAAGTGGACGTTCTTCCCTCAGGCCTTGAAAACTTTTAGGAGAGCCCCAGCTGAATCTCTACTCTGCTGATAGGAAGGAGGAGTACCTCTGCAAGCTCAAAGATTTACTGGACTCATCAATTAAATTCTCTCATATGGTGGATAAGGAAAAACACAGTGCTGTGGTCAGCTGCTTCCCAGCCAAAACAGTATGAAATACTGTATTTCACTCCTAAACTCCATTTGAGATGTGCCAGCTGCTGACTTGCAAATGCTTAAGGGAAACAAACAAACGAACAAACAAACAAAAATCACAGGACCCAGTTGTTGGGCTGTCTTTAAATTCAAGGCAGGATTTTGAACAAAAGGATGCTTGGGTATACACTCATTTGACACAGGCCAAATGAGGAAAATACCACACATTTCTATGGGAAAGAAAAAAGGAGTTGGAAAGGACGAAATGTTTACTGTACTGCTCATTTTGTTTGCCTGTGCCATCATTGCTGATAGCCTCTTCCCAGGAAGTGTTGAAATTTCCACTACCGATACTGACCCAACCACTGAAATTAAATTATCTTTCCCCAAACATTCCAATTTGGGCTTTGGCAAAAAGGAAAGAACTGAAGCCTGTTGAACTGAAACAAACTTTTTTTTTTTTAAAAAAAGAGGGGTATATAAGATGGGTACATAATATTTGTTGCAACATTTTTTTAAAGAGCAACTTTTAAAAAAAGCAACTTTTACCCTTTATAGAAATTGCTGAAAACAAACCGCATTAAATGTGTATTTGTGTCTGTGTGTGTGTGTGTGTGTGTGTGTGCATGCATGCATGCTCCTTCAAGTCATTCCTGACTTCTAGAGATTGCCTGGACAAGTCCCTGCAATTTTCTTGGCAGAATTTTCAGAAGTGGTTTGCTATGGTCTTTTTCCTAGAACTGAGAGAGGGACTGGCACAAAGTCACCCATCTGGCTTCATGCCTAAAGTGGGACTAAAAGTCCTTGTCTCTTTGTGTCTAGTCTGGTGCTTTGAACCATTACATCAAACTGGTAATTGTGAAACCTTTAAGTTCATTTGATTACAAGACTAGAATCTCTAAATACAACAAAGAAGAACTTTTAAAAAATTCCTTAGATATAGACTTCTTTCAATATCTGGTCAATTTTATCACTTGGAATGCTAAACTTTACCTCAGTCATACCGACTACAGTGCTTTCCACTTATAGCACGTAGTCTGACTCATCTGCTTAAACTACTGGAACTATTTCTTCTACAATCACATTTTAGATATTTGAGGTATAAAGGAAAATTGAATTGTGACAGAGATGAGTTCTCATGGGCACAAATCTAAGTGGGTGATGGTGTACAGTCACTCTTCTTAACCCAAGGAAGGAGATAGTGGCAAACAATTTCTCAAAAATCTTACCAAGAAAACTACAGTGCCCTGCCTAGGTAGTGGCCTGGAGTCAACAATGACTCAAACAAGGACATACAGAGATCTTGAGACTGGAAATCTACCCTGAGGGAATGCATAGGGATAGGCAAAATTGTTAGGAGAGACCAAGATCATCTGTTCTGTGCTGGTGTCCCTGGGAACAAAGATGGAGGGAAATGACCTCCAATGAGTAATCTCTTAGGCAAAGAACGACTAAAGGGACAGATAGAAAAGGAGCACAGAACAAATCCTTGATGCTCGTTCTATGCTCTACTGCTCTCTTGGATTCAGTAGCTCATGAAAAGCTGTTGGCTTATTACAATGGCTATGTTTATGGTTCCTCCCGCCTGGGAAGAGATAATCCCACAATTAAAATCCATGAAAATCTATCTACCAAATAAACTAGCCAGTCTAAAACAAATAAATGATTTCCTAGGATATTATGCCCTGGTTTACCTTTGGTCCTTCATCTATGGGTGAAACAAGAATAGCAAAAGGTGATACCCTTATCAAAGAGCGAAGCCCTCGCCATAGTTTCTTTTTTTGTAAAAAAACAATTTCTCCTGTGCTTTCTTTTTTTTCCTTTCCCATCCCCACACAAACACAGAGTAGGAGGTACATCAACAGCAGGAGGGGATCTGAAACATCTAGAGACCCAAAGGAGGTAAAGTTCACCCCAAAAATAGTTAAGTGGCAAGAGATTCTTCGCATAACATTAGTATTAGCAGCTAACACTGTTTAAAATAGAAAATCACTTGACTACTTGGAGATCAATATAATGCTGATCATTTCTTGATCATTTCTTGATCATTTCAGGTGATATCACCAACCACCAGGCTAAACATCCAGAATCAGAGCACTGGAATAGAATTTATTTACTTTTATTTATTCATTATTTATAAAATTTGTTTGCTGCCCATCTCGTGGTTCAGGCAACTCTGAGTGGCTTACATCAAGATAAATGTTGATTTCAAATATATAAAATTGATTTTAAAATTACAAAAATTAAAACAAACTAAAAAGAAGGGTTTGGACGGAAGAGGTCGGTACCTTCTCCATTAGTGCACCAACTACCTCCAGCCAATAGCTTTTCCTTCATAGCCACCTCCAGCCTACTTAGCTAGGTTTTAAGGCCTTTCCCGCAGGCTAAAAGAGAGGGGGTGGTTCTCACCTGCTGTGGCAAGATGTTCCAAAGAGCGGAGAAGGCTCTTCTGGATCCCACCAGCCAAAATTCCTTGGGGTCCGCAGTAGGCCCCTTCTGCCAGCACAAGTGGGTCGGACCAATCCCATTGGGGAAAGATGGTGCCACAGATAGAATAGGGAAAGAAGCCACTGGAATTGCCAGAAAGTGAGACAGTCTAGATTTTAGGAAACCTTATCTTAGCTCAGTTTAACATGAATAGAACACTTTCCATTCTAGCTACACCTTCCCTCCAGGGTCTAAAGAAAGGAGGTGGCATGCAAACCTGAGGCTTGTTGCTGTAAAACCAAGACCACAGCTTTGAATTATGCTGAAACTGAGCCCAGGGATCGAGATAACTCCTTTGGATTGTAATTTAATGTGAACAAATCCACACTTCCTAAACCAAAGCATGAATTGAAACACAATTTTCCATTTCTATTTATCCTTTTCCAAATTTGGTCATGCTATTTTCCTTTTTTTTTTTAAAAAAAAAAAGCCTATAAAATGCATACCAAATGATATAGTAGAAAAATGTATGTACACATTAGAAAAACATGCATAAAATGCATGCTACATTTTATATGGGCATATATATTTGTTTTGTAAGAAAAAAGAGACTGCTGCAGAAACAGGAAAGAACAAACTAAAGTTTGGAAAAATAAGAACTGAGTGAAATTGAACTTGACAGTTCATCTCTATTAATGACACTTTCCTCCCTTCCCTATTATGCATCTTTAGCAAATTAACCAGAGCAGACAACTCCTCTTATTTTTTGCATTTGGCACTGCAAATGTTGTAGTCATAGGTATTAGATCAAAATAATGATGGCCTGGTTAGTTTGGTCAGAAAAGAGAAGCAATATCTTCACAGCAGATTATTCCCAGCAGCAAGGTGAACACCCATTCTTTGAGAAAAGCCATTTCCAAAGAACCAAACAAAAAGAAAACTAATCCACAATCACAACTGGGATGCCAACACATTTTATTTTGGGCTTCCTTAACCTGGTGTCTTCTTAATGTATTAGGACTGGAAGACCCAGAATCCCCAGCCAGTATACCATCTGGGAATTCTGAGATCTGCATCCCCAATACATCAGAAGGACACATGGTCAGGGAAAGCTAACCTAAACAAAAACAAGTCTTTTTCACCCTGACAATCCTGTTCATGAAGCATTCCTGGTTTATTAATAATTTAAATTAATACCTGGAGAAGCATCACAGTTCCAGGCTGAGAGAAAAAAAAGCATTAAAAAAAAACTAAACAAAAACTGTAAGGTATGATTTGTAACGGGAAAGAAAACATTTGTGTATTCTCATGAAGACTTGTTTTGTCAAAATGCACTGGGAATTTGGTTGAATCGGTAATGCAGAAAGGCTGAGATGAGAGACACTGTGCAGGCAAAGGAAGCCAGAGGCCAGCTGGAAAAGGTTCTTTAGGATCACACTGTCACTGGAAAGAGAAAACTTCTCACACACCAATGCCTCATATTTCATTTCCTGGGAATGTTGACAGTTAGCAGCACATATTTAGGAAAATGAATTCCATAACCCTCAAATCTTCAGAGCTGGTTCTGAAGAGGAGAGCTGTAAAAATCCTGGACGGAAAAGGTGGGAGACAAATAAGACGCTTTCATGCTCAAGTAAAGGGCTGCTATAGTATTCTGTCATCTAATTGCAAACTAGAGCAGCTAAGAAATTGCATTCAGCGTCTGTGTAAATTAGAATAAATGCAAGTCACCCAAAGTTCATGGTTTCCATGACGTTCAGTGGGGAAACGTAAAGAATTACAGTAAGGAAGATTATGGGGCTCTACTATGTTCCAGTGCTGGAGTCCCCAGAGTCCAGTAGTCCTGAATACAAACATTTCCTTTCTCCCCCCAAAAAATCAATGGCTGCCATCCATGTCTATGGAAAAAGGAATCCCAGCATCCCATTCCAACTGAAGCCAAATCTGCTGAGTGATGTGGGGAGCTTTCAGACAGCAGTTTCTAGAATGCCACAGGTTGCTCCCCTGAGGTGCTGTTTAAAAATTCATCACATACAGAAGAGGAACCCATGTTGTCTATGCATGGAAAAGAAGATGAGTACTTACATAGTCACTCCATGAATGAAATCCTTTCCTTCTCTCTCTCTCTCTCTCTCTCTCTCTCTCTCTCTCTCTCTCTCTCTCTCTCTCTCTCTCTCTCTCTCTCTCTCTCTCTCTCTGTGTGTGTGTGTGTATGGAAATGATGCATCCTAACACAGATCTATCATCCATTTAGCCATCATCTACAAACTTCATCTAGGTATTAATCCATTGGTCTAAGCTGGCAGTGCTACAAAAGGGATCCTGGAGTCATGATGGGCAGCTTGAGGAAAAGATCAACCAGGGAGCAGCTGCTATAAAAAGAGAAATCTATTCTTAGAAACATTAGAAAGGAAACTGTAAATAGAACTGCCCATATAATAATGCCCTAACCTGCCACTCTCAAGGGACTGTATACAGTTCTAGTTCTTACACATTAAGAAAGATATGGGAAGCCTAGAAAAGGTGGAGAAAGAAAAGTAGGGGCAACCTATTCAGGAAAAATCTATTTCAAGGCTTCTCAGTTTCAAGCAAAGGAGAATAAAAAGGGTCAGGGATCTCCACAGATGCATAGGATGGCTGCAATGGTAGGACCAAAGTTCTGCCTGTTTTATATGTCATACATAAAAAAAAACGAGAAGACCTTTCATCCCACCATTGTAGCCACTGTTTTGACTTTTTTTCATCATGCCCTGCAACTCATGGTAGAGATATATAAAATTTAAAGATGATGCAGAAAAAGGGTGATGACCTTTTCCTCCATCTTTTGTAATTTCAAAAGGCCATCTGCCAAAACAAGAGATTAGGGGATTGATGGAAAGAAGTACTTCTTCACAAAGCATTTAATTAAACTGTGGAAATTGCCATTTTAATCATCATAGCCATTCTGAATTGTTTCAAAAGGGGACTGGGCAGACTCACAGAGGACAGGCTATAAAAGGCAACTAACACCGATGGCATCTTCAGTCATAAGTAGCATACGCTAAATATTGGTTTCTGGGAATAAATGGTATGTGGGAGATAATGTGGGAGCTATTGTCTTCCATTCCTGGTTTCCCCAGAATGTCTGTAACTGGCCACTGCATGATTCAAAATGCTGAACTAAGAGAACTTATGATCTAATTCAGCAGAGCTCTTATATTCTTATGATCAACAAAATTTTATCTATATTTCGAGTCTGCAAACATTTATTCTCTGTCTTTTGGTTATCAGGAAGGCTAGAAAGCCACCTTAATTCATTTACTTATTTTTATACAGCTCAATAACTAGAGCTTTTCTAAGCAGTGTTTGAGAATTAAAGCTTATTAGAAGTAAAACATAGTAAAAAAAACTACAGACAGCACTATATATGACAGTACAGAGGTATCAGAAGCAGCTATAATAACATCAATAAATACGACAATTATAAGAAAATCACAACAAGGCACATTGCTGAAATACCAAAGTGACATTACAAATGCATTAAAAAAAGGAACACACCTTATCAGTTAAATCACAAATGTGACAAGTGGCACAAGAACCCACAACTTCTTCAATTTATGAAAAACTACAAAGCCTCCTGTGGTATATTTTCAAGGCTGGCACATTTATTTTGGCATGAATTGCCTTTTCATTTCTAAAAGAACTTCTTAATCAGAGTCCACGTCTCTCAATTCATAGTTTTCATTATAAAAAGAAGAGGCAGAGAAGAATGCTGATCTTCTTTCTTTAAGAGCAACAGCCAACTGAAAATGGAAGACTTTTTCCATTCAGCAGCTCCTTGTCTCATGTGATTAGTTTTCAGTTTTTACACTGAAGGCAGTTGGGTGCAACTTTATTTTTGCCCAAATATGATTCCTTCTGAAAGGTCAGGATTCAATCTCCTTTCCAAAAAGAGAGAACCTCATCTGAAGTCAGTTTTCCCAAGGGTATATTACTAAGATCCTAATTGTGTCTTCCAGGTATAGTGAGACTTCAATTCCTGACACTTCCAGAGATAAATTCCTAGAGTGTTGTTTCCCAGCCCAGCAGAATGTGCAATAATGCCATAATGTACATTACGAGAAGAATTGGGACTCTAGAGAACAGCTGAAGCATGCCATTTCTTTGAAAGAACTTTTTACACTAGTTTGATTCTATCAGGGTAATTATATCATACAATATACAGATTAATTTAAAAAGCAAGTACCTCATATAAACTATTAATAAAGATCCACACAGTGAATCGATTCAGCTCTTCTATTTATTCTAGATAAATTTGTGTACCAATTGAAAGGGGATAGTCTTGAATCAGAATAAAAGTTGGAAAAAGATAACAAGGTACCATTTAAGAAATCCCAGCATTACATGGATAAAATTTATCCTGAAGCAGAATTCTCAAGACTTTGTGGGCCACATGTTAATAGTTTCTCAAAAATTTCATTGTAACTTGAGTACCAATTAATTGTCTGTCTTCTTCTCAACTTAAAATATGCTGTCAAAAATTCAGTACAATCCTTCATGTTTCAGCAGATTCCCCAATAATGCCTCTCTATCCTTCTTTCTTCCATCATCCAATGTTTACAAGAGGGATGGAACACCATGGCCATTCATGGGAGTCCATGGGAAAGGATACAGGTGACATTGTCAGTATCACAATGTCGTGCAAATTACATAAATTGTGTGATTTGCTTCAAGTCAAGTTGCTTTTTCAAGTTGGAGTTTAGCAACATTCCACACATGTTTCTTGACCTCTGACATGCCAAAAGACAACATCTTTCACAGCTATGAACAACAACGTATTTCCTTACAGTCTTACTGAAGCTCATCCCATTCTTTTTCTCAACACCCAATCCCTTAAGTGAAATTTCCTGGACTCCAAACCAATGCATATTTACTTGGAAGTAAGTCTCACAGAGTTAGTGGCTTTTTAGTAAGTTCTGGATTAGTTCCTCACTCATCCATGACTGTCTTATAACCAGGGCTTTTTTTTCTCATAGAACGCTCAGAACGGAGTTCCGGCACCTTTTTTGGATGGAACCTTGTAAGGTAGGCAAGGCGGGTTGTATGACATGTGTGAGTTCCGGCACCTTTTTCTTTTACAAAAAAAGTGCTGCTTATAACACTGCACACTCTTGGAAAACAAAACCAGTAGCCCTGCCTTCACTATGCTAGTAACCCAATTCCTTCAAAGGCAAAGAACTTGCACCCTTATAAACACTGGTAAATCAATTCCTCATTGATAAAATAGAACTAAACCATTTTATCTTGTTAGTTTAGAAAGTTTTCTTTCATTAGATAAAATGCTGAGCAAGGGGGTAAGGGGGGGAGGAGGGGAAGAAATGAAGTGAATATTCGAACCAACAGAAGGATAAATCACACCAGCAGCACTTGTAAAGCTGAAGTACAGACCAGAGATTCAAAGAGTGCAGGGGCGGAGGTGGTGGTGAACTGTTCTGCATTAAATTATTTTAACTTTCATGTGGAACTGCTACAAAAAGTATAAACAGTTGCAGTTTTTCAGGACTCTGTAAATTTATATCCCAACCTCTGAACATCAAAGTGATAAATTACTCTCTAAACTTAAGCCCAGTTCTTACTCAAGCAAAACTTTCATTATAGCTAAGGAAAAAAAAGTTTTTCCTCTGAAAAAAAGCAAAGAAAAAGACATAATTGGTTCTTTTATATGGATTAAAGACCAGTTATACAATTTAGACTCTAGAAAGGTACACTAATAATCCTTAGAATAAACTACTTTCTCACGTGATTCTAATTTTACTTTCAAGCTCTGAATGGCCAAAAATTCAGTTACAGAACGAGAAGAAACAATGACATTTGAAATAAGAAAGGCCAATTCATCAATAATTTAATTACAAACACTCCTTCTTAACATTACTACTAATTACATACTTTTGATACTGAGTGTCTGAATGCACATCATAGCAAGTGGCAGTGCTTTCAACTCTGCGTACCTTGAAAAAAGCTAAACTAGTCCAGATTTTTGGATGGGAGACCACCAGAAAATCCAGTGGCTCTAGCTAGACTGAAAGATAAAATAGCAACTTGTAGAAGGCAATGGCAAATCTTTTCTCCAATGATAACAAGAAAACAACAGGGACATGTCTATGAAATCAACAGGAGTTGAACTCAATTTGAATACTTTTTTTTTCCTTTAGTTGAATGTAAAGTCAAATTGACAGTTAATTCCTGCATGCATGTTTATCGGACTATGACTGCATATTGATATTCCCAACATATTGACTATCACAGATAGAATTAGTGTTAGGATTATGCAAATTCTAATAAGGGGATGCTTGCAACATGTGAGAATGCATTGCTACTCTGGAAACTGCTGGTTGTTTCCTGCATGCATGTGTACACATAATTGCTTTGTCTCACTTTTTTCTCAGCATAGCAAAATGGCGATAATATCCATGCATACATGTAAAACCCTTCGGCGCCAGAAGCAGTTTCCAAAGCAGTTGTGTGAACCTGGAAAACTATGTGGCTGCTTTAATGGGTCATGGAAAGGTTTTATGTGTACCCTCTCAAGTACTGTGAAGTATAGGCTTCCAAAGTTTTCCACAACCTGATTCAACCTATTTCAGACCACACAGAACACAACACTTTCAACAGACAGTGAAGGAAGGGTCTTGCAGCCCTTCTAATACTGTTATATCTCCCATATGGTGAGGAATGTTGGAAGTTGTGGTTCAGCAACACCTAGGAGGCCACTGATTCTGCATCTCTTAATGAATTATTTCTGCTTGATATGCTCAAACCTGGTACTACAGCACATAGAACTTTGTGCAACTTATAAGTCAACACTGAACTAAAATACCCAAATGCTCCATCCTTTCAAGCACAGTTATATTTATTTTATTTTATTTATTTATTTATTTTATTAAATTTCTATACCGCCCTTCTCCCGAAGGACTCAGGGCGGTGTACAGGGCAATAAAATGCAACATACAAAAGTTAAAAATAAAATTAAATTAATTAGCCCTAACAATAAATAATTAAAATAAACCCAAACCCTTAGTCCAGGCCGGCCTGTTCAAACAACCAAGTCTTCAGGTCACGGCGGAAAGAGCGAAGGTTGGGAGCCGTCCGGAGCTCAACAGGCAGTAGATTCCAAAGGGCTGGCGCGCCCACAGAGAATGCTCTCCCCCTGGGGGCTGCCAGCCGGCAATCCCTGACCGACGGCACCCTGAGGAGGCCATCTCTGTGGGAGCGCACAGGACGAAGGGAAGTTGATGCCGGCAGCAGGTGCTCCCGTAAGTAATCCGGACCCATGCCATTTAGGGCTTTATAGGTCATCACCAGCACCTTGAATCTCACCCGGAGGGCAACTGGAAGCCAATGCAGCTCGCGGAGGAGAGGTGTTACATGGGAGTATCAGGAAACCCCCATCACAACTCGCGCGGCTGCATTCTGCACCAGTTGAAGCCTCCGAGTGGTCCTCAAGGGCAGCCCCATGTAGAGAGCATTGCAATAGTCTATCCGAGAGGTCATGAGCGCATGAGTGACTGTACGCAGGGCATCCTGGTCCAGATAGGGCTGCAACTGGCGCACCAGGCAAACCTGGGCAAAAGCCCCCCTGGCCACAGCTCCTACATGGTCTTCCAAACTGAGCTGTGAGTCAAGGAGGATACCCAAGTTGTGAGCCCTATCTACGGGGGGGGGGGTAACACCTCACCCCCCATAGTTATATGGTGGACATTATATTTAATTTTACAACTGTATGTATATTAATTTGAGTGGAGGTGCCACTGAGTTTAATAGGATCAACCTGCTAAAAAGTATGTTCAGGATTCCATATCATTCGTGTGTGTGTGTGTGTGTGTGTGTGTGTGTGTGTGTGTGTGTGTCTTTCTGTCTCTGTCTGTCTGTGTGACTCTGTGTGTCATATTCATGAAGGTTTGTAGCTAGCTGTATTTTTATCTCAAGAATTAATAACAGCTTTAGGCAGGAAGGGACCTTTACTAGTTTATCCTTCCCACTCTGACCTGATTATTTATGAGTGCAATTGGGCATAAGACAGACAGATAGATAAATTTTTGCTAACTCAATAGAACTAATGGAGTTAGCAGCATTATCAGCTGTCTTTTATTTAAAATGTTATGGCATGCTCCAAGAAAACCTAGGAAAGAAAATAACTGCTGAAGTATTGTGATAAACATTTTTTGTACAGCCTTTAGATGGGAGTCGGATCCATTCCAGTCAGAAAAGAAATTTCTAGCATGATAGGAAGTGGAGACAGAAGGCTAATACAAACTGATGACTCAGAAATATATATTGATTCTAAATTAATGCAAAT
This sequence comes from Vipera berus, assembly GCF_964194415.1. Classification (NCBI taxonomy): domain Eukaryota; kingdom Metazoa; phylum Chordata; class Lepidosauria; order Squamata; family Viperidae; genus Vipera; species Vipera berus. The sequence continues at coordinate 309,209,177 of NC_138202.1, forward strand.
ACAACTACTGAGAAACTTCATTGGGTATGCTTATAAAGAAATTAGGCTAAGGAAAGTAATCTGACTGGCATGTTTTTGCCTATTTTGTAGAAAATCCAGTTTTGGGGACACATTATGCAACCTATCCTAACATCTCTTACAGGTCCTTCAGTCCATCCAGGAGAAACCAAATGCCCTTTTATTCCCTACGTGCAAATGACTGGCAAAATTTTAGCCCAATTCCACTTCAAGTCTTAACCCAGCATCACACAAAAAGTTTAATACGAATAAATTCTGAGCTAATAAGGTTCCTTCTTTAAATGTTGACACAGTATTATGCATATCCCATAAATACCTTCTGACTAAAATTCATCCCAGGAGATTGGCACCATGCCAGGGCTATTCATATTTACTGTATTTATATAGTACAGTTGGCCAAAGATAATACTGAAGACAAAATATGCCTTGAGATATATACAATATCTCTGGGTTTTCCTTTTAAATCTCTTCATTGCTAAAAATATTTACAATGAACTTTACAAAATGTCCCACAAAGACCTATCAGGGATCTGCACGGTGATATATAGCCAACTATGAGTATAATTAGAGCATATTTGTAATATTTGAGCTGTAGTCTTTACCAAACGCTAATGTCTCTGTGGTTTAAAAAAAGTTTCTTTTTTTTTTAAAAAAAAACCCTGAATGATTACTCTTTCCCAGGCCTTTTACTCTATGACCTCAGTGTGTTTGTAAAGATCTCCTCCCCTCCTACTACTACCACATTGTCTGCTTGACTGGTACTAGAAGACTTAAAACTTTTAAGGCTGAAAGGAATCTGAAGAGCAGCCTAGCCAGCCTTGTGTCTTCTCGTTTACATTGTAGCCGTTTCTTCTTGGCTGTATATGTTTTATTCCCTTGAGAATGGCTCACCCAGCCTAACATATAACTAGACAGCAGTGGAAAAATGGTTAACTCTTTTACTCTGATCTTCTCAACCAAGTATTTGCACAGGAAGCCTGGCTGCAAGCAAGCTGTGGGCTCTTGAACAACTGATGCTCCCTATTGGCCAAGGCCTGTAACCTCCACTTGTCCTTTTCTGCCGTTCTATTTCAAGTGGGGGGGGGGAGGGGGGGAAAGGGAATCCAAAAATGTTGGGGACACTTTTGCATGCATGCTAAGATAGCTAGCTCTTCAGTTTCCATGGGTAGTTTAATTTTCCAGGAAAAAGATGCGTAGCTGTAAATCATTCACTCTGGATAAGTGAGTGAACAGAGGATAACATGCTTCTTTCTAGGGCTCAGCGACATCAGAAAAGTGCTCAAAGAGACTGGGAGAGCGTCACCCTTATTCTCTTTGTATTTAAAATGGTAAACAGTTCTCCAAAGAAAGGAGTTTTTCCATAATGTTAGCCACATTGGGGGTGGGGAGGGCAGGGAATTGCATGTGTGGATGTGTGTACATAAGTACGTGTGCATTCTAATGCCTTGAGTTCACTTCTGCATTTCAGCATTATTGCCACAAATTATACCAGAGAGCTTGCACATCCCTCCTTGGCTCCAGCACGTTCTGCAAAATGTTTTTTTTCCCCTCAGGGCAGCAAGGGTGGAGTGTGTTTATCATAGACTTCTGGATGGTGCCTTAATTACAATAATAAAGCCCTTTGATTCCCAGGGTGTCCTCTTCCTTGGATTGTCATTTGACAATAAAAAGAAGAAAGAGAAGGCAGCTCACTGAGAATTGGGTGCAGAAATTGCTGGCTGGCACTCTAGCTCCCTAACACTCATTGGCGTGCCTCAGCAAGCCTCAGAGATACACCTCTGTAACAGTCAAAATAAATAGATTACTGAGATAGAAAATCTAGCATGGAGTTACCCAGATGGCTGCAATGCCTTCTCTATTATCTGCTTCTCAGAGATGATCAGGAATCAGTATATAGGCTCCATATAAAAGAAGCAGAGTATTGTTCTAAGACAGTATTTGGCAACTTTAAGAAGGGTGAACTTCAACTCCCAGAATTCCCCAGCCAGTACATGCTGGCTGGTGAATTCTGGGAGTTGAAGTCCACCCATCTTAAAGTGGTCAAGGTTAAGAAACATTGTTGCAAGATATTCCAATTCTGCTCCAGACCACAATAATCAGTTATGAGACTTCCATAGATTTCATAGTCTGATTTTCTAAAGAGCAAAAAAAGTCCACCATTTCAGAGAGTGAAGCAACAATCCTGTCTAAAGTTACCTAGGAGTAAGACCCACTGAACTTAATGCAACTTACTTCAGAACAGACATATATACAGGATAGCAGTATAACTTTGCAATGTTGTGCACACTTATGTGAAGATAACTCCACTGGGCTGGGGTTGTTTCTAGTTACGATGCAGAGCCTTGTTATTTTTATATTTATATCTCACCTTTTTGGGTATATAAGCACTCTAATTGACTAGACCTTTTTGGCCACAGCCCAACAGCAAGTCCAAACCGGAGCTGCAATTTGAATTCAAGTCTGCCACTGCCAACACTTAATGCTCAGCTTTTAGATTTGTATGAAGCCAACTTCTTCAAGCTCGCCCTGATCTTCAGAAGAGAGTCCATCTAATCAGATCCAGCTGACACATTCCCAGGCTGTGTCCAGGAAGCTGGCCTTAAAAAAATGTTGGAGGGAGATTTATTTTGTACCTGGAGAGAAGATGACCACAAATATGATGGACTATTAAACTGAAAAAGGGTTTGGACAAGTTTTTGGTAGGCAAGAAAAACTTGAGTTTCAGAGTCAGAAACCATTCTTGTTTCTCTCCATTCTCCCCACTTCTCACCCCCTCCTGCCCTAATTCCAACACAATCCAGCAGTGGCTAGAGAAGAGGAGGCCACAGGATGGAAAGAAGAGATAGGAGACTGCTAAGGCAATAGGAAGGGGTGGGGGGGGGAGTGGGCTCCTGAGGAGGGGGGGCGGAGGGTGGTTTTAATCCCATTTGTGATGTTTGTTGACCCAGGTGCTTGCTGAGAAAGATCCAGGATTTGCAGAAGTCTCTGACAAAGTGCTGAGGTGGAGAGGATCTATAAGGAGAAAACACTGGGGAGGGAGCTGGAGTTCCCAACTGAAGGAATATAGAGAAATATTACACAAGGAAGAATGACAGGAGAGAATCAGAAAAGGGAGCCTTCCAGATATTTCTGCTCCTCAAAGACACCAGCGGGCCAACTTTGGGTAGGGTGGGATGTTATGTACTCTTTAACAAAAGCTTTATGGGGACATTCCCGAGAGGCAAAGCCCAATTTGCATTTGTGTTCTCTGCTATGAAGTCTTTGCAAGTGCTCAGGTTTGGATGTGTATGGTTTATAGTTCTCACAGAAGGGTAAAAGACAGGCACTCTGCAGATGTTCAGAGGCACACGCATCTCTTCTTACTTTGCGTGTCCCAAGGTTACACCTTGGCACTCAAAACATTCCCAAGGGTTAGATGCAGAGCCTGGATTTCCCCATTTAACCTCGTTGATGAAACTTAGCTCACTTGCTTGGATTTTCATCCTGAGGAATAAAATGTTGCTAGTTGTGCTATGCTGTTTCAGTAATTGCCGAAATGCAACTGGTAGGTGGCTATGTCAACATCCTCGCTTTTGCAGAGGAAACCCCTTGTCACATTTTTAACATGTGGGGGAGGGGTCTGGAATGTCAAACAGCTGAATTACACTCTGGCCTCTCCCCCCCCCAATCTCTGTGGGACCTGAACCGCCAGGCACCCACCTGAGCTCTCAAGACAACAGAGAAGACACCTCTCCATGCCCCGCACACACCCCATCAGGCGCATTATACATATACAACCCTGCAACAACCAAAGCTCTACCTGGCACAGGCGCCCAGAATTATTCAGAGTAGACTTACTTGCCGACAGGTACTGACTCCCCATGTCAATTTTGTAAACTTCTTTGGCGTAATATTCCTCATCGCTCCTTTCCTTCTCGCAAGAGGCCGCCCTGTGGTTCGCTTTCTCCTGCAGCAAGTCCCTCGTGCTGTTGTAGATTGAGATGACCTCCGGAGGAACCTCCTCGGGCTCCGGGTACTCTTCCGGAGGGCTGGTGAGTTTCAGTTTGCTCAGGATCTGGCCTCGGATCGCTTCGATCCGCTTCCGCATGAACTGGTCCGTGTCTAGGGTGCTGCACGTAGACAGGGCAAAGGCCACCGTGGCCAGATCCAGGGTGAGGAACACGCTCAGGAGATAGCAGTGCATTTTAGAAAGAAGAAAAAAAGGTTTAAAAATGAAAAATAAAATAAAGCCCGAAACACACTTCTTTTCCCTTAGCTTCTCCCACAAAGAAAGGACCAAAATGTTTCCTGGAATTTTCTCCGTGGCAGTTGAAGGTGTGCAAACGAGGTTCAGATCTTCTTTAAAAAAACAAAACAAAACAACAACGAGGGATCGAAAGAATAAATGCAACCGATCGTTAGTCCAAATAGCGTATGTCAAGTTGCCAGTCCGCCAAACCGCTCGAATTGGTTGCAAGTCCTAGAGCGAGCTGGCGAGCAGATGCGATGCTCCAGCAAAGGTGGAGTGTTCAAACCAGCAATCTCTTTCTATTAAAAAAACAAAACAAAACAAAACAAACAAAAACCTGCAACAGGTAGCGCCTAATAAAAAAAGAGAAAGAAATGTAACAGGTTGCAAATGTTGCTTTAAAATCAGGAAAGCAGGTTGCCTTTTCTCCTCCCGGCTACCGAACAGAGAAAGGAGATAATAAAATCCCAAAAAGGTTGCGGGGGGGGTGGGGGCGGGAATCACCTCTGGTACATACAAAAAGTAAAAAAAAAAAATCTTAAGAGTTGAAGGAGTGCGCGGAGGAGGGAAAAAAGGAAGGGAAACTGGCCTAAAGCGAGGGCTCCGGAGACTCGGCGCCCTGCTGCCCACAAGCTCCCACGCTCCAAATTGAGATGGCACCGACTGGCAGGCGGAGGAAAGTAGGTCCGGGGTGGGGGGGGATGCCCCCCTTCTGGGAATCAGTGCGTCGCTCCCCCCTTTTGGCCAGGGGATTCGTGACCAGCTGCGAGCGGAGGCGAAAAGCGCCCACGTGTGTAGAGATGCGTGTGTGTGTGTGTGTGTACGCGCGTGCTGGCGCCAGGACAGACCCCGAGACGCGCCTGGGACAGCTGGGCGCCTTCAAGGTGGTTCTGCCGGCTTCCCTCCCTTCTCCTCCCGCGACTTTTGCTCTTCGACCCCCCCCCCACCCCCCACTAATCCCCCTTCGCGGCGTGGGCAGCGTTCTGAGCGGTCCTGCCTTCCTAGGGACGGCCGCGGCTGTTTGCATTAACCGACCAGCTCACCTCCCTCCCTACCACACTCTCTCTCTCTCTCTCTCTCTCTCTCTCTCTCTCTCTCTCTCTCTCTCGCTGGCGACTGCTGGCTGCACGGCTTTTCCAGGCTCTCCCTCTCCTCCTCCTCCTCCTCTCCTCCTCCTCCTCCGCTTCAGTTTTTTAAAAGCCAAACCGAACCAAGAAGGCAGAGCTACCGCTGTTTCTCCGAGGCTTTCGTGATTCCGCCCCCTCCACCCGCGCGTTTTCTCCTAAGACTGGAGATTGCAAAGTTCGTTTTCCGCCCTCGCCTTGGCACTTTTCCTGGCGGAGTCGTAGGTGGTGTGCCTTTTCGTCTGTTTTGGTGTTTTGTTTTTTTTTTGGCCCACGGCTCCCTCCTTCCCCACGGAGTTTGAAGAGATGGGGGCTGGCAGGCACGCCGCCCCTCTCCCCTCTTCTCGGAGCCCCCCTCCCCCTCCCCCCCCACACACACCGTGCTCAACTCACGGCTTTCGCCCGCAGAGAACCTCACGCACTGCCGGAGAGGGCGGATTGATAAGGTTCTCTCGGACCGCGGGTGGGAGGGCGTGAGTGTTTCCACTGCCTCCGCAAAATGACGCGGTGAGGGAGCCGACAGACTTAAGTGACCGGGCGGATAAGGACCCTGATGCCTTCTTGAACCTGGGCTATGTCTTGTTCTGTTCCAGGGAGGTGAAAGACCGAGGAAGCCCGGCAGGTCCACATCAAAAAGATGGTGGTAGGAAGTGCCTTTGGCCAGGAGAGCTCGGGTGTTACCGCGCGGAGGTAGAGGTGCTACAGAGGTGCAAACTAGAAAGGGCTACCTGGTGCCTTCCAGATGTTTTAGACTTCAACTCCCACAATTCCGTTGGTGATGGTGTCCGGGGCTGAAGGGAGTTAAACTTAAAACATCTGGAAGTCCAGGCGGTCAATCCCTAATGTGAACTAAGAAACAATAAAACGTTAAGATTTAATTAGTCTGGACAGAGCAGGCAGACTCATTCCCACTTGCTCCAATCTGGTTCCCAAATTTGCACTGTCTGTGATTCATATATTCCATTCCAAATGTCCTCTTTCTTGCCTCCATTTGTAGAATCTTGCCCAGTTACAAAACTAAGTTTCTACATACTTTTTGGCATGATTTGTGCATGCTTTTAAAAAGAAAAAAAAACCTTGCCAAATGTTCAGTGGCTGCAAGCTCCCAGTTGTTGAATGGCTTCAACATTACAGGGAAATGATCTGGTCATGATCTAGTCATCTAATATTCTTATATGTCAGGGGTGGAGATCACTCCAACTACAGGAGCCACATTAAATATAAGAAATGGAGTGAGGGCCGTGCATGTGCATTTTCAGCCTACCCACTTTATGGTTGGCTGAACGAGAAAGAGCCCAAGTGTATCTTCTTCCACTTTCACTGGCAAACTGCTTGCACACCTGTTACACTAATGAAGATAAAGCAAAAAAAAAAATGTCCTTCTGTAAACGTAGTCCTCAACTGAGTCCAAAATTTCTGTTGTTAAGTGAGAAAGTGAGTTTTCTCCGTTTCATGACCTTTCTTGCTACAGTTGTTAAGTGAATCATTGTGGTTGATAAGTTAGTAACCCGATTGTTACATGAATCTGGCTTCCCCATTGACTTTGCTTGTCAGAAGGTCACAAAAGATGATCACATGACCCTGGGACACAGCAAAGGTCATGGATATGAACCAGTTGCCCAGCATTTGAATTTTGATCATGTGATCATGGGGATGCTGCAAAAGCCGTAACTCTGCAAAACTATCACAAGTCACATTTTTCAGTGCTGTTGTAACTTTCAATGGTGACTAAATGAACTGTTTAAGTCGAGAACTATCTGTGCATCAAATACCCCCCCAGCTCCAGAGCACATGATTGATGGTTTGGTTGGGTATGTTACCCTACTTTGGAAGAGCTTCTCCAGCATACAATAATACAAATTCCCACTTACTAATTGGTAGATTGCAGGAGAGGGCAGTTCTCATGACATGCACATAGTTTACCTTAGTTCAGAGGCCCCCAACCTTTTGGGCACCAGGGACCGGTTCAATGGAGAAAGATTCTTCCACGGACCAGCGGGGTTGTGGTTTCATGTGCTGCCTGCATCCCACAGATGGGGCTTCGATTGTTTGCACGGCCCAGTTACTGGCATGCCTAGGCCTGGTGCCGGTCCACAGACCGGGGGTTGGGGACCCCTGTCTTAGCTGAAGGGGAGCTTTTCTGCATGGAATCTGTTCCCAGTTGTGTATCCTCTTCTCCCACTGAATTTTAGGACTGGGGATTCTAAGCCTCATTTCTGTGCCCTGAATTTTTTTTCTCCAATCATTTAGGAATCTTGTCTGAGATTTAATGAAAATATAGGGTTTTTTTCTGTCAAGCTTTCCCTTGAAGGTGGCATCTTAAATCCAGGGTTATCGTCTTGAAGGCTGTATCACATAATCCATACAGTTTAATGGCAGATGCATATGAACATGAAGCATTCTTCCAATGCTTCCTATATTGTTTTACTTCTTTATTAAGCTGGGGTGCCAGCAAAGTAAGTGAAAAGTAACTATATTGTTTAAATAGGTTTTTAAAAAGTTTTTATGTTTATAATGGGTAGACATTTTGCACTGGTTCAGCGCAATTCAGGCTCTTTGTCAGATGAAGAGGTTATGTCCACATTTCCACAAAAAATCTGTTTAGGGGATGAGAAAGATTCCCAAAGGACCACTTCTTCAAGTGATGTAGTTCCTTCTTTCCAGGTATAAAACCTATTTCAGTCCATCATAACTATTATTAATTTAATAGAAGAAATGACTCAACATGAAGGTCAGCATATGCTTGGCCAATTGGTTAAAACAGATTAACCAATGCCTCTTTTTGGCCACATTCATGTTAAACATGTTGGATTAATTTCAGTTTAATGTGTTGTACAAATTGAGATGCTGTTGATTTCTAAACCATGGTTTGTGGCAAAGTATGTAGTGGTGATTTAAAGCAGTGTCACTATTTTAGAAATAAATGCCATATATCAACAGTTAAAATGTTATATCTTTCTTCATTGTTGGCTTCCTTCTTTAATTAAAGGACATTTTTTCAAGTTACCTAGAAGTCAGAATAAACATTTGCAGAGATCATATAGATGCAAAGTAATATGAAGATAAGATTTGTAGTAATGTTTATCTGTTTCATGTTTCTTGCTGAGTACAATTGGTTCTTTTCCACATATTTTAAAAATAAAACTTTACTGCAAAAATGGAGACACCTAGAAGATTGCTAAGAATCTTGTGTTTCCTTTTTTAGGAAAAAATATGTGATCTTTAACAATTTTGAGGTTTCTTTTTATCCTGATTTTGATTAAAAATAATGACATATAAAATAGAAAAAAGCCACTTTATGCAACTGATGACCAAACTGTTATGTAAATAGCCATATTTTATTAGCTGAAGGCAATTAATGAAGAAATGTAAAAATTACATTATAATTTCCAAAATATAACTTGTGGTATAATGACAATTTCCCATACTTACTGTTTGAAAAGTAACATGGGCTTGAAATGCTCAATCTAATTGCAGAACATATTCATATACCCTGTCTTGTTACATACTACAGCTGTGCTTCAAAAAGGATATTATTTTGGTTGGTCACATAGTCAGCCTGATGTTTAGACTGTTTGGCATTTTTGTTAATCTATTGAGCCCTTCCCAAGGATCTGGGATAGGCAGATGATGGTGTTAAAGGATATATTATTATAGGATGTAAGCTGTTTCAAATAAAGGTGCCTAAAGCAATCAACCATAGTGATTTTGATAGTGTTCAAGTGGTGCTCCAGTTATTTTGGGATTGCACCCAAGGCATCTATTCCTATTTGTACTATCTTTGCTTTCTTTTGCCGCAGTTGTTCCACTTCTATTTACAGATCTTTCTATTTTGTGATTTTCTCCAGTTCTATATTTATCACCTACTATAATAATGATAGTTATGCTGGTTATCAAGCAGGCTAGATCAGATTAATGTCCTGGTGGAAAAGTTCTTAGAAATACTACCTTGCTACCTTAAGTAAAAAAAAAAGATGATTGCTTGATGATCATCCCAATTTAGGATCTAAAAGCTAAATGAAATTTGGAAACCCAATTTAGGCATGAAACCAGCTGGATGATCTTGGACCAGTCATTCTCAGCCAAAGAAGGCAATGGCAAATCACTTCCAAATTGCCAAGAAAACATTAGGGATTTCTCCAGCTAGTCATCAGGAGCCAAGATAAACTTAGCATAAAAGGTACACACACATACACACATAATGTTAAGACTTTGGTAAAGGACTGCCAGGACCGTGAGCGACTGACTGAACAAGTCACAGCAGCCTATTTCACAGATACTATAAAGCCACAATGGATGGGTTTGCAAACCATAAGCCAAATATCCAAGTTTTAGCTTTAAGTGGCATCCAGGTCATTATGTCATCAAAATGACTGTACTGTGATTGATGACAATGCAGATTACTTTGTGTAGCCTAGAGAAAATAAAATCAGCACAATTTTGACTCCAAGTTAGTTTTCTGTCACTAGAATCTTAGCAAGAAAAAAGTGATATTATCAGAAGCTTATTCTCATCAAAAACAGCCAGCCATTCCTTAATCCTACAAATTGCAGATTTTAATGCCATCAGACCAAAGGCCTATACAGTTCGTTAACATTTATCTGGTAGCCAGCTAGATATCCATGGGAGGCTCACAAACAGGGCAGTTTTTACCTGCTACTTTTCTCCCGTCCAACTGATTCTTAGAAATATCCAAAAATCATTGGATTTATCTGTCACTAACTTACTTAACTGTCTTTTCAAACTAAGTTGGTAGTGTCTATCATATCCACTTATTCAGCCAAGCATCTATTTTAAAAAAAGGGTCTACTTTTGGTCATTGCATTCACATCTTAGTCTCTCAAGCATTGTTATTTTGCTTTTCCTATTCCTTTGCTTCATGTGGTTGATACAAAATTCTTTTGCTGTCCCCAGCCACATATCTGTTAGGAAAATCTGTACTTAAATAATATGTCCTGAAGGGAAAAACAAATTAATTTAAATTATACATTACCACTTGGATAACTATTGTGATGATGAAAGCAGGTTAATTAGAAGAAGACATTCAGATGATTGCACACATTGTAGCATTTAGGCATTTTTAAAAATAATAGCTGAAAATATAAAAATAATTAAGATTTATTCACAGAGCTTCATGAGCATAATGGCAATCCAAGGTGTCTATCACTCATTATAAAATTGGCCTTAAACTAGTTTGAGAAAATAACACCCAAGATTAATTTCAGAACATATCAGTACAGAAATACTACTGTGCCTCAAGTACACATTAAGCATATGGAAGACCTTGGTACAAATCTTTAGTCTACTACAATTATGTGCAATTGTATTAACATTAGCCTGTTACCAAGAAAACAAAAAAAAATACCTATTTCACAAAATTATTATAAGGCGGAAATATTCTAATACTATCATGCCTCTTACCCCACAAGGAAGAACAAAGAAAATGATTTTGTTCTAATAGCAAAGCAAGGAAAAGCTCCACAAGAATTTGCTGCACACATTAAAACTTACTGCAATGTGAATCTAGTTAGTGAGTGTGTGAGTGAATGAGGTTTTGATTAATAGGGGATCTTAGATACAATCATTACACAATCTGTCTACTCTACCAATCTCATAGCTACCTAAGCTCAACAGACATTTTCGTTTTTGTGTACGTAATCCATTTCTTTTACTAAGAATCTGAAAACACTATGCCATACAGTAACAATATACAATACTGTTTATAAGGTTACCTTTATCTTTCTTTGTCCAGAAATTTTAGTCATTTAATCATAGACATTCTAAGATGTACTAATACTTTATATTCCATAATTTTAAAAGGAAAATAGTGCATTCAGTTTCATTCAGGGACCTTAACTTCTAACATAATAATGAGAAAAATATTTATTTTTTCACTTTCTCCACACCCTGCAAAATTTGGTGTCATGACCCTTCTCACTGGCTCTTTTACCTCAACCTAAAAAACCAGAATGAATATATGGATACAGGTAAAAATAATATAGATACATCTATTTTTTTTCTCACACAAAATGCAAAATAACAAATCTGTATCTTTTAAATATTTAAGATGCTGAAAATATGAACTAATTTTCTTTCAGCAATCCTTAAATAACTATAGTAAAATCCTGATGGTTGCATATACTTTGCAATATCCAAACTAATTTTTCCTCCTCTACTTATTTAATTCTCCCCACTTGTGTTTGAAAAATACAAACCTGTTATTCAAGCTGGCATTATGCTTTGCATTCAATAGCTTACATGACTCAAATGTGCTGCTTTTGGTTATTAAGAAAAAATCAAGCATAATTTCTGGACATGTTCAAGCTGTTTCTTGGCTATAATACAGAAGTTGTTTGTCATTGCTGTCATCAGGTTGGTTGGTAATTAATTAATTAATTAATTAATTAATTAATTAATTTGGCCTTCCCAGGCTATTCTACAAACCTGGAATTTCCTGATACTCTTCTGTCCAAGTAAAACTGTTTGGGTCCCACTTATATTCTTTTTTTAGAATGACCAAGTTCCACTAGGTGCTGACTTCTGCTGCGTGCATATAAACAGCCAGTGAATACATATAAAAAAAAATAGCTTCAAACTGATAATTTCACATGTTTTCAAATTGAAACACTAGGAACACATTAGGAAAATATTTTATTTGGGCCAATCAAATATCACATAATTACAGAGGAAGTCTTTGCATACTTCAGAACTTTTCAGCAACTCATTGTTAGTGTATTTAATGTAATATATTTATATCTGTGTGCTATATTTGCCTTGTGTAGGAATTGTCTGTAGCAAGAACAGTATATTGCATGACAAAAGAAAGCAGGATAACAACAGAAATCAGGATATATGGTATATATATATATATATATATTAGAATAACAATTCATTTGTCTATTTGAGGTTAGTAGACATTTTTAAGGTGGTAGAGCAAAATATACCAGTTTATTCTAGTATTTAACAAGCACAGTTCTGCCAAGCAACATGGTGGCCTACTGATTTAAGAATTGAAGCTAAATAAATTCCCAATATTTTATAGTTCGTCCCAGCTTCTGCCAACCTAGCAGTTTGAAAGCACGTAAAAATGCAAGTAGAAAAATAGGGACCACTACGGTGGGAAGGTAACAGCATTCCGTGCGCCTTTGGCGTCTAGTCATGCTGGCCACATGACCACGGAGACGTCCTTGGACAAACGCTAGCTCTTCAGCTTTGAAACGGAGATGAGCACCAGCCCCTAGAGTTGGAAACGACTAGCACGCATGTGCGGGGGAACCTTTACCTTTACCTTTTTACCTAAATAATAAATTGAGAACTTCAATCAGTATAACTACACGTATAAAAACATTTATTATTATAAACTGAGGAGAAAGAGAAATACATATCCTATAGTCACCCTCACCATTTTGCTCTAAATAAGTTTAAATTTAGTAAACTTAATTACCCAACTGCATTGTTTAGTCAACAATTTACATAAGATGAAAATGGATAACAATTTGCCAAACAGATGATCTCTCTGATAAGTTAATATTCTGGTATTCTCATTAAGCTAACTATACTGTTTAATATGCCATCATGGATCCAAGTTTACAGAGGGGGTCATCTATAAATGCTTCCCCTCCTTTTGAGTATTTACAAACACCATGAGGTAGTGCCATTAGATGTAATTTCAGCTGCCCTAGGGTGCTAAATGAGGCTGGTGTTTTGCATTCTAGCATTCACAGTGGGGGGGAGGGCCAGTTCTGATGTTTTATGTTCAGCTGTTTCTGTTTAGTTTTTTGCTATAAGATGGCTACAGCCTTCCCTAAGCCAATAATTAGAAAGCATATATCATAAAATAAGAAGAGCTTGAGCCTGGTATAGGAGAGGCTGGTGATGTAAAGTGCCATCCAAATGTTTAAATGTAATTTAAATATTCTATGAGAGAAGAAGATCAACTTCTGTGCAGAATATGCCAAGATGCACAGAAATCTCCACACTGGGGAAATGTATCAAAAACCAGGAAGCTCCTGGATACAGGGAACCACAGGAGACCTATCCTTACTATTAGAATTTACTTGAGGCTATTTGATTAAATAGGGATGCACTAATTGAAAAACATTGAATGCTGGAATCTCTACCCATCATGAAGAAGGAGCTTGTTAGGTAGAAAGGCAGAAGTATAAACGGGGTGCAATGGCCCCTTCAAACTATCTGCACAGTCCTTAGGTCCATACTCTAATAACCATGAGTGCAAGTTCACTACAGATGAAGTTTCATAACTCCTCCTTTCTCTGCAGTACTCCAAAACAGAAAAAAATGACTCACCACAGCCTATGACTGGATTTTCCTTCACCTTTTAAATCTCGGGTTATATTCACAGCAATCACAACACTCTTGAGACGGAACTATAAAGCCTTTCTAAGCCAATAATCTCTACAAGTGCAGTGCATTTTGTACAAGAATATTTTACCATGTATTTTATGCTAAAATTAAGCCAAGTTGCAATCACCAAAATGGAAAGACAAACAAAATCTTACATTAATGTCAATCAACATTTAAACTTCTAGTGATCTTCTCAAAGTCCTTCTTTTTCTGATGGAGGCAGATGCCTCTGTTCTGAGTATACAAAGAGTTTTGGACCTGTTTAGTTTAGGAAATATTGCAGATTTCTGGTTTGATAGACAATGTCTTGTTAAGAGAACTGTATGGTATAAAAAAGCATCTTTCTTTGATTTAAGCCCTCTCTGTGGATCTGTAAGTTATTTTCAATATTATCAATTTGACTTACTTTCATTTTCCTGATTGATACTTGATTGATACATATTTTTCCCATTATTCCCTTAATCCCTTTATTTGAGGCTTCCATCATGTAGCCTTCTCACTGTATTCTCCATGCCTGTTCTTCAAATTTCAATGCATTGTAAAAGTTGAGAGAAGAGTACATGAAAATTAAGTGGCAACTGAAAAATTCAATATTATAAATTTATTATAATCAATAATGTAATTTGCAAATAGGTTGAAAATACAAAATCTAACTCAAATGTCTATTATATCAGATTGATGATACCTAAGTGGAAAGCACTCAGGACCTTCAAAAAGTATCATTTATGAAATTTATGTAAAATTATTTGAGAAAATTCTGCAAATTTTGCCATTTCATATGTGTTGGCTGATACATGTGTGGCCACAATAATTAAATAAATGGTTTACAGGGAAAATCCAAGACATTTTCTTCTTATTGATGTTCACTAGGGCTTCTGACTTTGTGAGTAGCTTTTGTCTGTGGCAAAAAATGTGAAAGAGCAAAAAACTGAATCTTTCTAGCAAGAAAGGGAGAACTAGAAATTAAAGCAAAAAACCTAAAGCTTCAGATCTGGGCATAAAAGACTTGAAAAACCCACAAATAGCTTCCCAATTAGGAACTTTACCAGAAGTGGGAAGCCTACTACTCTACCCTAATACTGTATATAAAACTCAGAGGTCCCTGAGGGAGGAGATGCAATTTTTACCTCTTTTGTCTTCTAGCCCCTAAAGGCTTATTTATAAGGCTGAACCAAAAAACTATCTTGGAAATACAAATATATGAGTACAACTGTGAAACAGACTTTTCCTAGCATGTTTCAGGGCCTATCAGGATTGCAGGATGCCCAGAAAATCTGACATTGATTATTGTTCTTCATTTCTCAACTCAAAGGCACTGAAAGTGCAAAAATCTGTCTGTCTGTCTGTCTGTCTGTCTGTCTGTCTGTCTGTCTCTCTCTCTCTCTATCTATCTATCCATCCATCCATCCATCCATCCATCCATCCATCCATCCATCCATTGTGGCATAACAGAACACAGCATTGTTTTTATTTTTGATACTTATGCTGCTGCTTTTTACTAAGAGATGTGTAGACTATTTAGCTATGACAAAGACATATTGCCTGGGATGCATCATGAGGGAAGATAGTCTACATTGCACCCAGCTACTCCCATAATAATGTTTAAGTAGAGATGTTTTCAATAAACCAATTCAATTATAGATACTCCTTTCAAGTATGTTAGATTTTATCTTGATCTTTGTACATTTTAGATGGACATTTGGTTCAGCTGTGGATATATGTTGTGTAAACTCAATACCCAATAATATGAACTCAAAGCTCCAAAATTTATTATCCAGTTGGGTATAATTACATGATTTGTGGATAAATTACCTGCAAAACCTTATCTAGATGGTTCATCAAGATTCAGATGAGAACTATGGTACATAGGGATCTGCACTACTCCCTACAATTTTTCCTTGTTGGATCAAAGTAAAAAATGAATAGATCAGAATTATACTTTCCAACTCCACCTTATTAGAAGGATTACTAAAATGATACATGCAAACGAAAGGCCAATTTCAATTTATCTAAGCAAGCTCACATAAGAATCGGGGTCAGATGCTTGAGTAAAAAAGCAAGTTAGTAGCCAGTAGTAGAAATGAGATAATATCATCCCTCTCTCTTGGGCTTAATTTACAGTTATCCCTGGAAAAGACTTCTTTATAACACTCCAAGAGGCTTATGACCTCCTGTATTATTTTCAAGATAAAAGTTCCTCTACAAAAGTTCACATTTAAGTACTTTGAACTCGTATTCAAATTCTTTGTGAGCCAATCTTATGATACTGCCTAGGTACACAGCTACCTCAGCCAGGGGAAAAAAAATCACTGCCAGTATTTATGGATAGCAATCAGATGGGGATGCTAATCAATGTTTTTCTTTTCTTCAGTATGCAGAAATGGTGGTAAGATTTACGGCTTCTCAAGTTGCCAGATCTTTTAAGGTTCAAGAAGCAGTAAAATATTTTATACAGTGCAACAGCACCACTCTGTGGCTTCAGTTCAAGCAAAAGTCGGAAGATGAGAACAGTTTATCAACTGGGTCTTTGAGAGTTTCTTATAGAATATACTTCTTACTAAGAATTAGCAAGTATCTCTACCAATTAATCTGAATTCTGATCCTTCTCTTCTTTCTGATTATTATCTTACTCATTCACTCATTGTATGTATGGTGTTTTAGTTCTTTGAAACGTCCTTTTTAAATAGTCCCAAAACCTTGATATGTCTTTAAAGTTCTGCATTCACTGATTCATGAATTTTACAATTTTATCTGTAATCAGTTTGAACAAATTCATTTTAGTTGCATAATCCAGCAACTAAACAGCAAATGTAAAGATTATTTTATATAATACATCCTAAAGTCGTATTGTATTTGCATTAAACTCTTTCACTAAAATAAAAAATGCTTCCAAAATTTGATTTAGGTCAATCACCTTTTAAAGTCTTTTTAGAATAAATATTACTAATCCATTGGATTTTAAATTTTAAAAGGCACTCAGTAGCTAATAAGCAAAATCATTTCAATTTTAAAACATCATTTCAAAGAACCCCTTACAAATAATTACTCTGCATTTAATTTTCCCAAGGGGCCACATGAGAAACTGGGACAGTTGTGGGGTCCCACCACTGCTGCTTCTCCCCCCCCCTGCTGCCACTCTTTCCGTGCCACTACCCCTGCCCCCACCCCCTGCAGTGGGCTGAACAGGGAGAGTCAAAGGGCCGGATGTGGCCTGCTCTACATGCTTTCAAAAATATTCTACAACATTTTAGCATAAATAATAAGTTCATTCCATGAAAACTCAAAGAGTAACAGAGAAGAAAGACTGTGGGTATCTCATTTTGGCAATGTTCTCCACCTACTTCCAGTACTGGGTTCTACCCAATGTCACATAAATAAACACAACATACATAAATGCAGTGAGAATCTATAGATGTATCAAGGGACTTATGCTTTACAGTCTATTTGAAGTGGCTATACAGTTGCTATACAAAGATAAGTGTCAGAAATAGGAATTCTGTTGAAATTGGAATGTACACAGGTAAAAGAATTGTCCTGCCTGTAGCACATAATATTAAATTTTGAGAAAACAAAATTTGAGTCCTTTTGAGTATTTTGGTTTCGGGAATAATAGGAAATTGTTTGCTGTCTCTCTCACACACACACACAGAAAAATGCATCAGCAGTAATCAATTCTGAGTGTTCTCTATCCATCCAAATTATAGAAAAAAGGGACTTTTTGTGTTTTGTGTGTCTCTGTGTGTGTGTAGTCAGTAGTCACAGCTGAGAAGCAAGGGAGATATGTGTTAAATGTTTGTTAAGTATTTAGATTACCTTGCTAGGCCCCAAACATGGGACAAATCTTATTTCCTGTTTCAGCGAGAAAGAGCCAGTGGCCTAAAGGTTAGAACAATTGCCTAAGGTGCAATCGGCCCAGGTTTGAATCTCAGAAGGGTATGACTGACTGATGAGAACAAATAAGTTTGAAATGCATATCAGTCTCCCTTTAATTCTTTGTTATCAATCCAAAAAAATTTACACAAATATGAGCTGTCACTGCTGTGACTACTGCCTGTTGATGGCCTTGGGTTAGGCTGAAACAGAAAATAAGATTTGTCCCATGTTTGGGGCCTAGCAAGGTAATCTAAATACTTAACAAACATTTAACATATATCTCCCTTGCTTCTCAGCTAACAAAGCGAGAAAGAGCCAGTGGCCTAAAGGTTAGAACAATTGCCTAAGGTGCAATCGGCCCAGGTTCAAATCTCAGAAGGGTATGGCTGACTGATGAGAACAAATAAGTTTGAAATGCATATCAGTCTCCCTTTAATTCTTTGTTAGCAATCCAAAAAAATTACACACACACACACACACACACACACACACACACACACATATGGGGTGTGTGTTAGGTTTAGGTATACTGAACTTATATACTATGACCTCCATTTTTCCATTAATGAGTTCAACCAAGTATATTTTATGTTTTCTGTATTAGAGGCTATGAGGTACAGTTGGAAGATGTTCTGGCAGAAGTCTAATTTTGACCCTTACCTGTATGATAAACTTGTTCTCTGGAATTATCCCAGTATAAAAAAATAACAGCAAACCTTTGGGCAGGAATACAATCCAAAAGAAGCAATTTTTCTCAGTTCTTCACTAGGTGGCAGCTTTCTTCTAATCTCTTCTTTTACTCATTCTTCCTCCTGTCTACTGGAGAAAACCAGTGGAATCCAGGAAAAGGGCCCAATTTAATGGGTAAGTTCCCAGTTGCAACATAAGAGAATGCAACATTAAGTACAATTGACTATAAAAACTGCAGTTTTAAAAACAAACTTGAAATTAAGGTGCTAATAAAAGGGGCTGAAACGGAAATCAAAATTGGCTTTGTATTATGGCTGCCAAAACCTAGATAATAAATATATGAAAGTGGAGAAATACAGAAACATGAACCTCCTGCTGCTATGCAATCGGTATCCAGATTATTACAGCCTAGATATGGTACTTATGCCACCCACACAGTGCCTTGCTCCTCTGAATGGTGATTTAAAAGTAGCAAAGAAGAATTATTCCAGGTTGGATTTAGGGTTAGTAGATATTTCACATATTAGAAACAAATACCTCTTCCATTCTCTCTAACAATAAAATAACTGAAGTACAGAGTAGTCAGTTGAAGCCAATGACAGTATCTTTTTGAGCGTTTTACAGTACTGAAGAGATTTGACTTGCTTCAATTAAGCCACCATGGTTTGATGTAATTACTATGGGTTGTATGCAATCAATTCCATCAATAGAACAGGCCAAACTGATGGATCACTGATGTTCTGGAGCAGATCTAGGGAAGCGCAGGAAAATACAAGTGCAAGGAAGCAAGGAAAAATCTACTAAGTATAGAATGGAACTCTATAATCAGGCAACACTGTATACTCCATATTTCTAAGCAAATGGAGAATATTAACATAAAATTCTGGTAATATTAACATAAAATTCTGGTAACCTTGGTCTATTAAAACATGTGCTTTCTACATAAGAAAAACATCTTCCCAGAAACTTAGTGAATAATACAATATGCATAAATTCAAATTTAGACTAAGGGGTACGTTTGTTAAAAAAATATCTTTCAAGTTAAACAGATATACTTTGTTTAAAAAAATGAACTTCCATACTACCTGGAGGGAAAATATTGTGAGGAAGAATGCTAGGAAACTCTTTTACTAGAACACAGTCTTAAACACCAGCTCAGAAGAGAGTGTGCATGCTGGGTTTCAAAATCCAAATATGAAAAATGATGCACACAAGGGATCATTCACAACCTCATTTACAGCTCTTAATCAGAAGACTCAGTTGCAGCTGCTGGAAAATATCCACAATAAGCAAACATTACAAAACATTGTTTACATTACCTGGTCTCCACTCTACCCTGGATAACTTCATTTTCAGCCCACAGCAAATGCTGTAACCTCTACCACTATGCCCTTAATTAAGGCAGGACAGATGTTTTCATATGGAGTCATAACGGGGACCACCCAAGTAAATTTCCCCCACCTCAATATTTCAAAGTCACATTTCATCTGTTAAAATGAGTGGTGTGCCCACGAAGCCATACTTCAGGATATCATCTACTAAGAAATAAACTTCTGCAAAAAATAGTCTAGCATCAAATTAAAAAAAAAATAAGCATCAAGGAAACACACAAAATTAAGGGCTACATCATTATGCCTTTGGTGGCAATTTTACATATACTTAACCTGGAAGCAAATCTAATGAATTCATGATCTTTTAGTCTTGATAATCAATATCCCATTTCTAAAAACTGTTATCAAAACACTAAGCACTTTTGAGAGATACCTCTCACTTCTAAAAGCAGCCTAACATGAAAACCAAATAACAGAATAGCAGAGTTGGAAGGAACCTCCTTGGAGGTCTTCTGGTCCAACCCCCTGCACAAGCAGATGACCTTATGCCATTCTAGACCCTATGCCATTCCACTTAAAAGCATCCAGAGATGGAGCACCCACAACTTCTGAAGGCAAGCCGTTCCACAGTTAGGAAATTTCTCTTTAGTTCTAGGTTGCTTCTCCCCTTGATTAGTTTCCATTATTTCTTGTCTTGCCTTTTGGTGCTTTGGAAAATAGGTTGACCCCCATTTCTTTGTGACAGCCCCTCAGATATTAGAACACTGCTATCATGTCACCCCTAGTTCTTCTTTTCATTAAACTAGACATACCTATAATCATTCTTCATATGTTTTAGCCTCCAGTTCCCTGGAGGCTAAAGAGCATCTTTGTTGCTCTTCTCTGAACTCTTTCTAGAATCTCAACATCTTTTCTGTATCACAGTGACCAAAACTGGATGCAATATTCTATATTATACAAAACACTGCTGCATTGGAAAAACTATCATATTTGAAAATGATTTAGATATGGATAGGGGAACTGGTTTCATTCCCACTGAGCTATGCTCTTTCTTCTAGTGCAATGTGAGAATGCACATGTGGACGGATACATTTTACTTCTGAAAGCATAGAAGCCTGGATGTAAAAGAAATCTTCCTATGTGGAAATTCTTCTGAAATATATTAAGAAATCAAAGGATAGCTGCATAGCTGATAAAATGGTATTTAGAGGAATGGCAAACCTTTAGGGGTTGCCACTGATATCCCCCATAATGGCTCCCTTATTTGCTCAACCTTCCTGAAGACAGAATATTATACAAATTCAGTATGAGAATTATTATGTTCTTCTATTTAACCCAAGTATAAATGAAAGGAAAAAAGGGAAAAAATGTTTGTGTGAAACAGAGAGAGAAAGGGGAGAGAAAAAGTACATGCTCCTCTGGATATGTAAGCTACATATCCAATGTATCCAGTGTATCCATATCCATATTATATAGCCATTCAATTTCTGTAAGCCACCTAGAGTTGGCTTTGGTGAGATGGGCACCATAGAGGTTTGATCAATAAATAATAATATAATAAGACTAACTATAGCAAACTGTCAACATTTATAGCAGACCTGACAGTGTATCTCCCCATTCTCATCTCATTCTTAATTGGATGAAATGAACCTTTATTGTCAAAGTACAACTATGTGTACATTGAGATTAGCTGAGCCTCCCTTTGTGCTCCCACCCCCCAACACACAGTGACAACAAACCCTCCATCTTACTACACCATGTGAACCAACTACACCACACACCGGCCTCCCAAGTCAATTCTGCATAAAATTCACAAAAGTTATTTCTCATTCAAAAGCCTAACAGCCCACGGATAAAAGCTGTTTTTCAGCCTGTTGGTGCAACTGGCTATATTCCTATATCTCCTACCCGATGGTAGGAGAGTAAAGAGATACCGTCCAGGGTATGAGCCACCCCTGAGAATTTTCCTCACTCTTCCAAGGCAACGAGCCCTGGCGATGTCATCCAGTGGTGTCAGGGGACAGCCCACAATGTCTTGTGCTGTGCTCACCACCCTCCGTAATACTTTCCTATCCGTGGCTGTCAGACCAGCATACCAAACCACAATACCATACAAGAGAACACTCTCTATAGTAGACCGGTAAAAGAGGGTCATTAGCTGTTGTTCTACCCTGTTCTTCTGCAAGACCCTAAGAAAGTGAAGCCTCTGTTGGGCCTTTCTAGCCACCTGGGTTGTATTAACTTTCCAGGTCAGATCTTCACAGAGGTAGACTCCCAGAAATTTAAAGGAGGAAACTCTCTCCACACAGTCCTCCCCGATGTAAAGTGGGGCAGGTTCCTCCTTTTTTTCTCCAGAAGTCTAGCACCATCTCTTTCGTCTTGCTGATGTTCAGGTGCAAGTTGTTGTTACTACACCATATGGATAGCTTTTGTACCTCCGCCCTGTATGCTGTCTCATCCCCACCTGTAATGAGACCCACCACAGTTGTATCATCTGCAAACTGAATTATCGCAGTGGATGGGTCAGATGATACACAGTCATATGTGTAAAAAGAGTACAGGTAGGGGCTAAGCACACAGCCCTGTGGCGAGCCGGTGCAAAGCTTCAGGGGGGTGGACAAAGCAGACCCGACCCTCACTGTTTGTAACCGATCCCTGAGAAAGTCTTGAATCCAATCGCAGATGGCGGGGGAGAATTTCAAGAGAGAATGCTCGGCAAAATGGTGTTGAAAGCCGAGCTATAGTCAACAAAAAGCATCCTGACATAACTTCCAGGTTTCTCAAGATGACTTGCTACAGTGTGTAAAGCAGTAGCTATGGCATCGTCTGTCAACCTATTTCCCCTGTAGGCAAATTGATGTTTATTAAAATCCAGTGGGAGGCATGTCCTGAGATGTTGGAGAACCAATCTTTCAAAGCATACCAAAGAGAACCAAGGTTGATCACTAGCTCATAAATCCCTAGGAGTGAATCGGAGATAACACTTCCCCCAACACCAATATCAGAAAGAAGTTTGGAGTTATTAGATATATTCAGAGAATGAAGTATCTGCACTGCAGCTGCATTTGTAAACTTCTTATCTGGTACAAACACCTACTGCACCATTTAGTTCATTTAAATTATGTCCAAATAAAGGTGACTTAAAATAGGGATTGCAGAACAATCTATGTGCAACTAGGATGTGCTCTCTTATTGATCCACTTTTTGCAGACCTACAATCTTAAGCTTCCAATTGAAAATCACTCCCTCTTAAGTCCAAAAAACCTGTCCACAAGTAAACAGCCAATCAAAAGTGTCTATAGGCAAGTTCACTTAATTTCTCAGTCATTAAGAGCAGAACATGAAAGCAGAACTATACTTGGCAAAAAGAGGCAAATTATACTGTATGTCTAGGGGATTAGAAGGAGAGACAAAATCTCTTCAATCTTCTCCAGTTATACCTTCCAGAAATATTGGGATTTCAAATTTTTGGCCAAGCTGGACAGGAATTATAGAAGCTGACATCCAATAATCAGGAAGATACCAAGTTGGTCTGATTTAACCTAAGCTACTATTAATCTAGTTGCCTATAGAAAATTGCTGTTTCACCTACAGATATTTCTGGCATAAGTTAAACAGAGCTAACAGATTTACCATGGGAAAGGTATCAGGGATACTTTTCAGCTCTAGACCCAATGAAAACCATAACGCTGCCAAACGTTTTTCATGGACCTATTCATAGCCAGTGCCCAGATGACACTGAAATTTTGCATTCTACTACATGAGGAAGAAAATATCTTCTATCTAAAAGGTTAAGCTTCAGATTTTTTGGTAGAGTAAGATTCTATGGATGATATCTTTAACAAAAATTAGACTGTATTCATTATGTGAGGAATGTTTGTACAGGCAGCTGAGAGACTAGCCGTGCTAAAATCTAAGTTCTTTCTCCATAAGCCAGATAAGGTTAATGTAGCCATAAAATTGTGTTGAATATTTTAATCCCAACCTGGGAGATCACACCGTCTTATTGTAAAGAATCCATTTTTATACTAGCTTAGCTATTGGCCTCGCTGGAGAAGAGCCTGCCAAATTGTAGCTGTAATGAAGCAGTTTCCAATTTGTGATATGGGCCATATACAAATCTTAGTGGGACTATGATTTGCCAATAAATTCCAAAGTTTACTTGATCTTTCCAGGTTGGGATTATGCTATTAACTGAACAAAACATTCTTCTGAACAAAAGAAAAATGAAAAGAAATTGTTTTGAATATGAATAAGCTACTGGAGCTTGTGATAAATATAGTTTTTCTAAGTATTTTATTACCGTAAACTATTTGGAACCCTTTTTGACTATTTAAGATGGTGTATACAATAATTGTTTGAATATATAATTACAGTGAATAAAAGGAAAAACAATAGCATTGGGGAAAAGGAAACAACAGGGATTTACTTCACTGAATGAACATCAGAGTCAAATATGTTTAGACAAGCTTTTCTTGAGAAATTTAAAGTAGTTTTATATATACCATCCTCTAATGGGCAGTCTCTGCCACTTCAAGGCCAGGTTACATTTAACTTCATCTACAGATTGGCATTTGTGGTCACCAGATAATTTTTTGATAATGTCCCAAAATATATGATAAGCCTAATTCAGTTTTCCTCTTATCACTGAACAGGAGCAGCATTTGTTTCCATCTCCCACTAGCTACAAAACTGGGGGGTGGGGTGGGGAATTATTTGGATATTGAATTACAGAATATATGCAAATACTTTAAAACCAGCGATTCTGATATATTCACTTTTTGTATATTTTAATGTTTATAGAAAAATAGGGGGGGGGAATATTTGTTTTGGAAATCCCAAACAGTTAAATGCTAAGTAAGGTAAAGGTTCCCCCACACATGAGTGCTAGTCGTTTCCGACTCTAGAGGCCAGTGCTCATCTCCGTTTCAAAGCCGAAGAGCCAGCACTTGTCCGATGACGTCTCCGTGGTCATGTGGCCGGCATGACTAGACGCCAAAGGTGCACGGAATGCTAAGTACATGTATATAAAGTACATGTATATAAATCTAATTCAACTGTTCTTCACATTTCCTGCTTTCTCATCTTCTACAAACAGGCTAGGAATAAAGAGAAAAATCAGAAGCTTCTCATTAACTGGACTTTGGCATTATTGATTATTGATATCAAATCTTAACTACATAGATTGATTTCTTTTCCCATGATAATCTTTCCCTATCCTGGTCCTTCAAGTGTTCCAACAGTGCAAAATGTATGTATCACAAGTTGCCCCAATAAACTGCAGGAAGGGGGGGTTGGGGGAGGGGGGTTGGAGGTGTTTTTTTTTGTTTGCAAAAGAATAGGAAAAGGATGTCCATTTGGTAAAATAAACTATTTTTGTACCTGGCATTAGCTGAAGTGGAGCAGGGCAAATAGCTTCTCTGGAATTAAGCACTATTCTTCCTGTGCCATGAATAGCCCATCTGTCACTTCTACCAATTGTTTAATTCTTTCCTTGTTAAAATTTACTGGCTTCTAACAGTTCAGAAAGCTGGTATCTTTGTATATTAAGTTTCATTTACCTCTAGACCAGGTGTAGTATTATGGCAGTCGGCACAGATTTTATATTTTATTTTATATTTTATACCTGACACATAAAAGAAATAAGAATTCTAGCTTTATTTACCTATGTAAGTCCTCATCCCTAGCTGTATTCAATATGGTCAGGCTATAAATGTTTAGAACATTTATATAGTTGTTTTTTTAAAAAAAAATTCTATGAGCCCCTTCTAAATAATATTCCTGAAATAAATTGAATCTGCCCATCCAAAGAAGCTTTTCAGATAAGAAAGAATGAAGAGGAGGAAACCACAAGGTCCTTTCCGGAAGCAAGCTTTTTTTTTTTACCTTGGAGAAAGAAAAAAAGTCTTCTACAGAAGTCATAAGGTTTGGCAAGAATGAAGAAATATTTTGATAAACCATTAATTATATGAAAAGCAAAAGCTTTGGATGTCGTTCAAAAAAACAATTACTCCCATCTGATCCCACTAAATCTGCAGAAAGTGCTACAGATTTTAAAGTAGCATGAAGAAGTATTTCACAGACCAAAGAATCCCTTTGGAAGTTGTGCAAGACAGCAGATAACAGAAACACCCAATCTGCTGAGTAGAAACAGATAACCAGAGATGGTAAGCAAGTAATTGGCCTGTAGTTGCCTGATGCTACCCCTTTTCCTGGATCTTTTAGTATTGTCAGGTAGGTTTTCCCAGATGTTAGTCATTCTTCAATTTCACCTTCTTGTAGTATGTTGTTAAACTGCTTGGCAATGAGTGAGTATAGACCAGTTAGATCAGACATGTCAAACTTGCAATGTCATGTGACGTCACGCAATGTATTGGGACGGTTTTGCCATTGCCGGCAATGGGGTGGACGTGGCTTCCAGGTGATGCATCCGGCCTGCAGGCCGGCAATTTGAGACCCCTGAGTTAGATGTTTCAATCAAAAACCATGCAGTTCATCTTCACCTGGTGCTGACCAATTCTTGATCTTCCTTGCTCTTTTGTCTACCATTTCTGCTGTTATCACTATTTCTTTCATTTTAACTTCTTTTTTTTATTCTTATCCAACTGTTTTAACCATGCTACATCTTTGTTGTATTTCTTTTGGTTATCCCATATCTGCGCCAGAACTGCACTATTTCTTCCTTGTCAAGTACTGACTGATTCATTGCAGTTTCTCCATTGATGGATTGGTAGAATGTTTCTGTTTGAATTGAAGTTGGAGGTTCTACCTATAATTTGCAATTTGAGCTTCATATCTGCTGATCTTCTTGGCTAGAGCTGTTATTTGCTCCTTTATTATTTCCAGTTCTTTCTTGATCTTCCTTGTTTCTGTGGGTCATTTCTTGATTAGGTCTTCTTTGGTCTTCTTATTCTTCAGCTTCTTTTCTTTCATCTGTTCTAGCTTGCTTGCATCTGATCTCAACTTGCTGATCTTATTTTCCAGTCTAATCTTCCAAGTTCGTGGGTGCAGTGTTTAGTTTTTATCTTCTTTGTTGATTTTTTGCATCCTAGGCATTCAGTTATAACTGCAGCTGTGCTGTACATTAATTAGTTTGTTTCTTACAACAAGTTGGTGCTTATACTTGATATTGCAGTATTTGCATCTTTTAACACTTGTGCTAGCTGCTTCTTTGAAACAAGCTTCAATGCATGCAATCTTATTCTCATGTTTTTGTGATGTTCTAGATCAGACATGTCAAACTCACGATGTCATGTGACGTTGTGCGATGTATTGGAGCTTTTTCCCCATTGCCAGCAATGGGGTGGGTGCGGTTTCGTCATGACGAGTCTGGCCCATGGGCTGGCAGTTTAACACCCCTGTTCTAGATGCTCATTCTTTAATTATAGACCTTTGTTCTTTTTGAGGCAGAAGAAAGGGTGTATGTTTTCTAAATGCAATTTGCAAATTTGCAAATTTCTTCCACCCACTACTGAGTACAAAGTTCAAATATGAATGCAAATATGCAAATATTTTTTCTAGTTGTTTCTCTTCAATTCGTCCATCACCTAGTATTGCAATATCAATGAAACAGATTTTTTTCTTTTCCACAATAGTGTGTCAGGCGTGTTGTGGGCCAGATGTCTATATGTTTGGATCTGAAAATCCCTCAAGAATTCATTTTCAAGAACTTTGTCAATTTGGTAGTTCCAGTAATTTTTTCTGCATTCAAACCCAAACTTCTGGCAAAGCTTCCAATAAGATTTAATCTTCAATTTGATTCACAATCTGGGACTGGTAAAAACTTAACAGTTCAAGTCCTAACCAATGACCTAAGAGCTATTAAGGTAGCATCTGAGTATATTTATTTATTAAATAGATTGCAATAAACAATATTCCACTATAAAATTATTCTGTGGTAGCATCTGATTTTGGTATTAGCCATTTTTCCCTGTCCAACCTTTGCTTGAAAACATCCAATGAAGGAACATTCATGATTCCAGGAGCCAGGCGTTTCCACTGTAGCTTTTGTGGTCAAGAAACTCATTCCAAGTTTTGATCTTCCTCTGTAAAGCTCCTAGCTACTGGTTCTTGTCCTGTTTCCAGGCAGTAATTGCTCTTGAAACTGCAGACTAATTCTAAGTCACCAAATAATCAAGGGGCTAACTAAGCTGACACTGGGTTGACTGAAGCTGTACTATGCCACAACTTGAATTATGTCTGATTAGGAGTGGCTTTATTCCTGCCACAAGTCCTTGTCCTTGTTTTTTTTTAATCGGATTTAATGGTTAAGAACTGTTCCTTATACATTCAGCATGCACGTTCATGAAAAAGAGTGCTAGCAAGTGCACTGGAAAGTAAGAAAGGAGAAATTATCATCACTGTTTTTCATCAACATTTTCTTTTTATTGCTGCAACAGTATCCTAGTGAAGAGATGAAAGAACCAATTGTGATATTCCGGATGGTTGAGAAGAGCTATTTACTTTACAACTTACATTGAAGCTAATCAAATACGGTATACTAGAGCACAGAAGTTCAGATTGGATATTTATTTATTAATTTTGGAACATTTATATAGTCACCTACTCACTCACAGCATCTCTAGGCAGTTTACAAAAAATAAAAACACAATGTAGAAGAAATAAAAATAATAAAAATTAAAAATAATAATAAATAACACACACTGCTTGGTGACAACACACACTCATATGATCCATTTAATGTGCTCCATCCCACTCTGGGTTCCCCAAACCTGCTGGCAAAACTACGTCTTCAGGCCTTCCAAAAGAGTGTTAGAGTGAGGGGGAGCAGTCGAATTTCTGGAAGGATGATGTTCCAGAGGGAGACACCACAGAGAAGGCCCTCTCCTGGATCCCACCAGATGCACATCCTTAGGGGACAGGACCTACAACATCCCTTGCCTCCCCAGTCTAATGGGTCAGATGGATGTGGACGGTAAGAGATGGTCCCTCAGATAACCTGATCCAAGCCATGAAGGGCTTTAAAGGTGACAACCAGCACCTTGAATTGTACCCAGAAGCAATTTGGCAGCCAAACCAGCTCCTGCAGGAGAGGTGACACATGTGCGCATCGAAGTCTGCACAAAACCATGTGGGCCGCTGCATTTTGCAATAACTGGAGCTTCCCAGTTCTTCACAATAACTTAATAACTAGGAGGAATCAGAATAGCTTTATAGTTAATATTCTAATCTATTTTCACGCAATGACATTGAGCCAGTCTCTCTCTTCCTCAACTCAATCTACCTCACAGGCTTATTGCTGCTGGGATAAAATGAAGGAAAATACTTCTATAGGGCACTTTGAGCCCTTGAAAAAAGTTGGGATATAAATATAAATAAATAAAAGTTATGCATTACATTTAAGTCATAACATCTTCACCTGAGAAGTTTGATCAGGTCTTATTATATTTTATCCATCACTACCTCTATTAAGTCTCAGTTTATCAACATAGTAATAGAAAACCTGACAGGAAGGCATTTTATTCTTTTTTTATACTGCAATGACCCATGGCACAAAAAAACCCCTTTTTGGCCAATTCTCTATTCTGTTGTAACACAGGATCAGATATAATACAATCTCTACATTCTAGTCCTCTGATCTAGTTCAATCTACACCCTTGTTTTGCATCCATCTTGATAGCACTGAAGGATTTTTAATGGCAAGTAAGGTTCTAATTAAATCTTTAATACTATGTTCGATTTGCAGTTCATCCCTAAATTACTTTATTTAGAAGAGCAGATGTATCATGATTTGTCATTATTCTAATTTTTTTTAAAATAAACTGGACTTATTTAAGAACATATAGCTGACACCTAAGTTCTTATCAATAATGGATGTTTTAAAACACTGTAATTATAAAATTGCATGTAGTTCAGATTGTTGTTTCAATCCATGAGAGTTTCAACATGCTTCTCAAAAGTGCTCTTAATAAAGAACACATGACAAAGTCTCTCGATTGACACATGACAAACACATGACAAAGCTTTTCAACTGACTGAAGTCTTTCTTGTTGGTACAAGAAAATGCTTAGTTAACTTCAGTGGCCTGAGGCCACGACTTCTTCCACCCACTACTGACTACAAAGTTCAAATATGAATGCAAATATTCATTACATACGTACACTTTCTGAAATTTTACTTTGTTAGACCCTGCACTCTGCTCTCTTTAAAATCTAAATCAACATCTTAGTCTTCATCTGACTTTTTAATCATACATTTCTCTTGGGAGTATTTCTTTAACATCTATCTCTACATTGTTATAATTAAGCAAGAATGGGTAACAAGATGGGAAATAGATCTACAGTATACATCTTTTAATAAAAAAACTAATAAAACACTGCAGCTAGAACTACATCTCAGTTCAGATTAATGTGATTAATGGCCTTTTTGAATTCAACCCCATATCATACTATCCAGAATATCAATTGTATTAATGATGGACCAATGAAACAAAGTAATTATAGAATTTTGTAAGTTAAACTGTTTTCACAGCTTATTCTTTCTGCAGCATTACAGGTATTTCTCAGCTTGCAATCACAATTGGGAACCAGAATTTCGGTCACTAAGCCATGCAGCTGTTAAATGAGTCGTTACATGATCAGATCTGGCTTCACACAATGGGTAAACCTTTTCATTGTGAACATCATTTCTCCTGAGGTCAGGCTGGCCCCAACCCTGTCAGCTTTCCAGAAGGCCCTTTAAAGCATAGCTTTGTCAACTAGTTTGGAAATCCCATGATACAATGGAACCTGATAGATGGCAGTATGATAGTTAATGGAATAAACTCCCTGTATATTTTCCCACCATTTTGGGGGTTTTTTAGTTTTAATTTAAATTGATACTTTTAATGGATTGTTACATATTTCTATTATTATTATGAATACCACTCAGAATCACTATATAAAATGGGTGATAAACAAATACGAGTAAACAAACAAATATGTACAGAGGACAAAAGCCTCATATGAGAAGTAGAGAGAGGTAACCAGGAGACAGAAATGCTTGCATAGATTTAAAACAAGATTGTTACGGAATAAATATCTATTTTCCTTCTTTATCTCAATTGGAGATTCTTCAGGTCATATGAATATGCAATTGGTATTTAGTGCCAGTTCTGTAACATCTTCCCAAATCAATTAAACTGCAAAAAATAAGGCATTAAAGAGAAAAATATTTTTTTAAAAAATAGGCAACAATACTGAATATATTTGGCTCTTCTCTAAGGCTCATACTAAGACACTCTGATCTGAAAATGGAAACCAGATGATAACTTTATTTACAGTAATCAAAATAAGAGTTAATTGATACAGAAATTCCAAAACTTTCCTTGATTCTAAAGCAACTGCTGAAAAAAAATCAAACCAGTTATCTTGAACGCTTGTTCAATATCTTTTGAGCCACAGCACCTCTCTCTCTGTCTCTCTTTCTCTCTCTCTTTCTCTCTCTCTTTCTCTCTCTTTCTCTCTCTCTTTCTCTCTCTCTCTCTCTCTCTCTCTCTCTCTCTCTCTCTCTCTCTCTCACACACACACACACACACACACACACACACACACACACACACACACACAAAGTTTCAGATCAAGGGGAATATCACATACGCAAGTCTACAAGAGTTTTTTTTTTAATGAATTAAGGGCATAATGCCAATTCACATATTTCTGCTGCTTTTGTATATGATTCAGAACACTCCTGGCAAATGTAAAAAGATAATTTTGATTTCTGCAAACCAATACCAGCAACTACCCACTTTACATTTTTCCACACAGGTATTTGCCCAAGGATACTGGAACTGCTCATAGAACCACCTAGACAGTTATGTGAGAGAGCTCTAGTCCCATAATTATTTAAGGTTTATAGTGCAAAGGGAACTGGGTACTTTATTTGTAACAGAAAATTTCCTTTCAAGAGTAATGCTTACTTGTTGAGTTTTTATTTCCTTTGCCTTTAAAAATACTTTTTTTAAGAGGGATATATTTTAAAAAACATACTTTCTTTCCTTTTCCATTCTTTCCCTCTTTTCTAGCTTGTTCTAGCAGGTTACTTTATCTTTTCAAAAACATTATTCTGATGTTTCCAGCGTATACTGAAAGCTGATCACTCTCCTAGAAACTAAAAGAAATAGTCAGGGAACTATTTTTCATTATAGGGACAGTATCACTAGCACTCATAGCAGAACATTTATCACATACAGTGACATTTCAGACACAAAGCCCAGATTCACAATGAAGAAGACTCACAGAAACAGGTTCTTTAAAAAGACTTAGAAAGTTATGTGATTATTCAAAAGTTCCCCTACCCCAAATTCTGCAGATTTTCCAAAGGAACCCAGAAATTAAAATAAGTACAGATACGTAGCATATAGTCATAATCCCTAATTCAATGTTGCATTTCTTTTAACTGTACATTATAACACAGAAGACTGAAATACCATCTGTTTGTGTGAATTATTTTTTATGCTTACTGTTTAAAATAAACTACTGCTATGTCACAGGATGAACATCAACCAATGGCATATCCATTTAAGCACAGCTTGAGGGCTCACATTTTTAAGCAGCCTCTGTAAGTGTATAAAAATAAGACCAGTGCCTTGACCAGAACACACCAGCCCCTCTACAGCATGTGGAGGCCAATGCAACATAGTATTTCTGTAATTCTGATTGCAGAAACAGCAAGTTGAGGTGACTGATTACACTTTAAAGAAATATAAAGAATAAGAGAAGTGATTGATTTGTATGTATATTTTTTTTTAAAAAGGATGGAATTAACAAAATGATGAGCTCAGGCTCAGAACTCCTCCTGGGTAAACACTTAACATGTTATACTCTTGTCCAGATTATAAGCTTTCATTAGACTTCTGAAATCTTTTGTTGAATTTGATATAGTATGAGACAGTACGAAGTATAAATCATTTGACTCCCACGAGTCACTTCTTAAGAGTTCAATTTGATTAGAAACAGATTACTCAGGCATGCCTTTAGATCTGTTTTCAAGAGCACAAATACACACTCTTACCTCGTGGCAATTCTCTGAAGGCTTCTCTCCATTTCTCTGCCTTTGGTAACATCTGGCTTCACTCTGTACATCATTTCCCACTCCCGCTGTTTATCAAGTTGCATCATAAATATTGTTATGTGAAAAAGAATTAGGCATTTAAAAATGTGGCGTAATATATAGAGTACTTTTTTAAAAAAAAGTTGATAAATCATATAGAACAATATTAGAGGAGGAGGAGAGAGCATACATCTATGCTTAACTTTTCTTCTGTAGGGTCATGCAATACATCACAGGTCAATGGAGTGAATTTTCACATAATGGGCTCACCTATGAATCCTTCCAGTTGCATTAGCACCAACTGTTCTTCAAGCAGGCTTTCTAAATGCTGAAATAAATTATTCAAAATACAACTCCTTCCTCAACCAAAGAAAACAACCACTTCACAACTGAAAGTTTCATCTGGCATTTGGGTGATCAACTAGACAAATGATACTTTGTTCTACACAAAACCAAACAAAAAGTAGAGTCTTGCTTATGCAACAGTATGGCACCCACTTCCCTCTTGGCAAAAATTAATTTGCGCACATTATTTAATCCTAAATGCAAGGAAGGCATAGAAGGGAATATGAGAATAGTTTCTGACAACAAACACAGATTCTGAGACACTGCAGAGCCTTAGGTGTCTATTCTTAATAGAATATGACTGTCATCATGACAGCAACTCTTTAAGTAATGATATTGGAGGACTTGGCAGTTACTCAGTGTTTAATACACAGTCAAGCAAACTGGTTATCAAAGTAAGCCTGATTTCTATTTAATAGCAAATATCCAATGAGAAATCAGTCTTTTTTCAACCATAAACCCATAAAAATCCCTTTTCAAGCTGTCATCCGATAAAGATAAATACCACTAGAAGAGGCAATTACTCTTTCAGACCCAACGATCTTTAAGGAGAGAGCAATGTTATTAACATTATGTTATGGGGAAACTAAGCCTTACTCCCTATATGTTGAAATTTTAATTGCTTCACCACACCAGCTCTGCCATTTTGTGTAGAACATATGGCACCTTGTTTAGTTAGGTTTAAAGATCTTTAAGAACATAAGAGATTAAAATTTTTAATTTGTAGAGTCTCAGCATGACATTATTGAACTAAAATAAATTCCAAGTCTAAAGGATTACATTCTTCTGCAGATTTTTAATTTTTTTTAGTGATTTTTAATGATTTTTATCATGCTTTTGGTTATTTTATTGTGTTATTTTTGTAATGTATTGGGCCTTTTTACTTGAACTGTGTTCCACATGTCTTTGAATGCTGTTTGAGATTGCTTAATCAGGGAGTCTGTGTAACGGTCGCAGGCTACCCAGACATGTAGTCTCCGGGATCACCATTGGTTGGCTTTGGGGCGGGAATAAGTTCCTTCAAACCTATTGGCCGCCGCCTAGTGGCCAGCTGTATAAATAGTTGCGTAGAAGCCTTGGTTACTAGTTCAGTTCCTGTTATCCAATAAAGCAATGTTCCTGTTTGAACTCTCTTGTCTCGCCTCCTGCTTGCAAGAAAGCCAGTACACAACAGTTTTTGTGTTTTTAAGTTTGTATGCCACTTAAAGGCACATACCTGAAATGGGCGTCTATATAAAATTATCAAATAAAAGTATTCAATTAGAATACATTCAATAATTAGTATGAAAGTCAGCATTATCAAGCACACTGTGGAACATTAACTTCAGGATTTTACTTTAGAATGATAAGTCAGGAAAATTAATGTAAAATCTTTTATGATATTTATGTAGGGAAAGTAGATATAATTAATTTCTTTGCCACTGACTATTAGGATGGCATCTAAAATCATTACATGATAATAAATGTATAGATAAGCTTTGCAGTGATAAACTGAACTAATATACCCATAAATAGGACTGGCATTTTTGAAGAACACAAAGAGCTAATTAAATTCAGAAGACATGCCTCACCACAGTCATAACACACTTAATTGGATCATGGGGACAGTTAATACAGTATGTTCTGCAAGCTCTAACTGAGCCAAGACAACTGACACAGTTAAAAATAATTAAGGATTTGTTTGGGCTAAAGTAATTCCTCTTGGTCAGCTGTGTCAGGAGAATGTTTTGAAAGGTACATAGCAACAACTTTCTACTACAACATGCTGCTACTGAAGCAAGCCATTTAAACATAATTAAACAATTAAATTTATCTTGAACAATTTTTGAGATTGGAAGCCATTTCATTAGAACAGTCAATTCTAAAATACTTATTCAGACAGCCTCTCCCAGCCTGTCAGCTTCCAGGTCCTGGGTTATAGTTTCTATAACCACACTACCAAGATAGCTGTTAATGGGAATTATTATTCAACAGCACAAATGGAAACTTGCATTAAAAAAATCTACTGCACTTTTAAACTACTGAACTTCACTTGAACTTTTTAAGAGACCTTGCGGTGGGGTTCAGACATGAAATAGCATCCGAGTTAAAAAATATGAAACAACAAAACACCCCAAAATCATTAACTAGTGCTACAGTTTGCTTCATAGAGGTAGCCTTTGCTTAAAGACCAGTCACTTGGCAACCAGTCAAAGTTACGATGGATTCTCCCCCAAAAGGTACTTAGGATCTGTGTCATGTTTCCGACGTATTGGCTTTTCAGTTGACTCTGAGGCATTGTTTACCTTAAAAGTCCTTTATTAGCCTAATACACCGGCAAATGCTTGCTCGAAGGAAGCTGGAATCTGAAATCTCCTCCCCTTGCACAATATATTAAAACACAGTTCTCCACCTTTCTAATTTTGTCATTAATCATATTCTCCAATTAATTTAAAGAATCAGTTTCCCTTCCGTTAGAAGAACCGCCAAAGCCTTATCTTCTTTAGAGAGACAAATGCCCTTGAAAGTGCATTCCTACTCTTCCCTCCTCCCAAATTTAAACTAAAGCAATACACAAGTCTTAAAGCAATACACAAGTTTAACATATGAAATAGCTCCTTCTTCATCTCTTGTCAAGCAATAACATTCGATGTTAGCAGCGTTGACAATCTGGTTCTGGAGTTCTGTCAGCAGTACTCTTCCTATGGGCACATGACGGCATTTTGAGCACTTGGCCACTGGCTCACATTTACACACAGTTGCAGAATTCTGTGGTCACACGGCACAATTTACAACATTTTTTGATGGAAACTAGCCTTTATTATATGCTGGTCACTTTCCAGCAAAAAATGCCCATAGGAATGCATTGACCTGCTTAATGACTGCAGTGTCTCCTTTATGACTGCAGTGTTTGCTTTATGACCACGGAATTTAAAAACTGCCACAAAAAAGGTCATAAAATCAGGCCGGTCGTGTGAGTGCCTACACCTATGACTGTTACGACACTTTTAAAACCAGGTCTGCCAGTAGTTACTAAATCCCTGAAACTTCTTTGTGCTCTCAGAGGTATAATAGGACCAATATTACCATCTGTGATTTTTCTGTGTTTTTGGTATTTGCCCAGTTATTAATTACTTTGATTTCCATTGCCTTAAAAATATTTTAACTACATTACTGTCAGAAGATGCAGGTTGAAACATTGAAGTAGGCCTTGTTTTAATGGTGATCTAAAATCCCCCCAATTATGTTCAAAGTAACAGAAATGTAATAAAAATGTTGTTCTGAAAATAGCCTTACTGAGGAATAGTCATGAAAATGGCTCTTTTCTGAAAAAAAGTATAGGGACAAGAAGTCAGTGCTTCACAGAGATAGCACTACCTTCTAAAATAGTAATTCCATGGAGATCTGCGTGATTTCTTCCCACTTGAAACTTAGGAAGGAAATTAAAATGGACTTGTTAAATGTTTAAGATCTGTCAGTGGAGGGACATCAATAAGAATTATAATTTTGCAGCATTATTATTTGATTATCTTATATATATTTAATGAATAGGTAAGTTACAAGGAGTCTCTTGGAAAATGGGGCACTATGAGTGTAAAGTAAATAAAAAAAATATTTCAAATATTTATTAAATGTTTATATATGAACTACATTTTTAGCTAACAGCAACATCTTCATGTTTCGAACATCAATAGTACTAAGTGATTACAATAGCTCTGATTATTCTATTTCCTTCCCTTCCTGGACCAGGTTATCTTATCTTTGGAAATCCTTTTATTAAGTCCCACTAAGCTTTATGCATCTTTAATTAGGTATCCAGAATTTTATGTTCATTGCTATCTTCTCTGTTAATTATTCAAGTCATCAAATATAAAGTTATTTTCTGGAACATCTGGGCTCCATTCAGATCCTAAAAGAAAAGGCATGCTCAGTTCTTTATTACTTGTAACACATCCTTAACCACAAGAAACAATTTTGTTCCAAGTATTTAAAAAGTTAATAGAATTCAAAGACCTGGCTGCATCAAGTACAGCATGCATAATTTTAAGATAATTATTAGAATGTGTTCGGTGCATTGCAAACAATTTTTCCTGAGAAGGCACTGTAGTAAAACAAGTAACTATTTTTTTTAAAAATATATATATTAAAATTTTAGGCAATTACAGGACATTAGAGGAAAGTGCTGGTTTATTTAAAAGAAATAAAACTACAACACTGCCCTCTAGTGCTGGAATCTGAAGAGCAAATGAAATTGAAATGAGCAGGATTTTACGCAATCCAATTCAGTAATTACATCTCAAGTGAGCACTTGTTCTAGTTAGAGGCAATTTTCAAGCATGACTAGGCAGTGCTTTCTCTACACAGAAAAGTTAAGACTCTATTTTATACTATAGTTATCATATCTACTACATATTACTGCTTATTTCTATATGTCTCTTTCTCCCAGAAGAATCTGGAATACTGCATCTGGAATACACACCTGGAATACTGCATCCAGTTTTGGTCACCACGATGTAAAAAAGATGTCGAGACTCTAGAAAGAGTACAGAGAAGAGCAACAAAGATGATTGGGGGACTGGAGGCTAAAACATATAGGGAACGGTTGCTGGAATGGGTATGTGTAGTTTAATGAAGAGAAGGGTGAGGGGTGACATGATAGCAGTGTTCCAATATCTCAGGGGCTGCCACAAAAAAGAGGGAGCCAAGCTATTCTCCAAAGCACCTGAAAGCAGGACAAGAAGCAATGGATGGAAACTAGTCAAGGAGAGAAGCAACCTAGAACTAAGGAGAAACTTCCTGACAGTTAGAACAACTAACCAGTGGAACAACCTGCCTCCAGAAGTGGTGAATGCTCCAACACTGGAAGTTTTTAAGAAGAGACTGGACAGCCATTTGTCTGAAATGGTATAGGGTTTCCTGCCTCAGCAGGGGGTTGGACTAGATGACCTCCAAGGTCCCTTCCAACTTTATTATTATTATTATTATTATTATTATTATTATTATTATTATTATTATTATTATTAT
Source organism: Vipera berus (assembly GCF_964194415.1). Lineage (NCBI taxonomy): Eukaryota > Metazoa > Chordata > Lepidosauria > Squamata > Viperidae > Vipera > Vipera berus. Next base: position 309,247,204 of record NC_138202.1, read on the forward strand.
TATTATTATTATTATTATTATTATTAATCTAGAGAAGCTTACAAACTTAGGTCTACAAATATTAGGGCGAACAGTTTTCTGAAATAAAACAGCACAGTACTTGAGTCAGCCAAATAAAATCCTTGAGAGTTATTTCCAACATTAGAATCTTATAACTTAATCTGTTCTTCTGGTTGTAGTATATCCCCAATGGAACAATGAGCAGGGCCTCTCCAGGGAATCTTAATGACTGTTGGAGAGTACTCTTTTTAAATACCTTAATGGAAAGGAGCACACTCATCAAACATACCAACATACTTTAGGAAGCTAAAGTGCAACATAAGGAGTCATAATAGAGGGATAATTCTAAATGCATATAGCCTAGCCTGGGTTTAAGAAAAATATTGATATAAAACAAGCTATTAAAACCCTTTCTCTCACATTCGTAAAACAGAGAAAGAAATTTGGTCAGCTCCAACCTACTAAGCCATTCAATGAACTCCTGTTGTCCACACTTCTTTCCTGGTTGTCCCTTGACTTTGACATGCCTCCTGGCATACTTTGGCAATCACTTCTTTCTTTAAACTTCTTCTATATTATTTTCAAAGCATACCCAGTCTTCAAATTAACTAACTTTAACCAAATTCACTAATTTTTGCATACCAGTTATTGAAGTACAAATACATGCAGTACAATTCATTTAAATTCTTCCTGATTACTGCTTCTCTTTCCTTCTCCTTCTCCTGCACACCTTCTATTTGGAATTTAGCTTGCATGCGCCAAAGAGAGCTGTACTATGAAGGCATACTGGTAGAATTATATAACAGGAAAGTGGCAAATCACAATAAATCTCTGAGATGAAAATGTACAATGATTTATAGCAGTTCCAGCATGTCAGAGGTCTCAGTTTCCTGCATGCTTAAGTTGTAAGAGACATACAGCAGGCAAGACAATTTTAATGCTATTCTTTTAGATTTTAAATAACTCAAGGTTGCAAACATACCTAACACTCTTTCTTCCTCCTATTTCCCGCACAACAACAAATTGAGAGAATGAATGGCCCAAAGTCATCCAGCTGGCTTTCATGGTTAAGGCAGGATACTCAGAATTCCCTGGTTTCTAGCCTAATGCCTTAGCCACTAAACCAAACTAACTTTTTTAGTTTTAGTGATATGCAGAACACTGAGTGCATTCATTCTGCCTGTACTAATTTGTCTTCGTCATTAAAGGAAAACAAAGAATTTTGCTAAAATTAGATGCATTCAGGCAAGTGAAAAACCATCAGATAGTTCTGCATTGTATTTTCACTTCGATCTTCCAAAGTGGGTTGCCATAATAAATGTAAATGTTAATGGACTAAGTCATTCTGCCCTCGTCAAGGCAGCGGTTTCTGGCTCCCCAGGTGAAACTCCTATCATCTGCCATTTTGCCCAACCCACGTTCTCTTCCGTTAAGCATTCTGTGGAAATCATGTAATCGCTGTAAACGTTCCGTATAGAAACGACTCAAGCAAACGAGCAGGAGGAAGCAAAAGGATTTGTAGAGGAAGCAAGAACAGCTCTAGCATTTACATTAGGAGAGCTGACACAGGCTAAACAGTACGGCGGCATCTCTAAGCAGGAATCCTAAAAGGAGATCACTGCAGAGATGGCTGTGGGATGGCTAGTTTACCGTGATCAAGACCCGAATGTGAAGCCTGTTCTCAGTTCTCATCTTTTTTTATGATCTCTATTGAAGTAGCCGAAGGACCACTCGGGACGACAGGCTGCTTAACTAGAGGTTTATTTAGAGCAAGACAAAACAGAATAACTCGTCCGGCTTTTATAGCCGGCAGCTGTCAGTGAGGACCAATCAGGAACGTTTCTTTTGGAGCCGTGTCTAACCGGACCAATCCGCGCCGTCTTCTTTTGACAGTTCTTGTTGCCGCATGGCTCGGTGTTTTGACAGCCGCGAGCTGTCAGTGGCTGCGCCTGCGCGGTGCGGGGGAACTTTGACAGCTGTCAAAGTTCCCGCGTGTTTTCCTGTCAGATTTGTTTTCCCCTCATTGTACAACGGAATAACTTGTTTAACTTGTCCCCTCATTGTACAACGGAATAACTTGTTTAACTTGTTATTAATGTTGTTTACATATATAATACACCCCTTACCCCTCCCCTGGAGCGTTTCCTCCCCCTTGTTGGTTGTTGGAACCTGCCCACTGGTAGTCCTTTAGGTAGGTGGGGGCTCTTCTGTTCCTGTGGGAGCGTCTTGGAAGTGGGGCGATGTCTGGTTCAGGCGGTAGTAAGTTCTCTTGCCCCTCTTCCTCCTGGTTTGGTATTGGCAGTATTTCTGCGGGGGGTTGCAGTTCTTGGTTCTCTGGTTGGGGTTCCGGGCTGTGCGGTGGTTGTTTTGGCCTGAGTTGATCGATATGTCGGCGTAGATCGCCGTGAGCTTGTGTGGATATTAGATAAGAAATGGGTCCGGTTTGTTTTAGCACAGTCCCTTGGACCCATTTGTTTTTGTCTGTGTATGACCGTGCCCATATCATTTGCCCAGGTTTGAGTGTGCGGGTTGGGGGGAGGTGATCATTTTCTGCGGAGTATGTGTCTGGATGAAGTCTGTCGAGCCGCGTTATCAGTCTCCTCCCCCATCTTAGTTCCGCGGGTGATTTGCCCATTGTTGTGCATGGAGTTGTGTGTTGTGACATTAGGAACTGGCTGAGTCGCCGCTGCCAGTTCCCTTTTACGAATTTTTTCAAAGCTTCTTTCGTGGAGCGTACCATAATTTCAGCCATCCCGTTCGTCGATGGGTGGAACGGTGCCGACGTGACCAGCCTAATACAGTTCTTCATAGCGAACATCTGAAATTCACGAGAGGTGAATTGAGGTCCATTGTCTGAAACCATGGTGTCTGGGAGGCCATGTGTGGCGAATATTTTCCTAAGGGCCTGTATAGTGGCTCCTGCAGTTGTTTTTCTAAGGGGAGTGACTTCTAACCATTTAGAGTAGCTGTCCACTACTATTAGGAAACTCTGTCCCTGGATAGGTCCTGCGAAATCTAAATGTATGCGTGACCAAGGGTTTTTTGTCGTTTCCCATTTGTGAATTGGTGCTTGGGGTGGCTCGCTTCGTGTTGCTTGACAGGTGTAACACCCTCCCACATATTTTTCTATCTCTTTATCTATACCCGGCTACCAAACATAACTTCTGGCCAGAGCCTTCATCTTGACAATGCCTGGATGTCCTTCGTGTAAGATGTCTAATGTTTGGTTTGTGTTCCTATTAGGTATTATCACCCTGTTCCCCCATAGAAGGCATCCCATATGTGAAGATATTTCATTTCTTCTGTTGTAGAATGGCTGGAATTGCGGGTGTGGGTTTTGTGCTGGCCATCCAGTTGTTGCCCACCTGAGGATTCTGCTGAGTATTTTGTCTTTAGCTGAGTTGTTAGCTATAACCTTTGCAGAGAGGGGGCAGTCTGGCAGTTGGGAGATTGCTAGAATCAATCCTGCTGGGGCTGGGTCTGGGTCCTTGCTTTGAATTGGCAGCCTGCTGAGGCAGTCTGCGTGACCTAATTCCTTCCCTGGTTTATGTATTAATTTATAAGAATATGCTGATAAGAAGGTGGACCAACGCAGTATTCTTGGTGAGAGAATCTGCGGTGTTGTTTTATTCCACGTGAATATTCCTAGTAGGGGTTTGTGATCCGTGAATATAGTAAAGGGTCTCCCATAAAGGTAGTCATGGAACTTTTTTACCCCTGCGACTATTGCTAGTGCTTCTCTGTCTATTTGTGCGTAGTTCCTTTCTGCTTTTGACAGAGTGCGTGAATAAAAAGCTATGGGTCTTTGGGTGCCATCCTTGTATAGATGACTTAACACTGCCCCAATTCCATAGGGAGATGCATCACAAGCGATGCATATTGGTGTGTCTTCTCGAAAAAGGGTGATTGTTGAACTGTTACAAATAATCTTTTTTAATGACTGGAAGCTATTTTCATGTGTTTTGGTCCAGGACCAGGCAGTTCCCTTGTCTAGGAGCCTATGCAGAGGCTCAGCTATGGTGGCTTTGTGGGGAAGGAAAGCGTGATAGAAGTTTAATAATCCTAAAAAGGCTTGGAGTTCTTGTTTGTTCTTTGGGCTAGGAGCTGTCTGAATAGCCCTTAATTTTTCTGTGGTGGGGTGTATGCCTTGGCCGTCTATTTTGTACCCTAGGAATTCTGTGGATGAGACTCCGATGGAGCACTTTTCGCGTTTAAGTTTGAGACCGGCTTCTCTGAGCCGGCTCAGTACAGCTGACAGTCTGTCAGCTAAGTTTGCTTCGTTTTCTCCAGCGATGAGAACATCGTCGAAATAGGGGCAGACCCCGGGTATTCCTTTCAGGGTTTTCTCCATGATACCCTGGAAGATACCCGGGGCTGCCGAGATGCCAAATTGGAGCCTTTTCACTTTAAAGGCACCGCGGTGGGTGACAATTGTTTGAGCTTCCGCGGTGTCATTTGTGACAGGCAGTTGCAAGTACGCCTGCATCAGATCAAGTTTTGCGAAAATGGCGCTGGAGCGGATGGAAGCAAATACGTCCCTTACCGCTGGCACCGGGTAAGCGTGGGGGCTGAGGGCTAGGTTGAGGGTCGCTTTATAGTCCGCACATAGTCTAATTTCTCCGTTAGGTTTAACTGGAGTGACTATTGGGGTCTCCCAGCTTCCCCCTTCCGTAGGTTCTAGCACCCCAAGACCTACGAGGCGTTCTAGTTCATTTTCTATTTTTTCTTTAAGGGCAAAGGGTACTCTCCTAGCTCTTATCTTAATAGGCTGGATGGCTGGGTTTAATTGTAAGGAGATGGGGGGGCCAGTGTATTTTCCTAGTGTGCCATCGAAGACGTCTGCATACTTGTTGCAGACGGCTTCGAGGCTAGAGGATTGGACTGTATTTACCCCAGTAATGGCGATGCCCAGAGGCCCAAACCAGTTAAGCCCTATCAGGTTGGTGCGGTTTCCTGGCGTCACTAGAACTTCTAGGGGTCCCTTGAATTTTTTGTACTCTACAGCAACCTTAGCCTTCCCTTTCAGAGGAATGGGGGTTTTTTTGGAAATCAGCTAGGTGGACCTGGGTTTGCCTCAAAGGAATTTTTCCCTTGCTTTGCTGGCAGATCTCCTGATACATTTTGAATGAAATTAAGGAGACTGCTGACCCGGAGTCCACTTCCATGGGGCAGGTGACTCCCTGAATTTTTACCCTGATCCTCACTTTTGAGCTTAGGCTGTGTACCTTGTCGATTGTTTCTACTAGGACCCCTGGTGTTTTCCCTATGTTGGCCCGGGTAGTTGGCCTACCTGGGGGATTGGCCTCCAGATCATTCACGTTGTTGCGGGCCCGGCTTCGGCACACCGGTTTGATGTGGCCGGTCTTCCCGCAATTGTGGCACTTTGCGTTTCTGAACCGGCAGCTTCCACGGGCATGGTTGCCCCCACAGCTGGTGCAGGCGGCCCGTTGCTCGTATCGTGGTGGTGGTGGTGGTTGTGGGTTCCTGGCTCTTCGGCGATCAGATGTGTCGCTTCTTCTCTGCTGTCTCCGCTCCATTCTGCGCTGAAGAGCCTCCCCGTCAGTGAAGTCCACCGATTCGTCGCTGTCACTGAGAGTTGCGCTCTCTTGGTATACGGTCGCTGGGCTTTCTGGAGTCGTGGTGGTCGATTTCTTCTTGTGGTTATATTCGTAGGCCATAATTTCTCGGGTCAATTCAGCTAGACTCATGTCGGGTTTAGATGTCAGTTTTTTTTGTAGCCGCTCGTCCCTCAACCCGATTACAACCTGGTCTCTGATGCGGTCTTCCAGGTCGGGGAAGCAGCAGTTCCATGCGGCGTGCCTGACCCCGGCGATGAAGTCGTTTGCGGGTTCGTCTGGTCGCTGTTTCTTCTGGGCGAATTGTACTCGCCAATACAGTTCTGAGCGTGCCGGCATATAATGTTTGTTAAGCTGGTCTACCAGGTCCGCGTAGGAGACTTCGGTGATGGGTACCGGGCTAAACAGCCCGACAGCAGCATTGTATACCGGGGGTCCGCTGATGTACAGGAGAGCGGCGGCCTTTGCTCTGTCGTCGGTGATTTTGCTGACGAGGAGAAATCCCTCGACTTGCCCCAGGTGTGATTGCCATCTCTCTTGATGGCGGGTATCGAATTCCCTCACACGCCCGAAGTTGGCCATGTCGTCCGGTCCTAGGTCTCGCTCCGTTGGAAGTTAAAACTTCCAGTGACAGCTCTGGCCGGGAACTCTCTTCCTCAGCCGTGACTTCAGCTCAGGAGCGATCCCACCCTCGTCGCCAGTGAAGTAGCCGAAGGACCACTCGGGACGACAGGCTGCTTAACTAGAGGTTTATTTAGAGCAAGACAAAACAGAATAACTCGTCCGGCTTTTATAGCCAGCAGCTGTCAGTGAGGACCAATCAGGAACGTTTCTTTTGGCGCCGTGTCTAACCGGACCAATCCGCGCCGTCTTCTTTTGACAGTTCTTGTTGCCGCATGGCTCGGTGTTTTGACAGCCGCGAGCTGTCAGTGGCTGCGCCTGCGCGGTGCAGGGGAACTTTGACAGCTGTCAAAGTTCCCGCGTGTTTTCCTGTCAGATTTGTTTTCCCCTCATTGTACAACGGAATAACTTGTTTAACTTGTCTCCTCATTGTACAACGGAATAACTTGTTTAACTTGTTATTAATGTTGTTTACATATATAATACATCTATGACTGAGGGAGGTTCTCTTACATTGCTGCATAGGGGAACGGGATTTTGCAGATAAGGTTGTTACTATACGTACAAGTTCAGATCAGCAAGAAAATGGTTGAATCAGAGAGGATCAGTATTAATGTCTTGGAGAATATGAAGAATGACCCGAACATAGGCATTGACATAGAGCTCATCCAGGAGCTGCCACTCCATTACTCTGACCACAGCACTTGTCTAATCGTTCTAATATAGGAGGACTCCCTTAGAATTAGATAACATCCGAGTCTAAAACCAACATTTGAATTCAGGCTTAAAAGTGGGGGGGACTCCCTTGACTCTACAGAACTTCAGGAACATAATCTTTAAGGAAGTGAACATAAATAGTTTTGCCACTTTTTGTTTTCTCCCACCCCCCAACCCTTCACAGTGTAGCCCAAGGGTCCCCAACCCCCAGTCCGTGGACCAGCAAGTGGTCTGCACAAATAAAGCCCCATCTGCGAGATGCAGGCAGCACACTTCCATCCTTATAATAAGGGAATTCCAAGTTAGGGTGTTATGTAGCAGTATGAAATATGTTCTTTTAAGACTGAATAAAATTTAACTCACACGTTCTAAAAATAACCCATTTAATTATGTATACGGCTCTTAATTTTAAAGATAACTCGGTCTTCAAAAGTTTGAAATGTAATAGCATAGTAGTTGAAATTCCAAATATAATGTTCAGCAATCTGGAGAGAAAAAAATACAGTAATGAAGATGCCAATGGGACTTGAATATTGAGTTTCTCCTGTTTGTGGAATCATAGAAAGGAAACATACAGGACAGAGACACTACCTAGCATTGAAATCTTTATAGTACAGTATAGTTCGTTTTTTTCCCAAGGTCTTGGTAATCTGTTTAGGGCTCTTGCTATAATGTTTTTCAATGGTTGCCATGGAAAAGTCAATGGCTGCTGTCAAAAGTTATAAATGATGATTTAGAGAGACTTTTGAAATTAAGCTGAAGGCTATTGTTATGACTCAGGGCCAGCCGGTGGGTCCGGCAGCCGGTTCAGATGTATCGGATGACTCAGATGAGGGGGAGGAGGAGGGTGTGGAAGACGAACCGGCTGATGATGGCTTGGAGGCTTCGCAGAGCCCTCAGCCGGGGCCCTCTTCTCAGCTGCGTGAGCCCGATAGTGCGGAGGATGATGACCCACAGCTGGCCCTGTTCAAGGACGCCCGACGCAGGAGGCAGTCGAGCAGGAACAAACAAAGAAAGGCTGTGGGACTCCTCGGGAGGAGGCACAGGGAGACCACGCCCTGAACTCTAAATAAAAGGAGTGTTTGGGGAGGGGCTGGTTGCTGAAAGCAACCCTTCCGCTTGAGGATTCAAGTTCCTGTGTTTCTTGTTCTGTTGTTTTGCTTGTGAATTAAACTTGGCAGACGCTTTGCAACCTCAGACGCTCTCCAGTCTCTACTGCTTGAACAGGGGTTTGCCTTATTACAAGGCCGGTAGTTGGCTGGTTCAGAACAGCTATACCCTAGGGTCAAATGTTGTCCACTCTTGAAGTATCTTGTTAGACTAGGAGGCAAGAGCCTCAGATTCAAATCCTACATAACCGTCATGCTTATCATATAAATTGGAGTGTGTAAGTACTTCAGCAAGTCTACTTTGTAGAATGCTTAAGAGTATGTAGTGTAGGGTGATAGAGAAAAAATCATGCAGGCAATCCTCAAATCTTGACAGGAAAGTAAGATAGAAATATAATAAACAGAATAATAAGCTTAAGACTTTTCAGAGGCAAGATTGGAAAATATTCTGTGACCCCGTCATAAATAAGAACAGGTACTCTTCCCTTTGAAGTTCTAAATCTTTTTTGCTCATTGCAAATTTTTGCCAAAATGTCATAATTACCCACTGACATGAAATACAATAAGGCTGGAAATCTGTTCATCTTTCAGATATTTTTGGATTATTTTTCCCATTATCCCTATCGATTGCCCATTCTGATTGAGCTGATGAGTGTTGTGATCTATTCTGTGGTTTTATTTTATATTTATCTCTTAATTTTGATGATAATTCATAAGACATTTTAAAATAACTTTTAATCCCCAGGCAATATATTAAGAAATCTTTGATCTTGTATAAAGAGGATGCTGTGACATGTAATTACAGAGTTACATGCTGCATTCATTTTAGATGTCTATTAAACCACATATGGTGTAATGTATATTACAAGTACAGAATAGAATTTCTATATTACAGTGGTATGTTCTTTTCCCAATATTGTATTTTGTGCATTTATGTCCAGAACACATCTAGCTTCATGTGATGCTCAGCTCAGTTTAAAAGAATTTATTACATAAGAAAAAATAAAAATAAGACACTGACACTCTTCCTCATTTGCAACCCTCTTAGAAAATCAATAAGATAATAAAACATTTACTTCAGTCACATCAGAATACAAAGATTTACAAAATGATATTTAATATTTTTAGGTATTCTTTTATTTGCTGATCTATGACGGACTAAAGATTGATCAATTGGTTCTGAACTTATTTATTTATTTCTTAAATAATAAATGTGACAAGAATAAAAGAGTCTCTGTGTTGTTATATGTGGTGTAAAGGCATAATAAATCAGAATCAGTAAATAGGTAATAAGAAATAGCATTCTGTCTCAACCCAAGATTGAATGTTTTGCCTTAATGAAAAATGTGGCAAAATTATAAAATGTTCTACAAATAAGAGATATTTCAGTGCAGCACTCTTGATGTACCACAGGAATGGCTAATATAGGGTAAGTAGAGGGAATGCCAAATCTAAATGCGTTATTTAACAGACAATATAGAAAATATTTTTATTTGTATACTGTAAATTATGAATATAAAGATTTGAGCCTCTATTTAAATGTAAAAAAGCAACTGAAATTAGTCACTTGAAGAAAAGTCTAACCTATTTGCAATTTTGGGGTTTTTGTTTTTGTTTTGCTTGGAGCAAAGGGGGATAAGGAGAAACATGAAAAAGGTCTAAATGGATTCACAATATTTGAGGACTACAACTTAGCATGACAACTTTCTGGGAAGTTGCAGAAAGCTGAATATCAGAAGCATGCAACCTCTGACTTTTTCAGCTTTTTGCACTATTTGATTCGGTTTTGGCAAAAATAGGAATGGGACTAAGAGGCTTTTGGGAGACCATCATCAATTTGGGGATTAAAGCTGGGGGGGACTAAATATTGGCTGGGGGAGGTTGCCCAATCCTGGTATTTAAAATTAGATATGATATCAAAATAAGGAAAGATAACTTTTCTTCCCTTCTCGCAATATTAGATTTACAGGGAGATTCAGGACCCAAGCAAGGACTTTTTATGACTTAAATTATTTACAGCCATTAGATAATAATTCATTATTATTATTTATTAAATTTTTATGTCAGCCATCTTCCCCTATAAGGCAGGGGTGTCAAACTCAATTTCATTGAGGGCCACATCAGCATTGCGGTTGCCCTTGGGGGGGCGGCTGGGTGTGGCCAGGGTGGGTACAGCCTACTGGGGGGCGTGGCTGGAGTGGGTGTGGCCTACTAGGTGGGAATGGCCAGCTCTACATTGTTTGTGTCAAGGGTGCCTGTGGGGGCCTGGGCAGGAGTGGGACAGATCTGAGGGTCTCTGACAGAAGGAGATGGGACCGGGGCAAGTGCCAAGGCATGGTCCACTGGAGGAGCCTCACTGTTCCTCTCAGGCCATGGTGGTACTGGTGGGAGCTCAATGGTGGCACGGAGGTAAAATGCCCAGCCCAGCCCTCAAGCACCCACAGCACTAAGCCCAGCCCCACTTTCCCAAGGGGGGTGCCCAGCAGCACTTACCTCTTCCTCAAGGCTGCTGCTGCTGTGCTTACTCTCCTTAGCCAGGTTGCTCATGATGGGTATGAGGGCAAAGTCAAGAGGGAAGCCCACTCCCTCTCCTTGTGAGGAGACCTGGCTTTGTATCCAAAGCTTCCTTAGCAATAGGATGGGAGACCCCCCAAGATAGGCCAGGAGGAGGTGGCAAGGGGATGGTGAAAGGGCAGCAGGGAAGGTCTAAGGCAAGACTTCCCTCAGACCCTCCCTCTCCTTCCTTCCTTCCTTCCTTCCTTCCTTCCTTCCTTCCTTCCTTCCTTCCTTCCTTCCTTCCTTCCTTCCTTCCTAGAGTGGTGGGAAAATATTTGAGATGAGGGAGGGAGAAAAACAGGGAAGAAACGCAGATGGGGAAGGGTCATCCTTTGTGAGGAATGAAGAAATGCACCATCACCTGGAAGTGGCCAGCACATGGCCCTCGCCTACTTCACATTTCCGGCTTGGTGGGCTCTTGGGGAGGGGATACCATGCACAGCATGAGAGTCGATGTACAATGCTGTCCAGCCTCCAGCCTGCCTGATTTTGGCAGGCAGCGGGGCGCTCTCCACACGGTGCCAAGAGGCTGAGCTGGGTGGCATGAATCTGAAGAGAAGCGCAATGCTACCCAGGCCCTAGCCTGCACGAAGTAGGCAGGGCCATGTGCTGGCCACTTCTAGGCGATGGTGCACTTCTTCATTCCTCACAAAGGGTGATACCTGCCCAGCGTGCACCCAGGGGGCAGTGCCGATGCGGCAGGGGCTGGTCCCTCGCTGTTTCCAGACGGACTTGTGGAGCTAACACTGAATGTATTTCAGCATAGATGGCCACCACTAAATTGTACATTGGCCCCCGGCCCTCACTGTTTCCAGGGTGGGTTCGCGGGCCACATGAAACCACTTTGCGGGCTGGATCCGGCCCCGGGGCATTGTGTTTGACATGTCTGCTATAAGGCAACTCTGGGAACCTAGCTCCTAGTCTAGTGGTTATTCAACTCAATGGCGGTTAGCTGCTTCTGAAATTACAGTTGTGATACTTTCAAATCCAACTGCTGGGGAGTAACAATGAAAGACCCTAACGTTCTGTCCATTTTGTGACCTTTCTAACTGCATCTGATTGTTGAGACCCAGTGTGTTGGAGTAAATGGACTTGTGGCTTGATAAAGTAGGACTCTGCCTATATTCTTATTATCTCTGCATCAACCTTGTTTCCTCAATGACTGGTTAGAGCAAGTGCAAGGCAAAACAATCCCCCAAAATAAAAATAAAAATAAAAGTATACTACAGTTTGACCTCAGTTTCTGAACACAGTTGTGATCAGTTGTTAAGTGAGTTGTTCCTGATTTACATTTTTTTGCCAAGTTTGTTAAGCAAATCATTTCAGTTGTTAAGTGAATCACATAGTCATCAAACAAATCTGGCTTCCCCATTGATTTTGCTTATTAGAAGTTGTTCTGGGATCACAAGACCTCAGGATGCTGCAATCATTATAAATACATGTTGGTTGCCAAGAGGTCTAAAATAATTAGCTGTGGCCATATTGTCCAGTTCACTGCAGCTGACCCACTGCAGGCTTTCATCTTTGGCTGGATCTCCATTGGTGCTCCTCCCCCAGCAATAGTCCCCTGGTGCTCCTCCCCCACCTCCTTTTCCTGTGTAATTCACTGAAGGGCACTTGTCTCTAGGCAAATCACTGTGCAGGACAATTAGCCATGCCTTCCTACCCTTAGTTGGAGGCACTGCATGGCTGGCTACCCAGCACAGCAACTTCTGTGTCTCCTGATGCCCAGCCCGAAGCCGCTGCCCACCCCACCTGGCCACTGGAAGGCATGGCTAATTGTCCAGTATTGCAATTCACCCGGGGAACAAGAGTCCCTTGGTGAATCTCCTGGGAAAAAGGGGTGGGGGAGGAGTGCCAGGGGAGGAATGCTGATGGAGGGCCAGTGAAAGATGAAAGCCTGCGATGGGTCAGCTGCAGTGGCAGGCTTGCAGTGAAATTGGCACAGCATTAGCTGCCGCTAATTGTCCCATTTCATTGCCAAGTGCTCAAATTTTGATTATGTGATCACGGGGATGCTGCAACAGTCATAAATGCAAGGGTCAATAAGTAACTTTTTTCAATGCCACGGTAACATTGAATGGCTACTAAATGAATGGTAGGATTTTGAGGACTATCTGTGGTTCAAAATATATTGAAATGTTTATCAGAGAAAGTAAAATATTTTTCCTGCCATAGGTTGTTATTATTGGTGTCATGGAAAACCATTTAAAAAAGCCTTTTTATGTTGCACTCTTTGAAGTGTGCATCTGACAAACTTTCAAACATATACATTGTGAACTTCAAATATTTGAAGGGCTGCCATAGATGATAACATTTCTTGTTCAGGGAAGTTACAGTTCATCATCATCAGCCAAAGATTAGAACAGAAGCTGAGCAGTTTTCTAAGGGGATTTTGTTCCATTGGGCAGGCACTGCACCACATAGTTAACTGGGTTGTTTTTTTTAGAAAACTCTTTCAAATGCAAATGTCCTGCAAATATTAATTACTGTTATTAACTTTCAACATCAAATTGATTTGTTTTATATAGAGCAGAGCATAAGCGCCTAGAAAGCCTAAAAAACAGAGAAAGACAACGTAGCATAGATTTTATGACATCATTCCCCAACAAAAACAGAAAAGCAGCATCTCTTGTTTTAGGATTGTGACAAATATAAGAAAACATCCAGATCCCTTTCTCAAAGTAATTATAAAAGGTTTGTGGGAAATTTGCTTGATGGAATCTTGGAGAGGCTGTTTTGCATTTTGTCTTCCTTTATATTCTCTGAACAAATCCATGCCATATAGCTACGTAATGGATTCTCTCCTTTTTCATCTCCCCATGTTAGCTCTTTTATTGCAAATAGGGTTCTAAATCTTGCTGTAGAAAAGAAAATTATAGGGTATGGAAGTATGTGTTTAAAGGAAGCTATCAATAACGTTAGTTATGAAAACCTGATCATAAGTGTTTTTAGTCCATTAGCCATTCTGCTTTATTTATGTCCTCTTTTCCACTAGAGTTTGGAGCCAGTTATTCAGGAGATGAAATTTGAAAGAGAAATAGTGCACAGTGATATAAAACATAGACATGGTCCTTATGCTAGAAAATCCCTTTTTGTTTTTTTAAAAAATATATTTTATTGATTTTTTTACAATCACAATCCCTAGTGCCTAGTGAACAGCATGTTATCTTGGTTCATATATTTAAAAAAACAATAATAATTAATTAACAGTCAATAATGGTTACTTTTTATAATTCCATAATTAGTGTATTAATTAGTAGTACATTTCTTTGATCTTCCCTTCTTCCGATAGTATTCTCCTTCGTCAAGCTTAGACAAGTATAATTCTTCATATTTTCAATACATAAATGATTAAATATAGGCATTTTTTCCATGTTTGTACAAATAATAACATCCATATATGACATTTTTTCTAATCCACTTGTAATGTATTTATAAAAATCATCTTATTAGTTCATCATGTATCCTATTTTTATAATTCTTATTTAAGCTTAATTTCCCCTTAATATTCAAACCATTTTTATCAGTCATAATTTTCTCAGTATTGATTATCTAAATATCCAAGCTTTCCATTTACATACACCATCCCAATATTTTCATATTTCATGTGTTATAAGGATACTATACGACTTACCTATCATATAATATCTACATATAATATATTTTTTGATCGGCTTATGTTTCACTTATATTTGTAAAAGTTATCTTAAGTCACTATATATCCTGTTTTCAAAAATTCCTGTTTAAGCTTAATTTCTCCTCAATATTTCGGTCATTCCTCAGTCCTAGTTCTCTTCAAATTAATTACCTTTAAATTTCAAACTTTTCATTTACATATATCATCCCAATATTTTTACATTTCATATCTTGTAAAAAATACTATACTACTTATATCTCTTAACCCTCTTACTATCGAGCCCCATTATACCAAAATTATCTGTTCTTTTAACCATATTCAAACAGGTGTTTGCTCATGTAATATTCCACCTGGAATATAGTTCTTATCTTTATATATGGTTTTTGTAATCCAATGTGTTTCAATTGTCAAGGCATCATTGAAAGCAGTATTTTATAACAGTTCTTCTATTCAGGGGACAGTTATCAAATCAGTCAGAATTGTGATCCAGTATCTTTAGCCACCTTGAGTCCTTCCTGTAAATTCTCCCCTGGGAGATTAGCCAGGAGTCAAAGTTTTTCTTTTTCTGTAAACAATTCTTGGGCTTAAACAGCAGTCAGAGTATTTCTTTTTCTGCAGACACTTTTTAATCCTATGGCTGGCTCAGTATGTTTTCTTTCTTTGTTCCCAGCTGTCTTCTTGAGAGTTATTAAAGTTCAAGGGAACAGATTATTCTTTGTTGGTGTTTTGCCAATTTCTGAATCAGTCTTGTTGATGTTCTATAGTCTAATTCTCCACTAGATGTCAGTAGTTGTTTGTTTTTCAGCTTTTGCAAACAAGACATTCTTCTTTTTTTTTATAATTTCATCAGAACCCTTTAGGGTATAAAATCTTAACAATTTTCATAGTTTCTAGATTTATCCAGACTGCAGTATTATAAATTTCATTTCAATATATTTCTTTCCTCCTTAAAAGTTAATTCGCCACTTCAGTCTATGGAGGAGTGGGGGTGTGGTCCTCTTCCTTCACTTTTGGAGGATTTCTTTACTTTGGGGATCTTTCCCAAGGAATCAGTTACAAAATAGAAGAGAGAAGATCGATACGCTCACCAATTCCAAGCACACTGTTCACCGTTGTTCTAGTTCATGCTCTTGGACTTCAGCTACAAGTAGCTTGGGCTAGGCACTGCTGTGCAGCTAGCCTTTCTCCTGTTGGGTTAGAGGGCTTCCCCTGGATCAAATGGATCAACTGCCATCATTCTATGATCGTTGGAGTACCCCTCTTTCTTCTTTGCCTCTCTGGGGCGACTTTTGACCCATTTAGGGTCACCTGGCAGGGCGAAACTAGCTGTGGGCTGCAGAGCTTCACAATCCCGTGGCCATGCACTATGGTGCAACACCGGAAGTCCTTGAAAATCCCTTTTTGTTTTAACTATACTCTGCGGGCAGGTTTTTTTTTAAAGAAAGAATGGAGTATTAATCCTGGTCTACTCTTTGTTTTTCCTGGCAACATTGGAGCAAAAGGCTTGAAATCCAATTTCGTCGAAGGAGAAGGCAGTTCATATAAGAAACATTCCCTTCTTTTTAGATTGCCTCTATAGCAGGTGCAAAACATTTTCCGAGAACTGGGGGATCTATAAGCACTCTGAGTTGAACTTTACACAGTGAAATGATGGTTAGAGGAAGTGCCATAATCAGAATTTAGTTCCACATGCATGATGGCCTTCCCCCCCTCACCCTGCACCTCTGCAAGAAATAGTTCATAATTTTTGACAGGTTCTACAGTTGCTTGCAAAAGGTTATAGATTCCCCTGAGTCTGGCTAGTGGTGTTGATGAAGCCACCTACAGTAGCCCCGCAGCAACATAGGCAGTAAACAAACAAACAAACAAATAAATAAATTTAGCCAGTTCAATCTTCCCAGGAGAAATTATTAGTGGTGCCATACTTTTGGGAGATGTAGAGAGCATAGGGAACAGAAGGAAGACTCATTGCACAAGGCAAAGATCAGACTAGTGGGGCCTGAGCCCACTCCAATTTGAGTAAACATCTCAGGCAAGCCCCTCCCTTATGCATTCAAAGATAAAGGGAGGGAGGGGAGAGCACATTCAGACTTACAAGATTTTGTTATTATAGATAAAAATAGTTTTATATCAGATTCCATTCATAGGAGAGAATTCTGAAAGTAACAAAGTCCCAAGGCATAAAGGGAATTTATGCAATAACTAGCACTGTGTATTTTATCTGGAAGCCTATTGGTAGCTAATGCAGTGCTCCCAATATATGTGTCATCTGCAAGCAAGGCTGCATTCTCTATGAATTACATTGTTCAAAGTTTCTTTGGTGTAGAATGTATTACAGTAACATAAGGACGAGATGAAAAGGTATCAGTTATTTTGCCATTTCCAAAATGGACGCAACTGCTATATCAACCCAAACGAGGCAAAGGCTCCTCTGGCCACAACTTCTACCTGCTGTTTAAGCAGAAGCCACAGTTCCAAAAGGACTTTTAGATCAGCAACTTACTCCTTCAAGGGGAGCATGGCCTTGTTCACAGCTAAAGTTGGATACATTGTGGAGCTGAATGGTTTTTGGATGAACAACTATTGGCATTCAATCTGACCCTGTTTTATCCTATCCAGCCTCTCACACCCTCCATATATCAAGTCAGGATTACTGGATTACCTGCCTAACTCAGGGTGAAGATGTATAAGTGGATATGATGCAACTTCACCCCAAACTAATGGATGGGTTCTCCTAGCAGTTCATATAAATGTTAATAGGGTGGGAGAGAGGATGAAGCCCTGAGGCACTCCACTAGTGTGGGGCTAGGATGCCTCTTGGCCTCCCTGACTATTGAACTGCTCCTTCAGGATGCAATAGAACCACTGGCACATAGTAACACAACACTCAATCTTTGTAAGTAGTCCCAAAGGGTTCAATTGCCAATACAAAGAAATGTAGCAAGATCAGCAGCTATCTCCATTTAGATACTGTTATAGGTCATCCACAAGAATGACCAATAAAAGAGCATTTCATTTTTGATCCTTGATGACAAAACTTGTCCAATACTGTTGGATCAAGTTATGGCATTTTTAGGATGGATTTTATGCCATCTTCTTCAATGCAGTTAGTATCACCTACTTATTCCCTCCCTAATTGTACTTGACAATTGTACTTGGAAAGTTGTTTCTCTAATAGTAACAGAAAATTTTCATTTCATAATAAAGAAGATGTATTGCTGCAAAATAAGGAAATGAATTGACAATTTGAGAAGCGTAGGAAGGAATAAAACAAAAGAACATAATATTTCCGAAAACACCTCAGTGGGTCCATAAGAGTAAAGTTATTTATGGAAGCAATGCACAATAATACTTTCTACAGACTAGATGTCCCACAATCTTTATTAACTTTATTCTCTATAATAGAAGAGTTCCAATGAAGGAAGAAAACTCCTATTTATAAATCATATTTTGAATAATGTTCTTAAATTAATTATATTATCTTGAATTAGTCCTGTGTTCTTTCTGGGAACTAAAACTGAGAGTGGGCCGTTAAGGCAGGGGTCTTTTAAGTTTCAGAGACCCTTCTCAGTGAACTCTGATTTGTATCCTGTGCAGAAGAGGCACAGATCCACAACACTCTTCTTAGAGCTTGCCTTCTGCCTTGCAACTTGAATTTTATCCAAATTATTTTAAGTAGCAGGGTCAATTAATTGCAGACTAATAAAAAATAAGAGTAAACAATTTATCTTGATTTTATCATTGAGCTGGAAAAATTATTCCTTGTTCCTTATTCTTATGTTGATGGATTATTGTATGATAGCAGATATGTGAAGGCATAGCAACCCTTAGGTAGTGGTAAGACGTTAGCAACACCGAGAACAAATCTGCTTTCTCCTGGGACATAATAGAGAAGGCAGATCTTCTAGAAATGATGAGACAGGCTTTCTCCTGTTAAGACTCATTTCTTTTCTATTTTTCTCCTTTCTTGTCACTCTCATTCTATTTCTTTCTCTTTTTGCTTTCTTTTTCACTCTGTCTCCCACACAGCCAATCAAGGGACACATTACTCATGCCAGCAATCTGAAATGATCATTTTTTGAATTGGATGAAAGGCCATTAGTTGTATAGAATAGACAGAGCCTTGTAAAAGAGATATTTATTCAGAAAAGAAATACAGTATAGCTCAAAACTAAAGGAGAGCAGATTGTGTCCTTCCTTTCTTGGGGTACCCAGCCAGAGATGGACCTTTTTCCTTAACATACCTCTGTCCACAGAGCTTTGGCTCTCAATACAAAGTGGTATCTTGGTGCTATTTCTTTTCATCCCACCTCCTCCATCTCTGCGGTGTTAAAGGACAGTGCATGATGGATTTATGAATCTAAATTGTGGTTATTACTGTATCTGCTAACAGAGAGCGTTCCTATGATGAAATTAAGCTTGAAAGACAAGAGGTGTTACAGATGAGTATCTATTGAGCATCTGCCCCAGAGATTTTTTCCCTTTCTTATTTTTAATAAAACTCTGAAGCTATCACTTGATTATTTATTTATTTAATTTATTTAATTTAATTTCTATACCGTCCTTCTCCCGAAGGACTCATATTGTGTAAATAGTCCTTGACTTACAACCATTTATTTAGCAACAAAATTGCAGCTGTACTCAAAAAAGTGACATACAATGGTGCAGTTAAAACCTTTGCAGCATTCCCATGGTTGCATGTTCATAATCTGGGTGCTTGGCAAGTGGCATGTATTTATGACAATTGCAGAATTCTGGAGTCATGTGATCACCATCTGTAACCCTTCCAGACAGCTTCCAATAAGCAAACTCAATGGGGAAAGCTGGATTCACTTAACAATTGCAGTGATTTGCTTAACAACAGTGGCAAAAAGGTTGGTTTCCAGTTTGCACGCATGGCACTTCCGGATGTACAAGAACAGTCCACTTCCTGCCATCCATTCTTTCTTTTTTTGGAGGACCCTGAAAAGGGTCGAAAATTGCCCTGGAGGGGCGACTACCGTGAGGAGGCCTTCCCTGTCATCACGAAAGGGTGGCAGTCCTCCGCTTGAATCCGGGACAGCTCCTTTGGCCCAAAGAAGAAGAGACCGGCCATAAAGATGGCCGATCATTAAGCCGCTCCCTGCCAAAAGCCAAAAGCACTACCTAGCACTAAGAAGCAATCTGGAGGACTTGGGTGAGACTTTACCTTTCTTACTCCCTTAACTATTTTCCTGTGGGATTTTCCTGAAAATTTCTTTCCCCACTTTTTGAAAAAATGGCGAATATTTACTCTGGGAACAAATCTTAAAGCCTTAAAGAAAATCAAGTAATTCAGCAAAGAAATTATGCAATTTTATCTGTATTTACTAAAAAGCTCCTATTTTTTGCTGGGGATCTACTACCCTATTTCCTCTCTAAGCTGTGAATTAAGGAAAAAATTGGACTAATGCTACAAAAGTTTTATATTAATTTGAAAAAAAGAAAAATTTTACATTGCATTCTATATGCTATTGATGACATCTTGTGGCAAAACATGGTACAGCAAGTAATTTTTTTTCCTGTTGTGAGAGCTGACTGAATAACACAGCTGTCCTTGACATTACTTTTAAAGATAAGTGTGGGAACACCTGGCACTGAAAACAACTCTTTTGGAGGTGGATAATTTTTGACTCTTATTAAAATAGCCTCCATGGAAGATTTAGCTGCAAACAACAGCGAAATGGATGAATATATCCCACCACTTGATTATAAACTGATACTGGACACGATTTTGGCAATAACAGAGCAAATTAAACCCAAACTGCAAGAAAAAGCTGACAACTTAAAGCCACCAAATCAAATTCTGGCCTTAAATGAGGAAATGATAATCCAAGAGCAAATAGAAGAAGTGGAAACTAACACTAAAATAGGAGATTTCAAAGAACAACAAATGCAACCTACAGAGAATCTTAAAATCTAAATTTCAATGTCAACTACAAAACTTACAACTCAAAAAGCAATAGCACCTGAAGAAAGCAATATTAAGAGTGAAGACACTAAAGGCCTTCAAATATACTATATTGAGAATTCAACTAATCAAATGACAACCATAACACCAGCTACTACTTTCTACCTAATCAAGATGGAATTGGAAGAAGAAAAAGACGTGACTGATCTAATGACAACTATATTACATCAATCATCAAAAACTGAATTATTAAAGCAAAACTTAAATGGTTACAAAGGGGACATTTTCTTTGCAAAAGTGACATTTGGACACTCTCCCTGGATTCAAATAAGGGGTATAGGAAGAAAGGGAGATACATTTGAGAATTTAAAGATGCCTGATTGGCACAAAAGGAAGGCAAGAGTTAGATTTAAAAAACTGAACTTGTTTCTTTTTTGGGATTCCTAAAGATAGCATATAAAAATACCTTTTAATGGATTAAGGGGAATCTCTAAAAATATTACTGATTTTATACTTAGGTTTTAGATCTATAAGGGAAAACAAAATTAAGCTTTTAGAATATAATTCTGAACTACTGTATATTATAGAATTTGGAATGATATATCAAAAGATAGTATTTTAACAATTGATGTATGGTTAAGACGACTTATAGAATATATTAGTTGTAATGATATAGATAGAAACGCATCTTGTATTTAATTTCTAAAAGAAACTTATCAGAATCAATATATATTATAGAATTTGGAAAGATATAAGATATTTTGATATAAGGGGTGAATTGTTAAGATAATAAATAGATGATATTGGTAAAAATAAGAATGTTTTGAAATAAATAATGTAAGTTTTGTAGATAGGATAATTACTTTTTATTGAAAGAGAGAAATGTGGGTCACCCAAAAATAAGCTTTCTTTCATTAAATATAGGCTACTTTAGATTACTTCATTGCAATTAGGTAAAACTTAAAAACAGGATTTAGATATGTATTAGAGAAAATATATTGAAATTTTTTTAAATTGACTAGGTTACAATTAGAAACGTATTAATCTGATTAATTTGACTAGGTTATAACTAAGGGAAGCAGAGAGGGAATTTTTGTTGATGTAACCTGAGTTATGTACAAATAACCTGTTATTTGATATTGTTTACTTTTGATTACCCAACCACCATATTGCTTCACAAATATTTGAATGTAAATAGTATAAAATTAATAAAACTTATAATAATAAAAAAACCAGTGGCAAAAAGGGCTGTAAAATCAGCCCGAACTCACTTAGCGCTTGCATTGCTTAGTAACAGAAATTCTGGCCCCAATTGTGGCCGTAAGGTGAGGACTAGCTACATATAGAATATAGATTTGAAATGTAATCAGAGGACCTGGAGCATGGAGGCTCATGTGGTTAGGATGCTAGGTTGACAGCAAGCCCACGTTTGAGGCCTGAATGCTGCTATGTAATGGGGTAAGCTCCTGTCACTCACTCCATTAATGGGCATTTCACAGATTAGACAACCCCCCCCCCAAAAAAAACCATATAGTATTATGGGTTGGTGTGATATATAAACCAACCACTATCTCAACTTGGTGTCCTCTAGATGAGCTGGGATTGTAACTCTGTTCATTCTTACTGCCTGGAAATTCCTGGAGTTGTAGTCCTACAGTGTGAAAGACACCAAGTTCAGGAATGCTGGCTTATAATATAGCATAATAGTGCTATACATGTGCTTTGAAATAGTCCAATTAATACCTTTTTTTAAACCCACATTTTAAATCTCTAGTGCAATCAATCGATTATGTGCACCAATGAATTTTAAAAAATGCTTTCTTCCAGAATATAAACTATACCTGGATGTCATAATAATATAATCAGCATTTCAGTAATGATTTCAATTAGGAATGGAAGTGGATGCATGTGGGAATAACATCCTCTAACTTCCAAGCTAATGCTTAGAAGGACACACCATTAATTTACACATAATTTAAAATAAAATTCAAGGTAAAGGTAAGAACCTTGAGCCAACTGGTCCTTTAAGTAAGAAGATTTCTAATTGAATGTTAAGATCAAAGTTTAAGTTTATAAGAAAGGAAAACAAGCACAGATAAATAGTTATTATCTGACATCCTTATGAAAATTCATGACCTGCCACTTTATCAGGGACCTTTTAAGAATTCTAATTGTGAAGTATGCAGAACTATTAAACAGCTTGAGTGGAGCACTTCTGTCTCTTGATAAGAAGCGAGTTAAATAATTGTCCTGTTTAACTTGTGCTTGTTAACCTTTAAGGTCAACTAGTTTGAACATACGTTTAATGAAATCTTGGCGCCAGAATTTATGATACTGCTGCTGAATGTTAAATTGGACAATTTACATAAGCAGGACATTAACCTTCGGAGTACTAAATAGCATTTTAGCACTTAGCCGCTAGGGACAATAAGGGATATGTTCTATATATTTGTGATTAGCTTGCCTGGAAACTCTCATGATGACCAATTGGCCTACAAAGTTTAGCAGCATAATTAAATGAATGGACTCAGCCTAAGTAAATTATCACTACTGTGTACAGTATATCATTATAGCCCCAGTGAGGAGGGGGAGGGGAGGAAAGGATATGAATAATTTAATATTACATTACTAATTTATCAATGCTAAGTGAATGTGAGGAGACTCTTTGTAATTCGTTGCTTCAAATTTGATATTTGATTTACCGGTGGTAAAATTAAACTTGAGCCTATTTAATTTTTTTATCAGGAATTTATGGTAACTCAGAATTTATGATAGCACTCCCAATCTCCCCCCCCCCAACAACCATGACTGCTGAGTCTACTTTCCCTTTTCTAAACAGAACACAGCACACTAAACATCTCGCAAGTTGTAATTAGGCCAGACTTTTCCATTTAGATGTACAGTATCTTGCTTCTTCTGGATGTTAATTTTGCCAGAAAACAAAGTTTTCAACCCTATTTTTTTTTTGTTCCCATAAGGAAGGGAACAATAGTCTGATTGTGGTTTTTATTCCTGAGACCTGATTGGAGTCCGAGTTTTTTCTCTCTGAAATGTGCCTTTCAAGGTTTCAAGTGTAGTATCTGTTGTGACACCAGAGCAGCAGTAGGGATTTGACAATTGTTTTTCCGGAATCTTTGGCAGCCTCCAGAGGCCCTGTTCAAAACATCCCCAGATGTGAGACCCTCTTTGTGCGGCTGAGCTTCAGGGATCAGTAAACATTGCTGCTCACTTACCTTCCTCCTCCACCCTTTCCCTGAGCTTCTGGACTCCTCCTGGTGGTGGAGTTCCCCAGGTTTATACGAAAAAATAGTCCAGTTGGCTTTTGAAAAAAACACATTTGAGACAACTATGACCTGGATGAGGGAGAACCTTCACAGACATCCTGAGGGATTTCAACTTGCCATCTATGAGTCCAGGTTTGAGACAGTACAGTAATTCATGGCCCCCATAATACCAAGTACCTGGTTCAAATTTTTCTTGGCCTGACTCACATGGGGCGTGTGTATGTTACACATTGGATCTGGTGTTTCCTTCAAGACAGTTATACCCTGAACTGATTTTGTAATATTTGCTATTTTTATTAATTCTTGTAAGGTGCCCTGGACAGCTTCTTATAAGATGGACAGCCATATAAACGTGATTAATAAATAAGTAAATAAAATTTATATTCTATAAATTTATAGTCATACTTACAGGAAAAGTATCAGTTGGAGACTGCCATCAGAAACCAAACTCTATCAGAGACAGTAAAATTTCTAGCCATTTTACTGTTTGAGATGATGATGATGATGATGATGATGATGATGATGATGATGATGATAATAATAATAATAATAATAATAATAATAATAATAATAATAATAATAATAATAATTGAAAGGAACCTTGGAGGTCTTCTAGTTCAACCCCCTGCCCAGGCAGGAAACCTTATGCCATTTCAGACAAATGACTGTCCAGTGTCTTCTTAAAAAATTCCAGTGTTGGATCATTCACAACCTCTGGAGACAGGTTGTTCCACTGATTAATTGTTCTAACTGTCAGGAAATTTCTCCTTAATTCTAGGTTGCTTCTCTCCTTCATTAGTTTCCATCCATTGCTTCTTGTCCTGCCTTCAGGTGCTTTGGAGAATACCTTGACTCCCTCTTCTCTGTGGCAACCCCTGAGATATTGGAACATAGTCCTTCTCTTCATTAAACTGGATATACCCAATTCCAGCATTCTTTATATGTTTTAGCCTCCAGTCCCCTAATCATCTTTGTTGCTCTTCTTTGTACAGACTCTTTTATAGAGTTTCCACATCTTTTTTTTGCATTGTGATGACCAGAACTGAGGCAGTATTCCAAGTGCGGCCTTACCAAGGCATTGTAAAGTGGCATTAACACTTCACATGATCTTGATTCTATCCCTCTGTTAATGCCGCCTAGCACTCTGTTGGTTTTTTTGGCAGCTGCAGCACACTGCTGGCTCATATTTAAGTGATTATCAACTATGACTCTGGGATCCCTCTCACATTTACTATTACTGAGCAAGATAG
Organism: Vipera berus; assembly: GCF_964194415.1. Classification (NCBI taxonomy): domain Eukaryota; kingdom Metazoa; phylum Chordata; class Lepidosauria; order Squamata; family Viperidae; genus Vipera; species Vipera berus. Next base: position 309,271,886 of record NC_138202.1, read on the forward strand.
CACCTATACTGCACCTGTGAATTTGGTTTTTCTTGCCTAAATGTAGAACTTTACTTTTTTCACTACTGAATTTCATTTTGTTAGATAGTGCCCAATGTTCAAGTCTGTCAAGATCCTTCTGTATCTTAAGCCTGTCTTCTGGAGTGTTGGCTGTTCCTGCCAGCTTGGTGTCATCTGCAAATGTGATGAGTTTCCCCTCTATCCCCTCATCGAAATCATTGCTGAAGAGTACTGGGCCTAAAACAGAGCCTTGGCCTACCCCACTGTAGATGCAGTTCCATTGAGGACTAAACTATCTGTAGCTGCTTTTTTCCATATCAGGAGAAAAATATAAGTGGATAAAAATGGAAAACAGTTGACCTAGAAAAAATGTCTTCCATCTAGCAAGTTTTTCAAAGACTAAAGTTTCCATCCAACGCAAATAGTAACAGGTCTGGGTATCTTACATATAATGACATCTACAAGTGTGTAGCTTGACCTTCAATCATTAAGTTGATTTAGGAACCCAACAGAAGACCTCCTCAAGGAATGATTAACAGCTATTGAATAAACTGTATGGACCAGTATTTCTCAATCTCTGCAATTTTAAGAAGTGTGGACAATTCCCAGACATCATGTTGAAGTCCACTCATCGTAAAGTTGATGAGGGTAAGAAAAAACAATTGATATAGCTTATCCAAACTGTCACCTATGGATGCAGCAGAAGAATTAGGTCTGGCTAAGTATATGTAACTTAAATGAAAGAGGACTAGAAGGCCATGAGTTACTCCCTGGTTATTGGATTTATGGCAAAAAATCACTGCTGGCGAAAAAGATTCCAGATTCCATAGATGAAATGCTTTTTTCAGTGCCTGCTGCTCTTCTTTACCCATATAGGAAGCCAATGTGGGTATAGGAGCCTGATGAAACCTTATCAGTCACTGTCTGAGCAGCACAACATAAACCTTGGGAGATGATTTATGTGCTGCTGCCTGGATGTGATAGATCACGCAGTGGCAGAGCAACTGCCTTAGCCCAGCAGCAAGTGTGGATGTGAACCAACCCAATATCAACAACGCTGCTTGCTGGGGCCAAGGGAAGGAGGGGGAGCAAAGATGTTTGTAGCATGAGTCTGATACACTTTTACAAAAGCTCAGCAACTGTAGCTGTGTTTTGGATCCAGAAGGTATCCATATTTCTTGCTTACTTTCAAGGCATAGCTATTGAGAGTTGGATCCTGTTTTTTTTTTCTACAACTGCTTCTCCCAGTGAAGTTTATAATTCTTACGTTCACAGCAATTTGAATTCAAATGTTTATTTTTAACATCTTTATATCTCAGTCAGTTCTACACCTTCATTACTATGCAAAATAGCATCCCAGTATATAGAGCACATACAATGGAGAGAGATATCACATTGCACTAGAAGTGATAAGATGAACATTTTCCCCTTCCTTCCTCTTTCTCTGTATCTTTGAATGTGTGCATGCTACAATTTTCAGCAACCATTTTGACCATAACTGCCTTTCCCCAAATGCAAACAAATCCTAGAGCTTTAGGCATACTCTACTCAAGAGCACTCTAAAGTATATGCTGGGGCTGCATCCAGCAGATGCTGGTTCCTTTAATAGCCACAGATGAGACAAACTTTGTCAAGCTATGGCTGTGTTCACATAGCATGCTTAATTTGGTTATTGAATTGTCCAGTGTTCTGAATTTCCACAATACTTTGCAACATAAATTCAACAAATGTCCTAGGTGACAAACACTAGCCCAGGAGTGTCAAACTGCTGGCCTGCGGGCCGGATGCATCACGACGAAACCGTGCCCACCCCATTTTTCCCAATGGGAAAAAAGCTCCGATACATCGCGTGACGTCACATGACATCGCAAGTTTTACATGTCTGTCAATCAAGAAAACACAAAACCAAATAAATCTCAGAGATCTAATCCTATTTAATACATTGTTGGCAGATGGAGAATGAGAAGGATCATCATAGCATATAGGCTGGCTATATAGCTAGGTTCAGCCCCTTTGGGACAGAATGAAGTCTAACTTACTCCAGTCGTGATGTAGTTTTTCCTTGACTGAGTGGATTGCCTGCCTCTCCCAGATGCCACACACACACACACACACACACACACACACACACAGAGAGAGAGAGAGAGAGAGAGAGAGAGAGAGAGAGAGAGAGAGAGAGAGTTTATGTCATTTGAATAGAATTTAAGAATAAATAAGAATATCCACTAAAAAGAGTAGTTTATTCCATATCACATTAAATAATGTTTGTTTAACCATGATTTATTGAAGGAATCACAGTTGGCTGGGTTTAGTGAAAAATGTTGCAGAAATGCTGCTCCTTCAAGAATTAGAGGACTAAATATACAGTAGCTTGTCTTTAAAGGAAGGAAATAAAAAAAGAACTGAAGAAAATTAATCAGTCTAAGTTCAGAATAACAAGTCCAAGTAGCAATGGAGAAAAAAGAAGCCTCAATTTTGTAGTGATGACAGAATAGAAAAATAGAAAACAGCCAAATGCCTAAAGATTATTCTTTTTTTTTTTCAAAGAAAGTGAAGAGAAATAGATAGAAGGAGTGCTTGGAAGACTGGTAGCATCACTTAATTCTGCTTAAGAATCATGCTGTTTTGTGTAATAATGATGAGCTTGATTCTTTGCTTGCCAGTGTTTAATTGCCTTACAAAATTTATAAGTAAAGAAGAAAACAATGATCATTTTTTCTGTCTTCTTCCCGCTTGTTCATTTCTTTTTTTCTTCCCCTGGCTTTGCCTGTCTTTTGTCCCATCCTACCAATTAACTCATTTTGATCTTCCCTACACTGTTTCTTGCCAATGATCTGATATAGGGATTATTGACTGGGAGTGTGCTGGATGCAAACTAAATTGGAAATGATCCAGCATTGTACTGAGCTGAATAGGTGTTTGAAATTTGAGGCAGCAAGTCTGTTTTTTTCAAGTCTGCAACCTTTAAATAGTGGGCACTGTGCAACTTAAATTCTATATATTTCACAATCACCATTAGAGAGTCTGGAAAAGAAAATTATTGAAATCAAATGAAACTAACAATTGTCAGGCCATTCAGACAGAAGATATTATAAAATTAAAATGATATTAAATTGTAAGTTCCATGAAACCAAGTTATTTCATTTTTGTAAGGAGGCATGTAAATAATGCTGATATAAATCGTGTTCATCCTTGCCATTGTTTGTTATGTAAATTCATGGCTCTATTTGCCAAATTGGGAGGGTGGGTGCAGAAATTGCTAAAAGTGGAACTGGCTTGAACCCAAAAGTCATGTCAGACTTCTTCCATTTGAGCAAGTGATGCTGATAAACAAGATACATTATCTGTGCAACATGGCTCTATTTTTCCACTTTGTTGTTGATGTCACTGCAGTACCTTGGGGCCTTCAATCAGCTGTCAATGGGAGTCCAAGGTGCAGTACAATTTGAAAAGAGTTATTCCATGTCAGTTGTGTTTCCTTCCCTTTAGGTTTCTCTGTTTTCCTTTTTTTAAAAAAATATGAAAGAAGAGGAAAAGTGAAAGAAAGAAGAAAAGAGCAAAGAAAAAATATATATAAAGAAGTGTGATTTCCAATTTTCTTTTACAGCAGTTATTAGTATAAATATATCATAACCGCTTATTTTATGGTTACCACTTTGTTTGCATTTCTCTGCAATCTATTTTTATTCTAATCCTCAAAATTATATATTATAACATCATTTTTTTTACATTTCCTTTCTCTAGTTTTATAGTTATTCTTCACTTGAGACACTCTGCAAAAGTTTTGCTTTCACTAATAACAATAAATGTATGTGTTGGGATTCAGCACATCAGTTGCACAGTACTTTTCTAAGTCAAAAAATAACAATACAGATAAAAGCAGTGCAGCCTTCCATCCTTCCAAGGTAGGTAAAATGAGGACCCAGATTGTAATATGTTGACCCTGCAAACTGCTTAGAGAGGGCTGTAAAACACTGTGAAGTGGTATATAAGTCTAAGTGCTATTGCTATGCTATTAAAAGGATGTGTTCAGCTGTATTTTGTCAGGTGCTACTGAAAGTATAAGTTCTTTATTGTTCTTGTATTTAAGCAATTGATGTTTTGGATGCTGCACACTCAAAGACGAACTCACAGAGGATGGTATCAGCTACAACTCTATGATTTCCAGTTCTGGCCTTGCCAAATTTCAGGCAACAACAGAGGGAAACAGTTCTGCTCATCATCCAGCTCCAAAAACGATGAGCTCAATCATTGCTGAGAAGGTACTGCAGTTGCTTAACCTGAGATGATTCTCCCTGTTGACTTAATATTATGGTTTTGCGTTTTTCCAAGCAGCTTGTGTTGGTTCTTCAGTTTAGTCAGTCCAGATCTACTGGAATGATTTCCAACAAAGGCCATGCATTTCTCCTTTTCAGGAGTAACAATTTAGGACTCATATACATACTCCTCTCATACTCCTCTCCTCCTCCTCATACTTTAAAAATATGAGCAGTTTTCAAAATACACATCCATGTCTTATTGCTTTTGTGAGTATAATTGATAGCCTTTTTTCTGTGTCATAAGGAAACTGATGATTCCTATTTAACCATGACTAATAAAAATGGTTCAGTACCCTTCTGCTCAATTAGCATTCTTCTTTAACTGCCATGTTAACTGGCTTATGATAAGAATGCCGGTATCATAAAAGAACATTAAAATTCTCCCTTTCCTCCATTTTGAAGAGTTCATATATTGGACAAAAGATTTATTTATTTATCGAACACTATCAAGTAGAGAAATAGCAGACTTATACACCCTACAGAGATGATGTTGAGGTGAAGGTTGGTGGCCAGATGGTGAGCCCAGACTTTCAAAGCTTTTCTGTACAAAGAAAAGCCATGAGATTGTCCAAATGTGCTGTGGGTGGCAACTCCTCATACATAAACCTGTAGAATCTGGAGGAACCCTGCAGACAACTTGCAGAAACAACTCTGGAAGCTGAGGAAGAAAGACCTAGTTCACAGCCCATTATTTATTCTGACTCTTCAAGTTTTGAATAGTTATAAGACAGCACGAGAGAATTGTTGGATGTGAAAGTTAAAAAAGAAGTATGCAAGTTAAGAGCTTTGGTGGATGACTTGGTCTTAATTTTGGTAAATTCTGTAAATGGAATTGATATATCACTGGAGAAATTATTGTATCATAAAAACCATGACACCTAAATAGTTCTAACATCCACTTATTTCTCAACAGTATTCATTCATTCAGCATAATTTTAAAACCAGCTAGTGTACCAAATTCCTTTAAAGAACTTTACTGATTATTGATTAGGTCATATCAGAATAGTAACTATAAAAAAAAACAATAATAAGATCATATATTAAAGTAAAAAGTCAAAGAAAATGGAAATCATATTTCCATATAACTCCCATAATTTACCCCAAACAGATCCACATATGCAGTTCTCAAATTCTGCTTTAGGCAGTATTATATGTAATTTTTGGATTCTGATCCCATGTAATTCTGGATTATGACCATTATTTTAATATAAGGATCCCAATAGGCCAATTGACTAATGTGCAGTCTAATATGCTAATATTTTTTTCTTATACAATTGATATTTTATTTATTTTCAGATAATATATGTGTTACGTCTTCTGTCATTGGGTTTCCATTTATACAAGTACCTTCATTATAAGGGACTTGATTAAACTTTCTACATTTAACTATTGTGTCCAGCAGCTCAAATCTTGCTCCAGTAAATATACTCCTAAAGTGTTTAGATATTTGGCAATTTGGATGGTACATTTATAGCACTTCAATGTGGCAGTTTTACTATGGGTAACTATATCCCACTGAGCTTCAATTCCCTTTTGTGTGTGTGTGTGTGTGTGTGTGTGTGTGTGTGTGTGTGTAGCAAATGTTTTAACATGTTTTCCATAGACAGTTGGACAAGAAACATGGAGACCACAACTCCTGAAATAATTTATCAGTTGTACAATCCAAGAGATCTGTAACTGAGATTTTGTCTATTCTAACAGACACAGTTAGAATATACAATGATTGTATACCCTGATTTTAGTTAAAGATCAAATTGTATAAATTTCCAATTTGGCTCTAATTGCAGCAGTTGAGGTCCTTTTAACCACACCCAAGATACTTCTCAAATGCAATAATTGTATTTGTTCTAATAATGATTCATGTTTTAAGCCCCAAATCTCAGCTCCATATAAGAGCATATAAATTTCAGCCTTATACTGTATACTTTAATAATTGGAACCAACAATAAATTTAAATTTTGTCTAGGTTTTTTAAAATTCTACATTAGCAGTGCCTTGCTAATAATATGGAATACATGAAAACTCAAGGTGTAATGTATTGGGCTTTGTGCTACTGAGTGTATCACGTGGGTTTTGATTGCTGGAAGGTTGCTGAAGCAGGGAGCTGGCTAACGGCTCCCAGCTCCTCAGACAACCCGTCTCCAGCGCCGCCATTGGCTGCTTCTAGGGCAGCAATAGGTTGCTTTAAACCTATTGTCTGCCACCTAGAGGCAAGGGTATAAATAGCTGCATTTGCAGCTCTGTTCCCCAGTTCGGTTCCTGCAAGCAAATAAAGAATGTTTCTGACTGAACTAACTTGCCTCATCTCTTCGCTCACGCAAAGAACCCAGTACACAACACAAACTGTGTCCAAAAATACTTTTATTTAGCATAAGAAGCATTTTATAGAAAAGAAATGGTAGGCAAAAAGAATGGGTAACATGTCAAGATTTATTAATGCAGAAACATGGATAACTTAAAATGAAATCAGAAGAGCAATTGACTGCAAAGGGATTTAGTTTACAATGGTTCTCATATTTGCAATTCAGAGAAAGTTTTAACATAAGTAGAAACACAATTGGAATTGAATAATGTTCATTGTATGCACAACGTTGGAGAAATACTGAAATACCACAGTGAAGGAATGGATAGTGAAAACGGCAGAATTTGTGGAAATGACAGAACTGATTCCTGTTTGATCAGGAATAAAACAACAGGTGATTTTATAACAGATTGGAAATCTTCTATGGACCTTTTGCTGAAAATGAAAAATAAAGAAATGGTGATTTTTGGCTTTGCTGATAAAAAAGGGTGAATATGAAATAGAAGAAAACTATGTGATATAAACATAGAAAGGGAATAAGATTAAAAATTCTTTATCTTTTTCTTTATTTGTATTGTTTATTTTTTCTTGTATCTTTTTCTTAACTTTCCTTGATATATGTTCAATAATTTTATCTTGAATAAAAATTATGTTAAAAAATACACTAGGTTGGGTGAAAGTGAAATGTTTAAAATTGTATTTAATCTCCTGCTTGGTTGAAGCTACTATGGCAGGATTCTCTGTTTCTCATACTAGATCTAGTTATTTTGTAAACAAGGGGCAGATGGTATAGAGCTGTTGTGGCAAACCTGTGGCATGCGTGCCACAGGTGGCACACAGAGCCCTGTGGGCACACATGCCATTGCCCCAGTCCTAGGCCTTCAGCTGGGTTTTATAAAACCTTTTCACTTTAGGCCTCTGCTTTTGTGTGCAAAAATTAAAAAAAGGTTCAATCATTTTCAACTTCTCATGGGGAAAAAAAAGATCTTGCAAAGTTGGAATTGATTGATTGAACTTTTTAGCCCCACCCAGTCTGCCATTACCACCACAGCCACGCCTACCCAATGGGCTATGCCCAGCCAATTGACCACACCCACCCAATGGGCCACACCCACCCAGCACCCGATGATACATAAGTTGGGTTGCAGTTTGGGCACTCGGTCTCTAAAAGGTTCACCATCACTGGTATAGAGATATTCAAGGCAGGGAAAAGAAGACTCAAAAAGGCAGGAGAAAGAGGCTTGGGATTGAAATCTTAGGATCGTGAATGAATGAATGAATGAATGATTAATAAATAAACAAATGAATAAACGAGTGGCAGGTTTCACAAACATTGATAACCAATGGTATTGTTGTTTTTTCCAAAATGACAAACTGCATTATAATGTCATGATGCAAGCTCTGCACCTTAGTACTTGTTTGTGTATCACAACACAAGTAAAAAAGGGATGGAGTTAGTGTCATGATGTTGTGGTGCACATTTTGCTTCCTGCCTCCCTTTACCCCATTTTGTAGACATGCATTCAAATTAACTGCTTATTTATGTGCATGATTTCATAATTCTTTGCAGTAAAAATATTTATCATACCTTCCTGTATTTGCTTGGGAGTACAGAGTAAAGAGAATTTCACAGCTGTGCCTAGTGAAAAGCCTCAGCAATTATCCTTTCCTAAATATAGGTTTTCTCCAAGAAAATTTTCCCCCTTCCTAGAGATGTTTACATACATATGTACATATGTCTATGAGAACATGTATTTGTGTATCTGTATTTATTTCTTCAGTTGTTTTGTCAAATCAATCACCCTATCTATTTTTTTCACAACTGCCTTGGGCTAAATAGAGCAAATGACAAAACACTTTCAGGTTGTCATGTGCTAATGCTAAATGCCTTACAGGCTGCACTGTTATTTTGTTTCATCTGTTTGTCTAATGTTTTTCCCAAGTTATTATGTACTGGTATATTAAAGAAGTCTTCAAGACAGTTCTGTCAACAATTTAGTGAAATGTTCCTCATTAGTGAAGTAGAGCTGTCACATGAGTGTAATTTATATATTGAATTGAAAAGGCCTGTTTGCCATCTTGACATTTCTTCTTTCACCAATGCTATCCATGGTATCATGTGTAAAGATCTCACATGTATATATTTTGCATTATGTATTTGCAATTGAGAATCAGTTAAGACATCTCAAAAATAGATACATGGTGAACATTATATCAGTCATCTTTAATATGACTGTCTATTGCTGAAAACTGTTTTCCCTTATGTACAAAGAACATAGAACATAGGATAATATAGCTGAAAGGGACCTTGGAGGTCTTCTAGTCCAATCCCCTGCTCAAGCAGTAGACCCTATATTCAGACAAATGGTTGTTCAATTTCTTTTTGAAAGCTTCCAGTGATGGAGCACTCACAACTTCTGAAGACAAGCTATTCAATTGGTTGATTGCTCTCACCATTAGGAATTTTTGCCTTAGTTCTAGGTTGCTTCTCTCCTTGGTTAGTTTCTATCCATTGTGTCTTGTCTTTTGGTGTTTTGGAAAATAGTTTGAGCCTCTTGTTTTTGTAGAAGTCTCTCAAATATTGGAGCACCACTATCATGTCCCTCCTAGTCCTTCTTTTCATTAGACTAGACACCAATTCCTATAACTGTTCTTCATATGTTTTAGCCTCTAGCCCCCTAATCATTCTTGCTGCTCTTCTCTGCACTCTTTCCAGAGTCTCAACATATTACTTATATTGTGGTGACCAGAAGTGGATGTAGTATTCCAAGTGTGGTCTTACTAAAGCAGTACTAGAACTTTACATGATCTTGATTCTATCCTTCTATTAATGTAGCCTAGGATCTCTTAGGTTCCAAAATGTTTATTTTGGAAGGTTTGTTAAAGACCTTATGTTAGAATTGTAAATGGAATCTTCAGAAGACTAGGGCTCAGGTTTGTAATGAAGGAGGCAGTGCACAATTAATGAATTAAATGCAACACACACCCTGTATCCAATAAAAACAACAGTCTTGGGTGTGTCCATTGCAGTATCACTTGCCAGACAAGCAGCAGGTCTAGTTAATATTTTCCAGAAATAAACTGAAGCTCTTTCAAAAAGGCATGAAGTATTTGCACTGTGGGATTTTCACTTTGACATCTGTTGGGGAGGGGGGGGGGAAATCTGCAAACAGGGTATTCCTGACTTCCTGACAATTTATTCCCTCAGAAGATGCAAGAGGATGAACTATCCTTCAATTGATATGAAGCAGTTGGGAAAACCTAACTGATGAAATATAGTTAGCAGGGATATTAGTGAAGAATGATCCAGTAATGCTCATTCCTTTGCTATTGAAGAAAATTAATATCTTGGACTTTAAGAAAGCAGATTTTAATAAAATATAGTTGCCAACACTACTGATATACTTCTCCAAGGATAGGATTCTTGCTTAAAGCAAATTTATTTATCTCCATTATACAAAAGGTTATATTACCCTCAATTTCCATTCCATTGTTTTTGCTTTCCTAAGATATGATTTTAAACAGTGTTTTTTTTTTAAAAAAAAAACCTTTTAAGATCATGGAAATCCAAACATTTTTTTAAAAAAAAGAATACCCGTGACTGTTTCTTTTCAAGAAGTGAAGTAAATGGGGTTAAAGTACAGAGAGCACCATTAAAATAAAAATGTGTTAAGTTTTCATTATATTCAATACACCGATTGTAAATCTTTTTATATTTTTTTTATTAAGAATTTTGATTATAACAGTAAAATCCAACACAGACTAAATTTAAAGAAAGAGGAGAGAAGAGACAGGAATAAAAAGTACAAGGAATAAGGTATAAAATGGATAAAAATAAATAAATAATATCTTGATCTTTATAGTTCTCCCTCTTATGTTCTCCATACACTGCATTCTAGTTCTCTTTCTTGAGGAGGGGTCACATTCCATAAGCAAAGTATTAACATCACAAAGAATTAACCACATCAAGAATCCACAAGGTGGCTCCCTCTGCAAATGTTAGTCTACTGGCAGAATTTTAGCTTCAGACTGGAACTGAGCATGCATTATGTTCTTGCCAGCAATGCCACAGGTTTCCGGTGCAGGAAAAAAAACTTTTGAGCCTTTCCTTAAAGCAGCACCAAACCCATGAAGACTGCTTTTGTTTGCTTAGCCTGAATAAACTGCTCCAACTAGTCTTCTCCAAAATTCAATAGAAATATATTATATGCTGCTCGAACTGATGCAATAGAAAAAGCAGATTAAGATTTTAACGTTAAGATCATGTGCCACTTTTAATCAGATCAGTCATATTCTTCAAGAAGATGTTGAATGAAAAAAAAACACCAAATTCGCTTTACTTTGCTTGAAATAAGCAGGCGACTGAATTGTGCTTTATGAGAGATACAAATATGTTTACAATAAGCTATATAGATGTAGAAATTCATAAGGAAGCAGATTACTCATATAGTACCGTACATGCCTAGTGTCTGAATATATATAGTATTCTAATTCACCTATATAAGAAAAATAAATAAATTAGATAATGTACAGATTACAGCATCACAATTGTTGCAGAATGTCAGAATCCATTTATATCACATTTCATAAATGTATAGGTAGAACAATGTGCTTATTCTGGGGATTCTGCCATCTCTCCGAAGGGGGGGGGGAGAGGATAGACTTTAGGCATCTTCAAACAACAGGGAACATTTGAACAAAAAAGGAAGCAATAACCATAAAACCAAGGAGAGTTCCCTTTCCCATGGAAGGGCCTGACATCTGACCAAATGGATGAGGGGAGGGGCTGAAATGGGAATGCTTTATATAGGATTGAAATGTAACTTTGTTAGATTCCGTCTTGTATTGCCACAATCGATTCCATCCTAGTAAACATTTTCCTTTTGGACTAAACTTGCATCCAAGAGTTCTTATTTCCTAAGATGTGGATTGAGGTGGGTCTTGACACAGAGAGAGAGAGGGAGGGACAGAGAGGGAGGGAGACGGAGAGAGGCTTTTTTCTCATCATAGTCTTCATCCTCCTCCTTCTGTTTTGCTTTTAATCTATATTAACAATTCCAGGCAATTTTCTTGCCCACATTTTTCAGCTGAGACTGTGGGGGAGTTACTGAACCACGGTCACTGAGCTAGCTTTGAGCCTAAGGCAGCACTAGAACTCACATCTCATGGTTCCTAATCTGGTGCCTTTAAACAGAGGTCTCCAAACTTGGCAACTTGAAGACTTGTGGACTTCAACTCCTGGAATTCCGAACTGAGGAATTCCAGAAGTTGAACTCCACAAGTCTTCAAGTTGTCAAGTTTGGAGACCCCCTTACCTTTAACCATAATTCCAAATGGACTTTCCTAACATTACTTTTCATAAATGCAGAAATGTCTGTGACGTGTTGAACAATATCTAATTACTGCCAATGCCCTTTCATTTTTTTTTTCCTTTGGACACAGTCTGCATCTACAAGCCACACTTATGAAGTCTTAGCACAGAGAGAGACAAATAGGCATCACATAAATGTTCACTAAAATGTTAGTTGTTTCATGATAATGCTAAACATGTATATTATGTTATCCACTTTAATGATTCTGTTTTACCTCCATGTTATTTTTAGCACAGTATTCAACCATATATATTTTAAAAAGAAATGGGTTTCAATTGATCCTAAATTCCTTTTTAAATGACATGTGACAATTCAAATTAGAAACACAGAAGATAGTACATAGTAATAAGTTTTACTCAAAAATGATTATGACAGTAATTTGAATAAAATACAGATTTTGCAAGCTGTAAAGCACATCATTAGAACATATCCTGGCCTAAGGTTTGGTTCACAAACTACAGTATTCAAACCAAGTCATTAAATCTATCTAAAAGGGCCTCATTTGAGAAGCAATAAAATTTTTAATCATTTTATTATTAAAAGAGTGTTTAATATGTAGCTAATTAAATGCCAAAGGCAGGTTACCTGAGTTTAACCTTCAAAAAGAAAATGATGTATCAAAGTCTGCCTCTGGCATCATGGGATAGAAATGTCATCCTCATAATCACTGCGTGACAACTAGCTAGTGGCCTTTTCTGGAGATAGAGTTAAATTACCTGATTAAATTAATAGCCATTTAGATGTTTTAAGAACTGCACAGACCTACACTAAATGAAAATTAGGTCCATTACATTTTCTGAGTGGGCCAGATAGACCCTAAAATAAAACACGTATGCCATTGTCCACATTTCTTAGATTAAGCAATTAAAAGCCCTTTCTTTAAAAAGTGACTCATTTTCCATAATGTGCCGACAACTAGTTTTGCCCTAATGATCACAAATATGTTTTTATCTTCCTGGTTTTCCTGTTCATGGTTTTCTTGTTAGAAGTAAGAAATGGTTTGCTTTCCCTCTACGAGTTAAATTTTGCACTGAGCTTTTTATAGCTTATTGTGATGACTAGGATAAAAGACGCCAGATCCACTGCTAAATCTCTAAAGGATTTGCATGCAGTAAGACCAGTCTAATATGTTTAGAAGTTTAATCCAGTAACAGCCAAATAAAACCACAAGTCAAAAGCAAAAATTATCTTCCACAGCTGGCCAATGTTTATCTAAGCCTCAATCTTCTACACTTAGTCACTCACTTTCACATACAGTTACTACCACAATCCCATAAAATGACAAAAGATCCCATTTTATTTATTTATTTATTAGATTTATATACCGCCCTTCTCCCGAGGGACTCAGGGTGGTGTACAGGGCAATTAAAATATAACATACAAAAGTTAAAAATAGATTAAATTAATTTAGCCCCAAACAAAATAAATGTAATTATGAAATTTAAAACCCCAATCCCTCAGTCCAGGCCGGCAAGCTCGAATAACCAGGTTTTCAGGTCACGGCGAAAAGAGCGAAGGTCGGGAGCCATCCGGAGCTCCACAGGCAGTTGATTCCAGAGAGCAGGCGCGCCCGCAGAGAATGCTCTCCCCCTGGGGGCCGCCAGCCGGCACTCCCTGACCGACGGCACCCTGAGGAGACCCTCTCTGTGGGAGCACACGGGGCGATGGGAAGTTGACGCCGGCAGCATGTGCTCCTGTAAATAATCCGGACCCATGCCATTTAGGGCTTTATAGGTCATCACCAGCACCTTGAATCTCCCCCGGAGGACAACTGGGAGCCAATGCAGCTCACGGAGAAGAGGCGTTACATGGGAGTATCGGGAGACCCCCATCACAACTCACGCGGCCGCCTTCTACACCAGCTGAAGCCTCCGAATGGTCCTCAAGGGCAGCCCCATATAGAGAGCATCGCAGTAGTCTATTCAAGAGGTCATGAGCGCATGAGTGACTGTACGTAGGGCATCTCGGTCCAGATAGGGCCGCAACTGGCGCACCAGGCCAGTTTGCCTAAAACTTGCATGTGCTAATTCTTCTACAGTGAGATAAATGTAGACATAATCACTACTGTGTACATCTCATTCTGATGGGGAAGACAATGATCAAATAAACATGTACATGTACTCAGGTAGACATATACTTAGTTTGTTATCCCAGAACTGCTTAAAAGTAATGTCAGTTCCTCTTTTTCATCTTCTTAGGATCCTTATCATTGCAGTATGTTGATCTTTGACCAATTATCAACCCTTCAAATGCAACAATGGTCTCCAAAGTGGGATAATATAGCCCAGGCTAGAAGAAAAGATTTGGATGTGTATTTACATTTCTTTTTTTTTCCTCTCTGAAAAACCAGAAAGAACTTAAGCTATGCTAACACTTAAGTTACAGAATATACAAAGTATCAAATATATTTTGGGGGATATGTTTTGTAATGGTTGCAACATAATCATACCTCTCCATGATTTATAAATGTATTGATTTTTAAAAGTTGGGAGACCACTGAAATAGAAGTCACTTTCAAAGGAAGAGGAATGTCCTCTAATAAATTTTTTCTGTCTTCTGCAAAGGAGGCACCTGTAACTGCCTCCTTAGGATTGGGTGTTGGCTATGAGGCCCTGAAAGCCGCTACTTAAGCCTTTTCTCTAAATGACATGAATTGCAACCTACCTGAATTTGGGGAAGGTGACATTTATGGTCCCACTGAAACTACCCCATTCCCCCTGGAGCCAAGCCATTTGTGATGGAGAGCAAAGCCAGGGCTGCAGGCTCTGATTTACGCCTCGGCCTTGAGAGAGGGAGAGGCAGAGCCACAGCTCAAGGCGCCCAGGGAGAACAAAAAAGCTCAAAGATAAATCCTCTTCAAATAATTTTTATGAGCCCTTGGGATAAAAGTCACCCTTGACAGTAATGATTTAACAGTAACTTGAGGCAGGAGGGGAGCTCCCTAAGAACTCGTGAAAATGTTCTTTTTCCCCTTCCCTCCAAGAGTTCCTTCGGGTCCACTTCTGACACTAGCCGGGGAGCCCGGGAGTCAAAAGGGGATTTCACGAGTCCACTTTACACCCGGAATATATCCCTCGTGAGAACGCGCCGCCTCTTCCAGGAAGAGAAAACCTGGCGTCCCGAAGAGTATCCGAAGTAACACAATAGCCGGCAGGAGAAAGAGTTGAGCAGCCTAAGCTATTTCAGCCCGGCTGAGGGGCCGAGCGCTTCGCGGCTTCTGAGAACCGCCGTCGGGCAAACAGGGGAATCCCGGTTTCTCCTTAGCCTGAGCGCTGCGCGATCTGCCGCGAGGTACGTGAAGCTTCCTTTCGAAGGGACGCTGCGACCAGAGAGGGCTGCCCTGCAAGGGCGGCGGCGGCGGCGGAAGCGGCAGAGAAAACTTGGTCTCCATTCTCTTGGGATATTTATTCTCCTTGAGCAGCTGGAATCTGTCCTTAGGTCACCCGCCGTTCGTTTGCGCATTTTTGAGAAAGGAATAGAAATGTGACAGTTACAAAGTCGGTGGGAGATCTGCAAAGCCAAGGCAGGAGAAGGGAGCTGCCCCACTTCTTCCTTTTTTTTTAAATAGCTGCCGAAAACAAAGCCCAAACCTGGGAAAATCTCTTGTGTGTCACTTTCTTTGTTAGAGAGAGAGAGAGAGAGAGAGAGAGAGAGAGAGAGGGAGGGAGGGAGGGAGGGAGGGAGGGAGGGAGGGAGGGAGGGAGAGAGAGAGAGAGAGAGAGAGATATTTTATAAGTGTGTGTGGGGGATTATAGATTAGGTGAAATACATTAGAGCAGGTGTAGGCAACCTTGGCTCTTTTATGACTCGTGGACTTCAACTCCCAGAATTCCTGAGCCAGCTTGGCTGGCTCAGGAATTCTGGGAGTTGAAGTCCACGAGTCATAAAAGAGCCAAGGTTGCCTACCTCTCTGCGTTAGAGCATCATTTCACATTTTATGAAAGCTGTGTGCACCATCACACACTTAGGAGAAACAGTCTACTAATATTTTATGATTCTAACGTTTCTGGAAACTAGTCTTTCTTTCCAAGGAAATCTGTCCACAAATCTTTAAGGACCACAAAATATGTGTTCTCAAATCATTTGAAAGACACTAAATCATTTCTGTCCCGCCCCCCCGCGCGCCTGTCCAAAATTTCACTTCTGTGAGACACAGTTTTAATCATCTGGATTGATACTGGATAATCTATGCGTGGCTTCTAAATTAGGATGAATTTGGTGGAAGTTACAGATTTGTATGAAGCTTCAGCTTTAGGATTCCTTACCATTCTTTCTAAATGTGGACCCAGATAATAAATAAGGTTAGTTCACTTTAACACAATTGTGGATATTACTGACATGAGAGATTTTTTTTTAGTACTAGAAAATCAAAACCCAATTGCAATGATATGAAATGCTTTTGCTACAATAGTATAGAATCTAAATGAGAGCTTCTTTGCTCTTTTTCTGCTGTTTGCTACCATGCAACAATTTTGTGGTTAGGGGTGACGCGAAACATCAGAATATAATCTTTACCTAGAAACATGGAGAAATGATACTATTTACTGACATCTTACAGTATAAGATGGCCTAAGTATAACTAATCTCAACACATGTTCCCACAGCCATGCCTACTGATATAATGTGAATGGATTTGTAGAGAAACAAGGAGCATTTAATGTTATTTGTGTCCACCCATGCGAACTACAAGTTACCACTAAATAAGCATTTTTTTAACCTCTGAAAGATTTATTTCCAGTCTTGAGGTCTAGCTGAGAAAATTCTGCAGTCTCAAAGTCTTAAATACTCATTTTTCAGTTTTCTCTACAGATAACATATCCCAA
Organism: Vipera berus; assembly: GCF_964194415.1. Lineage (NCBI taxonomy): Eukaryota > Metazoa > Chordata > Lepidosauria > Squamata > Viperidae > Vipera > Vipera berus. Next base: position 309,288,702 of record NC_138202.1, read on the forward strand.
AGTATAATCTCAAGGGAAATATAGGAATATTAATTCTGTAGTTGCATTTGTAGCACTGTCATTGGTTTAAAACTTCCTTTACACAAAATACTGAGAAAGCAGATACAAAGAATTTTCTAATGCTAGGACATTCATTTTCTCTTCTAATGCTAGAAAAATCTTCCTGCATCTTGAAATTAGCATATGAGGAGAAATCCCTAATATACTCTGTTCAACATGCAACAGTGTATAGAGAATAGGAAAAACAGATATCTTAGATGAAAGTGGCTCTTTTCCATCCATCCCATGCACGAATATAATAAGCAGTGATTACTTTTAATATTTTCAGTTATCATCTTGTCTGAGTTCAGTTCATGATTCCATACATTATTCAATTTGTTGGACTATGAATACCTGAATAATTGAAAGCCGCAGAAGTATTATAAATTATCACGTTTCTATGATAATCCCCTTTTAAAGTTTTTATGGCTTGGTGCTAGAAACACTCCACTGTAATTTGCCTACAAGATTTAAGGGACATTTTAAAGGATGGATTATTTTTCCAAAAATATTTATGTGGAATAATAAGCATGTATTGGAATGAAGATTTCTTAATTCAGAGATAGATTGTGATAGCAATTGAATAGGAATAAATAGCATTTGAAAAAATATCTGTGGGAATTGATGAGTTTATATATCTAAAACATTTAGAAATACTTTTCCAAAACACCCAAACATAATGAAATAAAGAAGAAGGATTGCAGCTCACTGCTAAAACTTTGGCTTCACATACAGAAAGTTCAAATCCCAGAATTGCCAGAGTCTTCAGAAATAAAAATGATTCCTCTATCCAAGTTGAGAGATCCATTGCCAGTTACTGTAGAAACAATCCAGGGGAATTGTTTCTAGGGGAAATGTAAAACAGGAATGTAACACATAGCAATATTTAGCATTTGTTTAGCCAAATGAAAAGTTCCTTAACATCCTGTGAATCAGATTTTAGAAATAATTAGGATGTATTAAATAAAAATAAATCATATTTGGGAAGACCGTGTCTAGCTATTCTGCCTATCTTTTGATCTAATGTCCAGGTAGAGCAGTTCAATATTTTGGTTCTTCTTTCTTATACTGTATAGCTTTATCCTTAAACTAGTTAGACTAGACAATCTTTCGGGGACTGTCACATGTAAAGTAGGATATATAACCATCCTATCCTTTTGGCCCAAAAATTTATGAAAGTATTTTTCATTACTCTGATACATCTATTGGAATGATATTGCTGTCAGATTTCATTATTTTTAGCATTAATATGAGAAAGAGTTCTTATGTTCTCATTGTTATGGTTTTGTTAGCTCTTTCTATGGAAGACATCTTTGCATAAAGTAAAACATAGCAAGGTAATAAAATCTATGTTCATCTGAGTCTGAGCCCACCTGATCCCATGTGCTGTTGAATCATAACAGCTTTCAGATATCTAGTAAAATGTTCCATAAATTGATCGTGTTTCTTGTCTCTCCTCCACAGTAGGATACATTATAGTTCAGGATTTTTTTTCAATTGCTTTAAAAAAACAAATTCAAAAATCAAAATTATAATTATTGTAAACAGTTATATACTGTTATAGGATGAGAAAAAATGGAAATAACTCATAGCATTATATTTTAATCTATTAGTTTAGTATGTTGAATAAAAAATATCAATCTATCGACATTTCAGATATTAAATCAAGCTGAATCAATACTTTGGAATGAAGTTCTACCAAGTGTGGGGCCCATCAGTCCCTATACCCTCTCACTTTAAAAACCATAGTTATAACCATAATAAATGACTTAGATCATACGTGAACCAAGCTCTAGAGCTTGCTTAATAAATCATGAGTACAGACATTATTTAATTGAATCCAAAAAAATAAATTCACTCTCTTGACCAACAATCTATGTGACTTAATGATATAATTAAAGAAATTCTACTCATCTATAGCAGGGCTTTTCAACCACTGGTACGGGTACCACCTGTGGTACATTGGCACCTGGCAGGTGGTACGCGACCACCTAGAGAAATGGTAGCAGGGGAGGGGAATGAGCTGAACCAGTGGCAGCACCACACAAGCCTGAGTGAGAAACAGCTGGAGCTGCAGGGCTGTCAGGGCTCAGCGAAAGTGCCAGAATCAGCGCTTCTTCTGGGCTGTCAGGGCTCCGTGGAAGCACCAGGATCAGTGCCAGGCTCCAGCTGGAGCTCGGCACTGATCTTGGTGCTTCTGAGCAGAGAAGAAGCACCGATCATCTGGAATGCTACAGCATCTCCAGGGTCTTGTGATTTACATTCAGATGCTTGGCAATTGATTCATATTTATGATGGTCACATTATCCCAGGATCATGTGAAGTGACCAAAACCTGCTGCAACCACCCAGCAGATGGGGGGAATAAAAACCAAACACCCCCCACCCCACCCCCGCTGCCAATCCTCAACAGAAATGCTCACAACAATGAAAACCTCAGACAGGAGGAAGAGCGCCACCGGGCAGGCAAGCAGATGTCTTGCTCGGCTGTGGCTTGGGGGGCACTTTTTTCATTGCCAATGTAACTTTGAACAGTCACTAAGCGAACTGTTGTAAGTCAAAGACTACCTGTACTTCATCACTTTTTTCCTTTTTTTTTTTTGGTCATCAAGTTTTCGGCACCTTGCTAGGCGACTGGTGTTACTCAGATATTGCCATATCCTAAAAGTGGTACAATGGGTGAAAAGGTTGAAAAGCCCTGATCTATAGTAGACTTCAGTGTATCATTTATTATTCAAATTCTTCAACTGTATTTCCTTAACAAACACATGTAACTTGTAGTATCTTCTTTGGTTTAAAATGGAATATAGTTTAGTCAACATGCAAATTGATGAGATTAGCAAAGAGACAGAGAGAGGGAGAGAGAACCATAATCTGGGTTTTACAATTTAATATATAAGAACTGGGTCCTATTTTAAAATCATTGTTCAAAAGCCTTATTGTAACAAATGTGTCCTGGTATGCTCATTCAAATTCAACCCTTATTCCTTTAGAAGCCTTCTGCCTACTCAAATTATATGTCTATCCATAAATATAAGCAGACCATTTTAATTGCATGAGAGGAGGGAATAGACTGTTGAGGTTGGCCAAATATTCCTCTAATGGAAACAGCATTCAAGTAGAGGAAAGCCTGATATAATTACACAATATTATTTTGAAAACTGAATCTAAATCTCTTGTGTTTACTACTGAAAAGGGGTTGTGGAGTGAAGATATTAAAAAGTTAGTGAGAATATTTACTACAACTTTTGCATAAAGCTTGTATCTCTAACCTGATCTTTGTGACATAAATATTAGCAGGCTTATTTCCATTTCATCTCTCATAGAACCACTGCTGTCCTACAGCAATAACCAGCATCAGAATAGAGCTATTTGCTGCTGTCATAAATAAGAAACGGTGTCAGGGATGTTTTCATTTGACTGAGCAGTAATGGAGTTAATTATACTTCCAGTCTCTTTGTTTTTGATCTGTGTTTCCAAAGTCATCGCAGTGTCCTGAATTCTCCCTGTTCATTTAAACTTTATGAGCCCCCCCCATATATTGTTTAATTATTTTTCCCAGTTTATGCAATAAATTTGGAATTATTATTATTGGTAAGTTTATAATTTAATAATAAATGCTAGCATAATAACAGAAATGGAATATTCTGCCCAAGATTATGAACTTAAATGAGGATGGTGGTGATATGTTATTATCAATCTTGCAGTTTCCCCTAAAGTCAAACCATCAATTTTCTCATATCATTTCATGCTCATAGTATATTTTCCTTTTGTGGCCCTATTAGAATAGAATGAATCTAGCAAATTATTTTTTTTGTTCTCCTTGTGACCAGGCTACATGCAGACTTTCACAGAATTTGACTCATAAAGTTCATGGCCTTCATTCTCTATGCACTAATGCTCAGAATATAGAAAATCAACAAAGTGGTTTTTGTACAGAAAGGCAAATATGAACTGACTGACATAACAGAGGTCTGCAGGATGATTTCTATGAATGGACTAGATCAACTGAAGCATGTTGAGTAGAGCAACACAACCATGTGTTCACAAGGAACAGAAAAAAATAGAAAGTAAGATGTTGCAGTTAACTTATTAAATAAAATTAAATTCCTGCTCCAAAATCAAAATAAATAAAGCTGGAAGTGCAATAAAAGCATCTAGGTTAAAATAAATAGACGAAGAACAATGACAAGCACATTTTGAGTGTCTGCTATCAAGTTGTTTTAATCCCCCATAAGCTGCCCAGAGTCACAGTGGAGTGGGCAGCCTTGGAGATTAATAAATAACATTTAATTTTTAAAATATGATGTCATCTCTGAATAGGAACATGTGTTTTAATAAGCAATTGTGAAGAACACAGTGAAGGGACAAAACTTAAGTTTGAAATTGATAGAGACAAGGTTAGATAATTCCTGTTACTTTTTTAATAAATATTTTATTAATTTTCTAATTTTACAATCATGAGTACTTAATAAACCATGTGTTGTCTGGGTCTATTGGTAATTCAGTGGTACATATTAATTTTCTCAGTCTAGTTCCAATACTACACCATCTTCATCACATTTTTCTGGAATTATACATAATATCAAGAGTGTCAGTTTATAATATCTTTTCTAGCCAGAACATACCTCAATTGTATTTGCACTTAAAATCCATTTGTTCAATCAATATCCTGTTTTCCCCGCTTTTTAAAATTTTAATTTCCCATCATTGCTCAAAATGTCTCTATCGTTTATAATTATTTCATAATAAATTATATTTGGGTAACCAAAAGCTTCCCTTATTCAAACCCTTTTATTTCCCATCTCATAACAGAGTATAATATTCTAGTTACAAATCCTATCCTTCTAATTATAATACTTTTATTTCTAACAATTATCTATTTTCTTAACCATATTCAAACATCTGTTTAATAGTATAATATCCCATCTAATAGGTGAAAACCACTATTTTCTTCAGTCTTAATCTAGCTTTCTTTCTTTGTCAAATAACTTTCCAAGTCAGTGCATTTGAAATCATCAAGTAATTCTTCCTCTGTTTTTATATATATTGTTTGGGATGAGGAAGAGAATTTGACTGAAGTATTTTTGGAAGAACACTCAACCCATTTATATTCATTAAACAGCTTCCATCCTTCTCCTTCAGTTTTTCTTTTCATTTCTTGTTTGTCAATATTCAGCATTTCTCCTAACAGCTTTATCATCTATTCGATCAGCTCTTCTTCCTTATCCTCAAATGTGTTCTGAGATCTTGACAAGTAAAATATCTTTTCCATTTTCAGTGTTATCACTGCATCTTCTAATTTTTCATTTGTCTGTAATTGTCTGTTAATTCCTTCCTTTAGGTCCTCCATTTTTGGATCCATTTCTTCTAATTTTCCTTCTGTTTTCTGTGTTACTAGTTCCTTGTTTATAGTCATTGTCTGAATTTGTAAGTTTAGGTTAAAAAAATTGTTCTTTTATCTCATTTACATTATTTTTAGTCTCATCATGAAATAAAACAATTGTCTCTTGGATTGATTTCAACATAGAAAGAATTTCTTTCTGAGATTCATTAACATTTTCTTGCTGGTATATCAAGCTGGGGGCTTTGGAGACAAGTGTTAAATATGTTTTTTACCATTTGTGGCTAAGTATGGAACACCCATTTTGTTTTTGTATGTAGTCTTTATAATCCAATAAGGTCCCCAACACAGATAAGCAGGTCAAGAGTTTTTTTCCCCTTTTCCCAGCTGCAGTCTGTAAAAGTGAAAGTTTCCAGGAACAACAAAGAGTCTTATCTAAGTCCGGGCTTCAAGCCAAGTTTCCTTTAAGCATAATGGTGGTGATGACCTATAAAGCCCTAAATGGCATGGGTCTGGATTACCTCAGGGAGCACCTGCTGCCAGCATCAACTTCCCATCGTCCTGTGCGCTCCCACAGGGAGGGACTCCTCAGGGTCCTGCTGGTCAGGGAGTGCTGGCGGGCGATCCCCAGGGGGAGAGCGTTCTCTGTGGGCATGCCTGCCCTATGGAATCAACTGCCTGTGGAACTCCGGATCACCCCCGACCTTCGTTCGTTTCTCCGGGACCTAAAAACCTGGCTTTTTGAGTTAGCTGCCCTGGACTGAGGGGTTTTAAAGTTTTTAAATTTTTAATTTTAAATTTTTCTGGGGCTATTAATTTAATTTATTTTAATTTTTATATTGTACTGTTTTAATTTTGCCCTGTAAACCGCCCTGAGTCCTTTGGGAAAAGGGCAGTATATAAATTGAATGAATGAATGAATGAATAAATAAATAAATAAAAAATAAATACATAAATAAATAAATAAATAAATAAATAAATAAATAAATAAATAAATAATAAATTGTAGTGCTGTGATTCACCACTAGATGTCATTGACACCATCTTCCAGCTTTCCAAATCCAAGCCTATTTTACAGACTTTTAATTATCTTTTCTAACAAAAAAGTCTCAAAGGTACTTTTAGTCCCCAAATTTCAAAGCTATATATCTATATTAATTCCAAATTGATCTTGTAGTTTTCCTATTTTCCCCCAAAGCAATAATTCACTGCTTTTCTTTTCCTGAGGGAGCGGGGCAAAAAACTTCCCTTCCCTGTCTCAACTGGGAGGATTCTTTGCTTTGGGCATTCTTTTTTCCAGGAAAGTAGTCTTAAGGTCATAAAAAGGGGATAAAGTCTCACGCAGTTCTATCCACATTGCTCAAAAATTGCTAGTTAGTGCTTATCTTTGGTTGTCAGCAGCTTCTGACTGGCCACACAAATGTAGCCAGTCTTTCCCCTGCCAGTTTGGAAGGCTTCCTCAGATCCAGTGGAAGGGCCGCCACCCCTCCACAATCGACGAGGGTCCCGTCCTTCTTCATTCCCTCTCCAGGGTGACTTTCAACCCTTTTTGGGATTCCCAGCAGGGCAAAATTGAATGTGGAAGGCAGAGCTCCATCTTCCTGCATCTGTTACACTGTGACATCTAAGCAGAAGTCCCCATAATTCCTGTTACTTTAAATGAGTTGAAATTTCCAGATAATTTGCATCTTAGAACTCTGAGGAAACTGGAAGAGAGCAAATGCTGTCCTTATATTCAAAAAGAAGTGAAAAATCTAGCAAGAGAGAGACCAGGTTATGTGCCACTTATACCTGGAAAGATTTTAAAGCAGTTCATAAAGATATTAAGCTGTAAGCCCTCTGAAAACAGTAAAATAATTGTTGAAATCAGTATGGATTTGTCAAAAACCACTCTTTCCAGAATAAACTTATCTCATTTTTTTTGATTGGGTAATTTTCTTAATTGACTTTGGAAATTCTGTAAACACAATATACCTTGATTTGAGCAAAGAAATATATCTTACAACTTGTTGATTAGTAAGTCAGTTAAATATGGGTCAGAGAGCATGACAATTCAGTGGATTCATAGCTTGCTCAAAAATGTGCTCTAAGAGTGCTCATCAATGTTTCCTCAACAAACTGGAGAGGTGTTAAATGGGTTGCCAAAGGATCAGCTGTGGGTCTGCTCTTCAGTATTTTCAATAATCATTTGAATTAAGAGACAGAGGGAAGCAGATAATACAAGAGCTGATACTCTAGAAGAATACTTGTCAAACTGTGAACCACAACCCCTTGAGGGATCATGATAAAATCTGTGGGGTGTGTGCAAATTTCTGGATGACCAGAAAGATTGTAAGGCAAATAAGGAGTGTATCATCTGTTGAAGTCCTAATTCCTGGGTAAGGTTTGAGGGATACAGGCCACACTGCACCTAATACATGGCTAGTGAAGATGAGAAGCATAGGAGGGGACTCTTCAGAATCAGCAAGAGAGCATATACCAAGGTCATCACTTTGGGAATTGACTGGGGAAAATGGCATACTTGCTTGGTGATAATCCTTATTAATTATCAAGGATTGGGTATTGTGTCTGATTCTGAGAAAACTTTTTACAAATGATTCAACAAAAATTGGAACAAATTCAGAGACGGGAATAAAAATGATCCAGGCCTAGAAATTAAGATCTTACGATGAAGGATTAAAGGAGCTAAATATATTTTGCTTTCAGGAAAAATATCTAGGTGCCATATGAAATCACTCTTTGAATTCCCGGAAGAATGTAATACAGAGAAAGGTCATATATAGGGGGGGGGAAAACTGCCCAGAACCTGACTTGGTTCTTAAAGTCCTTGTGTGTAGGTAGGTGCCTTTCATCCTCCATAAATTCTATGTTCTATTAACCTTGGAACTTCAGCTGAGTAGCAACTAGGAGTATAAAACAATTATCATGGATTTCTTGAGAAGCGAATTGGTAGAATCCCCTATCTGCCATGACCTACACTGTACAAAGAACAGAGCTCACTGGTGTCCATCATATTCTTAGTTAAAATATGCACCCTACCCCATCCCCAAATCATATATTTAATTTGTGTACCTTGGTAGAATATTTATTGAAGATGGGAATATAGGTGGAAAAAATTTAAGGAATGCAAAGGTAGTGGGTAGTACATAGTACATTAATGTTTGCCAAAAGAGTAAAATGATTGTGTTCAAGGGCATATTCCCACCCATATGGGTAAGTCAAGAGAAAATGAAGGTTAGATACTGTGGGAAAGAGATATTTTTAACAAATGTGGTAAAACAATAAGAAACAGGATCTAGAATAAATGGGTACTGAATATATATGAACTGAATGAATACAAAAGTGAGTAACCAGCATGAAAGAAGTACCACTGATGTCCTTTGGTTATGTCAATAAAATGAATAAGGATTGAATGGCAAAACAAATATATGAAGTTAATGGATCAAGAAGAAAAGGAAGACTGGTTGGATGAAGTGGATGAGAACCTCAAAAAGAGAGGTGACAAGTTTAAAGAGCCAAAGGCAATATATGAAGCAGTATACATGTGTGATGTTAAGTAAGGATAATTTGCAAACATACCATGCTATGGGAGAGGTATAATGAATAGGATTTGTGTAAATTAGATTTAGCTATCTTTTCTTATCATATGACTTTAATATTTTGGCTTACACTTTCCTACCCTCTTTCTGCACTTTGAATAATGTTGCTTAATCCAAAATGGAATAGTGTGATGAGTATATCTGTACTGCATTGCATTGCATTGTGGAAGTTTACTTTTAGAACTTTGTATTAGGAAAAAATGCAAATCAATCTCCTCTGCATATAAATGACAGTTGTGAAAATTTTCCATAACTTTGGACATAGGTTTTTCTCATCAAAGAGAAATATCGTTGCTGCCACTAATGATCTTCAATTTCTCTCTCAGAACTTTCTCAAAAAAGGGTTGGAATTCAGTCAGAATTACAGCTCTTCTGTTATTTTCAATGATAATGGATTTATTCAAGCTTTACCCTTTTTTGGGAAGTCAGGCTTTGTGTGTGTGTGTGTGTGTGTGTGTGTGTGTGCAGATGCACACATATATGTATTCTCTTCATTCCTCCTGGCTTTTTTTCATCAGTTTTACATATTGAGCTATGAAGAACTATTTTCAACTTTGAAGAGCATTTGAGCATGAAGAACACATTTCTTGATGTCGTTAGCTACAAAATTGGCATGTAGGTGGACTCGCAGTTACACAGTACGAAGGGGGGGGGCAATGTCTTAAATCCGCTGTTTATTACCCAGGAAGTTCTGATCAAGTTTATGTTTCTAAAGATTTCAACATATCAACTCAACTGAGGAATTAGGACAAGCTATTGTAAATATGAACCATCAAAGCACCAGCCATTTCAATGAAATGAAGCAAATCAATTGTTTTCCATAAAGGTGCCTTTCATGTCTCCTTCCTTAGCTTGTCTATTTCCTTACTAGTTGTAGCATTTTTATATATTTGACAATGATGCGAACTACATTAACATTAGGTATGTGTTCTTTCTGTCATTTTAAAGATCACCGATCTCATTAGTACAGTTGGATACTTTAACATAAATGACTGAATTATATACATACTATATATATTTTTAGGGGACGCGGTGGCTCAGTGGGTTAGGACGCTGAGCTTGTCGATCGGAAGGTCGGCAGTTTGGCGGGTCGAATCCCGAGTGCCGCGTAGCAGAGTGAGCGCCTGTTACTCGCCCCAGCTTCTGCCAACCTAGCAGTTCGAAAGCACGTCAAAATGCAAGTAGAAAAATAGGGACCACTACGGTGGGAAGGTAACAGCGTTCCGTGCGCCTTTGGCGTCTAGTCATGCCGGCCACATGACCACGGAGACGTCCTCGGACAAGCGCTGGCTCTTCGGCTTTGAAACGGAGATGAGCACCGGCCCCTAGAGTCGGAAACGACTAGCACGCATGTGCGGGGGAACCTTTACCTTTACCTTTATATATATTTTTATCATAATGTTTTGCATTTCTGGAGTTTTATTTTCTATTGAATTATTTATCTATACCAGTAGCAGATATAGATCTCAATTGAAAAGCTGAGAATGAATGGAAAGTAATGAAATGAAATTTTATTTAAACAATCTGACTCCTTTTGCCTGGGAGAGTTCTTTTAGCTATAAAACCTGATAATGCGTATACCTGCAGAATCTATGTCAAGGTATAAAGCAACCTTTGTACTACAAATCCAATGCTAACACACTCAAGTATACATTGATTTATCCAATTTGGGAGCTTAATTGATATGCAAAATGGTGCTTCTATAGTTTCTGTGATTTATAATGTTGTGCCAAGTTTTGTGTCAGGTTTGTACCATCACAAACCACAAGCATTTGACTGTTGCTTCTTAGATTAGGCCATCTGATTGTGCTTGGAGAAAATAACTTGGTGGGAATGATGATGGATTCGCAGGTCCTTCCTCAGAGTAACTTTTATAATCAGATCACTTTGGATCTTTGGATGGCTGTCAAAATGTGGAACACCGGGAGAATTCTGCCAGAAAGTTGAGAAGGTCAAGAGAACATTGCAAATACTGGAGAACTGATCTGAATAAGGAACTGCAAGGATAAAAACAAAAACAAAATACAGAATGAAATAACGGGATGTGTTAGACTCCAAAGAATAGCGGTTGAAAGACATCACCAACAACACCACTTGACGGAATGATTGAAAAAGATCTAGAGAGATCTTGGGAAGTGAATGTCACTCACCTTTCCTTTCTTACCATAACCAACTTCTTCACTTCTGGCAATTCAAAACTAAAAATGACATACTTCTACAGGTCTTGGTTGTCTGGCCTTGATTATGAGTAATTTATTTGTATCACACCTTTATTCTTTTCCAAATTACTCAAAGCGGTGAACATAGTCAACACATCTTTCCTCCTATTTTCCCCACAACAACAACTTTGTGAGGTGGGTTGCGCTGAGAGAGAGTGACTGGCCTAAGTTCACTCGGCTGTTTTTCATGACTAGGAAGGAAAGAAAGAAGGAAGGAAGGAAGGAAGGAAGGAAGGAAGGAAGGAAGGAAGGAAGGAAGGAAGGAAGGAAGGCCTTTAAGAAGAAATAAGAAGAAAATAAGCCTAACAAAACAACTGCTGTTTTGGCTTCCCTAATCAAATCACACATCACTGGATGATGTATGTTTCAGGTTGGACTCATTCACCATTGATAAATTGCAACATATAGTGTGACTATCACTGAGATATCTTTAGAAGTCACCTCGAGTCCTGATTACACAAATATATTTCTCCTCTATACACTCCTTGGTATATGGCAGTTTTTTCAATAAAAGACAGCATTGCCCATTCAGTATGCTGTTTTAGACTCAACAGCTCAATTGTAATGTCAGCCATGAGATAAACTGCATGGTCCAGACATCTATGCAGTTTCAGAACTGCTCTGGTCACATTAAAATTCCCATCAGTTTCAGACAAGCACTTGAAAGAAAAGTATGAAGCCCCAAATACCACCACTTGGTTCTTAGAAATATAAGGCCCAAATTTAAACATGGCAGCCCAGCAAGGAAAAAATGAATGGATTGCCTTAATGATTCCACAGCAGAACTGAAAAATGTAAATGTTGACTGAATATGTATTGAAATGCTTCTGATGAGACCCACATAGAAATCTATAACTCCCCAGAAAGTTATAGTTACCTATGTATTCTCTGTATATCCATGTTTGAACATGAAATATCTGATACAAATATCCAGCTGAATTGATGGCTCTACAAATCCTTCCTATCTCATCTTTTGGTGCAGCAAGTAATATAGGAAGTTTGTGCTGTTACGCTTACAAATTGAGCTAAAAGCTAATTGTATCCCTAAGGACTATTAAATTTTATATTGTGAACCCCTTAGTGACTGAGTATCTATCTAAATAACACATTTTTGGTTCATAGTGATTATTTTTATCTATCTATCTATCATCTATCATATTTCAGACAGATTGTTTTTATATATTTACAACTTTCTATGAAGTTGAATTGCCACAATTCTCATTCACAAAGCCAGAAAACCCATTTTGCATATTAAGCCATTTGCAAATACAATTCATATTTGTATATTTTTTAATATTTTTTTTAAAAAAATTAAAATATTTTAAAGTATAATCTCCCTGCCAAAATAGTAATAAGATATGAGCTGAAGGAAGAAGATGAAGACAGATTGACTTTCATGTCAATATTAAATAAACTTGTTCGGAGATTTAGGGTGGAAAATTCAGAATGGCTGCAACCCAAATCAGTCTTTCAATATGAACAGAATACTACATTGAATAATTCATGTAAATATCACTCAATATTTCCCCACCCTCACTTAGTAAAAAAATAGGGTATTATCATGGACAGGGATACAACATTTTTAAGATTTCATTGAGATAATATCTTCTTCCCATCACAACAAAGGAAAATTTATAACATAAACTTGGAAGTTTATGTTCAGGGGCCCAAAGCCAAGTGGATACAATTCTGACTGTTTAATTCTGTTTAGTTTTTTAAATTAGTCAAATTATCAAAACAGAGTCAAATATGGTTGATGCTTGGATTTTTTAAAAAAATCACTTGGGACCAAGAGGAAATCTGAAGCTTGTAAGATTGACTGGGAGGTGACAAACATCTTGAAAGAAAACAGTAGAAAACTGCTTCTGTATGGATGCATTTAAGGAAATGGCTTGGATAGGTTCATTTAATCCTGAGAAATGGAGCTTGATTAGACTACATTAAATTACCTTTAACACAAGAGCAGTTGAAAAGCATGAAGCGATTATGGGGGGGGTGTTAGAAGATAAGAAATTAGGATTACCATATCTGGGGCTTCGAATATTCAGACAACTAAAGTTGACCACAGAGCTCAAGTTTGTATGTCATTTAGTGGCAACCAGGGTCAACACATTTCAAAAAAAGATTGAGGCGTTGATCGCACAGTTCTGCCAGGTATCTCGACTTTTCAAATCTGATATACTAACACAGAGAAATGCTAGCTGAGGAATTCACAGTTGAAGTCATGTACCCAGATATTCTTTCTATGGGTATTAAGGACTGGTCTATGAAAGGACTGGTCTATGAAAGCTCAAATAGTAAAAAGGTGAGCTGGCCAGGACTGTGGGAAGACCCAGCTGACCAGTTTCTTAAACAGAACCACATGGCAAAATGAACACAAAGAACCTTTGGTTTGTGTATTCTTCCCCACTCTGGATTATTAAATAGTACTGTAATGGTTTTCTCCCTCTTGAAAAATATGGAATATATGGAAGACCAAAACAACTACGTAGACAAAATAAGGGCTCTTTTGTTATCCCCAAAGAGACCCCAATTATAATTCTCTTCTTGGCATCATGTCCATAATTCTGGGTATTCACCTAGTACAGGGAGAATGTTAAATTACTTGTTTGTTTGTATTTTGGTGCAGTGCTAGACTCCTTGCTATTAAAAGCCTGCATTTGTTTAAGCTCTCTTCCCCCTCCCCAACTCCCCCCCATCTTCCTTTCATTTTCCCTGTGGCACATGCATTAGGCAAGGCTAAGTGGATAATGGGCTAGAACAATCATAAGGATAATGGTGGGTTACAGAAACAATTATGTAAGGAATAACACATGACAGGTGATCTAATCAGAAATATAGAGGCCAGTTGCTGTCTCCCCAGGAAAATGATGAGCCACCAGGGTAAAGGGCCAATGCATTTTACCAGACACACCTTATGTGTTGTTTGTGTTAACACTTCTGCCTTTTAATCCATCAAACCACACTGTTTATTATTATGTCTGTTGGTGTTTATGTATAAATCTTTCTCTTAAGAGCAGCATAGAAGTTTTTGTAACTGGGCATCCAAGTTCCAACAGTGGCCAACCAGATGCCTATGCCCAAACAGGACATTGGGGCAATAGTCATCTTACATGCTAGCTCCACAGCAGCTAGAATTGAGAGCCCTACTGCTGCTTTGATTTGCAGGCAACAGATAGCCATGAGGACTAATGGTAATTGCTTGATTCATATGTATGGGTGGGGCAGGTGGCAAGTTATGATAGGCCAATTGTCCTGTTAGGTAAGCAGGATAATTCTTGGCTTTAAATGGTGGGCATGACCAAGCAATCAAGCTGTTTTAGACATGCATTTGGATGTTAAACAGGTAGAGCTTACATTGATTTGAAGCTGGTGACCATTCCTGTGGATGTCCCTGGTTTCTTTCAGATTAATACAGCCTTGAAGGCCACACTTGGAATACTGCATCCAGTTTTGGTCACCACGATGTAAAAAAGAGGTTGAGATTCTAGAAAGAGTACAGAGAAGAGCAACAAAGAGCAACAAAGCGGACTGGAGGCTAAAACATACAAGGAACGGTTGCTGGAATTGGTTATGTCTAGTTTAATGAAGAGAAGGACTAGGGGTGACATGATAGCAGTGTTCCAATATCTCAGGGACTGCCACAAAGAAGAAGAAGTCAAGCTATTCTTCAAAGCGCCCGAAGGCAGGACAAGAAGCAATGGATGGAAACTAATCAAGGAGAGAAGCAACCTAGAACTAAGGAGAAACTTCCTGACAGTTAGAACAACTAACCAGTGGAACAACCTGCCTCCAGAAGTGGTGAATGCTCCAACACTGGAAGTTTTTAATTTAATTTAATTTAATTTAATAACATTTATATACCGCCCTTCTCCCTGAGGACTCAGGGCGGTTCACAGGGCAGAATAAAATAGCGAATACAAACATTAAAATAAGATTAAACAAATTGCCCTAGTTAAAAACAATATAAATACAACACTAAAAACCCCCAGAAAAGTTAAAAAACGAAAAATAAAATAACCCCAACACTCCCCCTCAGGCTAGGCCGGCTTGTACAAACAGAAATGTCTTGAGATCGCGACGAAAGGAGCGAAGATCGGGCGCCATCCGGAGCTCAACCGGTAGCTGATTCCACAGCTCCGGAGCGCCCACAGAGAAGGATCTCCCCCTGGGGGCCACCAATCGGCATTCTCTGATCGGTGGCACCCTGAGGAGGCCCTCTCTGTGGGAACGCACAGGGCGCAGGGAGCTTGATGCCGGCAGCAGATGTTCCCTGAGGTACTCCGGCCCCATGCCATGGAGTGCTTTAAATACCGTTACCAGTACCTTGAATCTCACCCGGAAGACAACTGGCAACCAATGCAGCTCACGGAGCAGAGGCGTAACGTGGGAGTATCGGGAGGCTCCCAACACCACTCTCGCGGCTGCATTCTGTACCAGTTGGAGCTTCCGAGTAGTCCTCAAGAAGTAGTCCTTAAGAAGAGACTGGATAGCCATTTGTCTGAAATGATATAGGGTTTCCTGCCTGAGCAGGGGGTTGGACTAGATGACCTCCAAGGTCCCTTCCAACTTTTTATTATTATAAGAAAAATTCAATCCCCAGCATTAAGGATTTCAAGAAATTACATTCAAATTGGGGAATGTTCTTTGCCATAAATCAGGGGTCCCCAACCCCAGGTCCATGGACTGGCACCAGTCCATGGCATGCCGGAAACTATGCCGTATAAACAAGCAAAGCCCCATCCATGGGATGCAGGCAGCACAAAAACCATGCCCCCTCTGGTCCACGGAACAACCTCTCTCCACAGAACTTGGCCCTGGTGCCCAAAGTTCATCACCTGTTTTGATAATGGATTCTACTGTTAAACTGGTCTCTAAGTAAGTTAGGATCATTCTTCGGTATCCTATAATAAAGAACAGGTCTTAATTTTCTTTTGAATGATCTCTTTTAACACTTGATAAGCATTATTGAAGCTCTCCTAGATCATCTTTTCTCAAGGCTAAATATATCCAATTCCCTCAATCTCTTTATAAAATGTCATTTATAGTATCTTGATCATCTTTGTTTCTTCTTTTTGAAGCAATTTCACCAAATCTTCCCTAAAATGTGATATCTGAAACCTGAGACCATCTCCAAGAGTCTGGCCAAGACAGAATAGAGGGGCACTATTGCTTCTTGTGATTCAGATTTTCATTGATGGCAGAATAACCTAAAATGGCATTTATTGTTTTCCCAGCCAAGTCATATGGATGAGCCGTATCCATCTTCTAATCAACTTCCAAAATCTTTTTCACAAGTATTGCTTGTGTAGTACTTGGATAGAGACTCTATCCTCTGTGTATTTAATTTCTTTTTCTTAAGTGAACAACTTTGCACTTGTTTGTATTATATTTTGTTTCATTACATGCAATGTACTTCTCTTACATTTTGTTTCTGATTCTATAGTATTTAGTATTCCATTTAGTTTTATGTCATGCATATCTCATAAGCATCCATCTATCTCTTCATCCAAATTATTAGTGAAAATGTTCATGACTGCAAAGGACAGGAGCAAAGCCTGTGCTCTATCTTTTGAATACAAATAATTCATGAACATTTTTTTAGGACAGCTTTCAAGCCAGCTGTGAATCTAGTAGACATGCCTTTGAGTCCATTCTTAGCAAGTTGGCCTGACACAGATGGCCTAAGAAGAATGTCTTACTAACCAGGGCTGCCAAAGACTACTCCATCAATGCTTTCCAACCATATTCCCATTCTCCTGTGGGAAAATAGAAGAGATCCTGTTCTGTGGCTTTTACAAGCGGGCATCTTTTAGAAGGGGTGTTCCTACTGGTCCTAATGCCTGGATTGGCTTTTATTGAGAAAAGCCTCAAGTTGCCTGGCATTGTAACGTCAAAGAGTTTCTGAATAAGTGGTTGTTAACTGAGCACAATCTGTAAAGGAGTGTTAAAAAAAGAGAGAGATAAATGCAGGAGACTGATTGTGAAATAGGTTGTTTCTTTAACAAAATACACAAGATAATGTCAACTAAATCAGAAGGGCGGATCTAAACAGGCTGTGATATAGATTTTGTCGTAAGAGTTTTTATAATTTTTTGCAGATAGAAACCAAGATGCATTCTGGAACAACAATAATTGCTCACAGTAGGATGAAGAGCTATGAGGCGGGCAGTTACCATTCCTGCCACTTCTAAGAACAAAGCTAGCAAGCAGCTTATTAAAAACAGCCTGATGGAATCAGTAGCCCAGTCTGCAAAAGCCACCCAAGAACAATTCTGTTTTAATAACTTTTACTTTGTATTTCATTGAAATTGAGTCATCAAAGCCTTCCAGCTCCTGCAAGACAGATTTTAGCCTGAGAGCTTGGAGTAATTATCCTACTGGATGTTAGCCTGTGTAGCTATTTCAACCTCGTTCATCATTTCAAACAGCTACATACTCTGCCTGCTAATTTCATCAGATGGATTAGCCTCTCTTAGTTGTCTATCTTTTTTTTTAATTTCTTGGGGGTGAAATATTGCCTTCTTCCCATTTTAATAAGCTGAGCAGGCATGCACCACTGCACCGCTTCTGCCTCCTATTTCTTTCAGCTCAGGGAATGATCTACTGGGGGAAGATGCAAAAGTAAATGTGAAGGTGAAAAACTTGACCACTTTTACCTGCAGACTCAAAGCAGCTGCTTTCAAGCTGTTTCCAAAACAAAATAAAACCCAAACAAACAAACAAACAAGCTTCTTCCTCCCAACTCAAAATCCATCTTCTTATTAGTTCATAAAGTATGGAAGATTGTTCTCTTTCATCATATATTTGCTCCTTTCATGCCTAATGTTAATCAAATTTCATTTCATTTCATTTATTGGATTTTTATACCGCCCTTCTCCCGAAGGACTCAGGGCGGTGAACAGGGCATATAAATAGAAATACAAAAGTTAAAAAAAGATTAAATAAATTGCCCAATTAAAACAATCAAATATAAAAAACCCATAAAAAACCCAGACATTCCCCCCTCAGGCCAGGCCAGCTTGTTTGAATAAATGGGTCTTTAACCCGCGCCGGAAGGAGCGGAGATCCGGTGCCATCCAGAGCTCCACCGGCAGTTGGTTCCATAAAGCCGGGGCGCCCACAGAGAAGGGGGCCACCAGCCAACATTCTCTGACCGGAGGCACCCTGAGGAGGCCCTCTCTGTGGGAATGCACAGGGTGGAGGGGAGTCGACACCGGCAGCAGGTGGTCCCCGAGGTATTCCGGACCCATGCCATGTAAGGACTTAAAAACCATCACCAAGACCTTGAACCTCACCCGGAAGATAATTCCTCAGACTCAAGAAAAGATCTCATCATAGCAGCATGTATGATGTGTCATTACCAGAAGATTAACAGTACGGTCCTATATGTGAATATAGGTTGACTCAGCCTTCCATCCTTCCGAGGTAGGTAAAATGAGGACCCAGATTGTTGGGGGCAATTAAGCTGACTTTGTAATAATGCCGCTTGGGGTGTGTGTGAAAGCCCTAATAAGCAGGCATATACATAGAATGAAGGCTACTGCTAAGCTTGTAAGCCGCCCTGAGTCTTCGGAGAAGGGCGGGATATAAATGGAATAAAAATAAATAAAAAATAAAAAAATAAATATAAGTCCAGCTGAGTTTAATGGAGCTCCCTCTGAGGAAGTGCCAAGTTTCTCATGAGGCAAAATGAATTCTCTGCCTCAGGAAGTGAGTTAAAAAGGCTGATATCCTGGGCTAGTATCTCTGCTCAGACTCCCTTCTCCATCCCTAAAGAGTGAAAACTGTGGAGTAGCTGATCACGAACACTTCCCATTCTTATGGGGTTTGTTAGAGTACTGTTAGACAATGGAACAACAATCTCCTAAGGAATATTTTTCTGTGCATGAGGAGGCAGAATGTTTCCCCTGCCCCCATGACAATGGCGGAGAGAATTCAAATCCACTGTTCCCATGGTTTCCAAAATCCCAGGTTTTGTACAGATGGCAGACTCAATTCTCCACCTCTCTTTTAATTGCAGTTCCTATTTCATTCTCTTCATACAACACCCGCATCAAGAAAAACAGAATGGACTGAAAGATGTCTTTCGCTCCAAAGGAGTCCTTCTACCCCATAGGATCCATCCATTTATTTAATATTTTTTCCAGTGATTTATATTTTTCCTTCCAAATGAGATGCTTGCTATGACCTAAATAAAGTTAGTTTGAGTATTGTACTGGTTCTATCAACTCTCACCTGTCTAAATCTCCAATAGAAATTTGTGTCTAATATAAGGGTGCAAAGAAAAGCATACAATTCTTACCTGATTTGTACTTGTATCTCTATGTAACATTTCTCTACTATTTTGAGGTTCACCAATCACCAAGAACTTTAGAGAGTGTAGACCTGCCCAAGGTAGGAAGAACAGTAAAAACTGGAGGCTTTTTTAAAAAAAACACAAGTATTTTCTACTACTTCACAGGTTGCCATTATTGTGAATTTTGATTTGCGTGCCAGGAACTGCACTTCACCCCACAAAAAAACAACAGAACCAGATAGGAATAAAATGAAAATTGATTAAATTAATTAACCACATCCTTGCAGTTGGCACATTGGCTTGTGTATTAATTGCCACAATATGCTGTGTGAACATATTATATCTGGGCTACAGGCCCTACATTTGGTTACTTTTGAATTCCTGGATGCAATTTAAAATGTTGGTTTCAAGTAATAAAGTCCTACATGGGTGAGCATTAAGATATCTCCAGGTAGGAGATGGCCAGGCTGAGCCTGAGGGAGGGGTCAAGGGCATCATCAATTTGGAGTCCTATCGCAACCACAAGAGATCTAAGTCTTGCCCTCCTTGAATTCCGTTGATTCTTATCTACTGCCATTTGAATGTGAGACTTTTCATTACTCTGCTGACCTTCCAGAACAAGCGGAACTCTTCCAGAGGTGTTTTTTAACTAATTAGGCAATGCCATAGGAAAGTTCTTTGTGTTTGTTTTTATTGATATGTATTATTGAAGTCATGCTTTCTATTTAGCATGGATGTTTTATTTGTGGTATGCTGCTAAGAATCATAACATTGTGGGCACTGTCAGAATAAAAATTACCATTATGAGTTCACTTTTGGTGCACTAAAATCTCCAAGGCTTTGGGGAAAATGCATAGAGTCTGGGTCAGAAGTTGTACTGTCCTCTGCTAGCAAAAAGCCTTAGAGAAGATTGACTTGCCGGAGAATTATTTTAGAAGCACCCTTTGGAGTTCATTCATAGTTCAACAGAAATAGCACTTTGTTCATTTGGCTGAAATGTATAACTTAGTGAAAAAGTAAATGATGCTCATTAAAAAGTTATTTTTATTTGTGGGAATGGATATCATCTGAGAATTAATGCACTAAAATCCCAGTCCTGTTAATTGCAAGACTATAACTTGGTTCAAGAAGAAAGAAATCCAGGAATTAAGATCTAATGCTTGCTAGAAAGAGATCTTTCAATTATATTTAAATTACATAAGTAGTTAGACAAGATCCATATCATTTGCAAATAACCTTGATCTTAGGACTCTTTAATATTTTTGGTGATGTTCTTTTCATTTTTGCAGATTTGTAACATTAGTTATGGTTCACCACCAGTATGAAGATCATCAGTATGAAGTCAAATGGATTAATAGGACAGCAGTACTGTACCAAGGGAGCTTCCAACTATTTTATCTGTGAATTTTCGCTGTAGCTTTCATTGCCGCAGACTTCAGCATAATCTTCTGCTTTTGGTGGAACTAAGATGGCTCCCTTTAAAGAGAAGACATAAACAACGTGGGCCTAGAAACATTATGAAAATAGTCAGCTTCAAATTGCTGAATGGGCCTAATGGTTAGACTGCCACATTAGGGGATGGGCTTTTGGTGTGATCTAATATCATGCTTCTAATATTCACAGAATGAAACCCAATGTAACTCAATAGTAAAATGGTAATGCCATGAGAGGTAGAATATATGAATTGAATTCCATCATGGAAAAATGAACTTTAACTACCACTGGACGGACTCTCTACCACTGGACCGATGTCTGGCTTCTTCATCATACTGGCTTAACATAGTGTATAAAAATGAAATATTTCTGTACTAAAATGACCATACTACTTTATTTCTTACTCATCCATTCTTTTTGTAAATATGTAGGTTTTCTGCCTAACTGATTAGTCAAGAAATATCTTTCTTCTGATAGAGCACAAACCAAAAATTACTTCTGCACAAGAGGATTTGGACCAGCTATAACAGTAGGTCCACCTAGTATAGTCTCCTCTGGTTTGGAAAAGCATAGTATTTAATAGGAGATTTTCTATCTGCTATATACAGTAAAAGTTCCTATGTTCTTTACATCTTGAGTTAGACAATCAGTTTGTTATTTAGATTTATATGTCATTCCAGGTTCTGAATAGACTTCTACAGTATATCCTTCCAATGCACATTAGTTTTGTACTTTTGCTTGGTTGGACATGAAGACAATTATTTACGATGAAGACAACTGAGTGTAGAAAAAATATTTGAAGAAATAGAATACATGTCTTCAAAACAAATTTAGTGTACCAGAAAGATGGCTAGGGTTAATTCAATATAATATAGAAGCTTTCAATTAGAGTTAAAATATGTCTTTTAAATGCAAATAAAGAAAAATGAAGGGCATTCATGTGATTGACAGTCTCTTCAAATAGAAATGTTACTATAATTAAGCAATAACATATGAGCAAGTATGCATTATGACAAATTGGAAGTCTGGCTGATTAGATTGAGCATATAAACTGTCAGTATAATTATCACATTTTAATAATTTTTCTCATTTTTTTAAATAACAGCATTGTCTTCAGCCTCATTTGGTGCTTATTAGATTGATATTCTAAGAGAAACCATACAACATAAAATATGTCCTTTAATAGGATGAACTTTAGATAAGACTTCAGGTATGCCTATAAACATTTATAATGATGGCTGTTGTGGCTTCACATCCTTCCTCATCTCCTGTCTCATTTAATGTCATGTGGGTGTTTCTTTGATCATGATGAAATATGTTTAATTGAACATGCCCTAGCAAAGTGTCGTGCTGAACTATGATGAATTACCACACATAAAATGTTTTTGCATTAAAACAATAAGGATCTCTTTACCTTTGGCCCTTGTTTAGAGACAATTTCAGGTTCAGACGATGGGAATGAGTCAAAGATAATGTGAAGCCCTACATAAGAAAGCTTTGGTAGTGTCGATGTTCTCATACAAAAAAACTAAACAGGATTTTTTTAAAAAAATGCCTTTAGAATTTTTATCTCCAACCTGATTTCTAAGAAAAATCTTGCTCCGGAAAGAGGTTATTCAACCATTTGTCTCTATTGAAATTCCCTTCAGGAACAAATAGACACTTTGGGTAAAGGCAGAAATAATTGGAACTTTGTGTGTGTGTGTGTGTGTGTGTGTGTGTGTGTGTGTGTGCGCGCGCGCACACGTGCATGAGTGTGCACCATCAAATTAGTGTTGACCCTGGCAACTCCCTGGGCAGTCCCTGAAGTTTTCTTAGCAAGATTTCAGAACTTGTTTGCCATTGCCTACTTCCTGTGGCTAAAAGAAAATGACTGGCTCAAGATTATCTATGGAATACCACTTATGTTGAAATTTCAGGTTCCATGACATTGGATACTATGTTAAATGATATCTAGACAATTAACTGAAGTAGCATGTAACATGTAGAATCTACAATCTAGTAAATTCTAGGTTATAATGAGCAAAGAAAAATCATGAAAGTTGCTTGAAGAGTTTGGCAGCGATTAGCAGAAATTCTCTTGTGCCACAGAGTAGCAAGACAGATGGAAGAATATGATTTGTCATATTATTTCTACCCAAAGACTAGCAGAGAAGGAAATGTCTTAAAGAAGAGGGGAAGAGAGACAGAGAACGTGGGAAAAAGAAAAAAAACATCAAAATTATAGACATATCTTAATAGTTAGATAAAACCTCTGTAATAAACCAAGTTGTTCAAAGGGAATTAATGGTGAAAATTCTTAATGTTTTGTTAAATTATCTTTCAGTTTATGAAGAACTTGGGCTATTAAACTTGGGCTGTGGGGAAAAAATGTGATAATGTACTCATCAAAGACTGCTTGTATCTCAGACTGTA
The DNA here is from genome assembly GCF_964194415.1 of Vipera berus. Lineage (NCBI taxonomy): Eukaryota > Metazoa > Chordata > Lepidosauria > Squamata > Viperidae > Vipera > Vipera berus. The sequence continues at coordinate 309,312,050 of NC_138202.1, forward strand.
AATACTTGAATACTGAAATTTCTCAAGTCTCAGCCTTTGAATTAACTTTGTACCGATGGAGAGACAAGATCAAATAATATGATTCCAAATGGTCTAGGTTCAATTTGCAGTTTAAAAATTGAATCAGAACAACAGCAAAACAAGAGTGAATGGCAGTTGCATTTTTGTTCGAGGCAGAAGATAAGATTTAATAATAATAATAATAATAATAATAATAATAATAATAATAATAATAATAATAATAATAATAATAATAATAATAATAATAATAATAATAATAATAATAATTTCAGACAAATGGCTATCCAGTCTTTTCTTAAAAACTTCCAGTGTTGGAGCATTCACCGCTTCTGGAGGCAGGTTGTTCCACTGGTTCATTGTTCTAACTGTCAGGAAGTTTCTCCTTAGTTCTAAGTTGCTTCTCTCCTTGACTAGTTTCTATCCATTGCTTCTTGTCCTGCCTTCAGGCGCTTTGGAGAATAGTTTGTTTGGCCAAAATGTTAAAAATGTAGAGCACCAGAAGAAGGGCAATAAAACCTAGTATTTTAATACTGGAAAATTATACTCTGCATTTTGTGCTCACCAAAATTACTTTCAAAAATTCAAAAAAGATTAAAAACATAAACTCTTCTTAAATTGTTTTGATCACATTTCAACTTTCTCGAACATTAATTCCACAAATTTTCTTTTAAGATTTTTATTGAGGTTGTCTCCTGAAATTAATGTCTATTTTAACCAGCGTTGAGAGAACATCTATTCAGATTTGAATCTAGGTTTGAGGGAGCCTTCAGCAAAGTGCTCCTGTGATCTTCTCTCTCCTGTGACGCTGAGTCGTTCCAGGAATACGTATCTGGTGATGGTGATGGCAAATTGCAGCTCACCAAAAGGGCATATGTTGCACGGAACTGCCATTCTTATATTTTTTTTTGTAAACTACTGATTCAGTAGAGCACAAGAAAAAAAGCAAAACAAAATTAAATCCCTTTTTAAAGGAAAGTAGAACAGATACCAGACTTTTTAAGGCAAGTGTATGTGTTGATATTAGGCTAGTATAGATGAATTGAGAGACTGAAATCAAGCAGCAATTTGGCAATCAAATGAAGATACTTCTATCATATGACTTTTCTTGTATCATAACTGTTTAACAGCATGCATTATCAAACTATATAGCAAAGAGTTTAAAAATGAAATTCTGACCAAAACTTATTAAAACCCTTATCTATTTGTTTGTTTGTTCCCCAGCTTTATTATTTTTACATGCAGATTTTGCAGGACAGCAGAAACTCCCTTGAAATATGTATAAAAGGGAAGGAGGGGCACACAGGAGGAAAGTGAGCAGTATCTATAACACTACTTCCCCACCGTGTTCTAACATGGGCAAGATCATTATTATTTTTTATTGGAGTGGAATTAACTTAGAAGTTAAGGCTTAGAATCTATTAACTGGAAGGTGTAATCAAGGCTTGTTCCTACCTACATTATGCATTATTTTATTATTTTACTTTCCTACCATGCTCAGGATTCTTATTATCAAGTTTTCATTTGATAAGAAGTAAAAAAATATTTTTGCTCTCTATTTAGTCTTGTGGTTTTTCTTCTATGGGTCTTAGCTATTCAATATTTTTAAAAGACAAAATAGAGCCCAAAGTGAAATTCACAGAAAAGCTTCTGAAACAATTGTCCATTGTGCAGCTTTCCTACCTTATTCTTTAATAATTGCCCCCAAAAGCAGATGAGTTAGAAGAAAAGCATGGCCAATCATTTTTCACTTGATACATGCACAGTCACATCACTGAAAAAAAGTAATGCGTAAATCAGTTGTAAGCTGCCCAGAGTCATTTGGAAGTTCAGCAGCCTTTTTTTATTATTATTTTACACATACATTGAAGTGGCTACATATGCATGTGAAAACAGCAAGGAACAAGTTCAGGAAAAATTGTACAAGTCTGTAAAAAGATGCATCTTTTGAAAGTGAAAATTTTGGACTTAGTCCTGCAGATTTCAAAACAACTGCTTCAAAGGATTTGGATAGTCTTATAATTATGTTTCATTTTTCACATTTTCATTTGCCATGGCTCCATTTCACCGCACTTTTCTAGTAATTTGCAAATTTGCAAATAAAATATTAAGTTTTTAAAAGTTATTACTAAGTATTCCATAGTTATAATTACTTGGAATATTGTATTTTCACTTTTATTTTATATAGTGTAAGGGTAGGTTAGGATAGATATCTTCAGAATGTCTCAAGTTCCTTCCATGCATTATGTCTAATTTTTTCATTTCCTATGTTTGGCATTCAACGAAATAGTTACTAGTATTTCAAAGTCCATGTTGCATTAAAAGCAGGAATTTAATGGCAGGAATTTCCTTGACAAACTGCTTTGAACAGTTGATATGAAAATGTCTATGTATATTAGTGTCTAAAGCAACAACACTTAATAACAAGGGGGCTTGATTTTTTTCAGCTAAAGGAGACCTTTGGAAGGTTGAAACACTATAGCTGGTAAAGCAAATGATAATAGGAGCTCCTTCCTTCCTTCCTTCCTTCCTTCCTTCCTTCCTTCCTTCCTTCCTTCCTTCCTTCCTTCCTTCCTTCCTTCCTTCCTTCCTTCCTTCCTTCCTTCCTTCCGGCTATTTTCACAGGCAGTTTTCTAGTGTTCATACATCTAGTGCAGGGGTCTTCAAACTTGGCCCTTTTATGACTTGTGGACTTCAATTCCCAGAATTCCTCAGCCAGCATGCGTGGCTGAGGAATTCTGGGAGTTGAAGTCCACAAGTCATAAAAGGGCCAAGTTTGAAGACCCCTGATCTAGTGAGATAAGGGTGGTGGATTAAAAATTCAGTGGCTCTGAGCTCTTTCCTAGTGAAGATATGAAAAGAAAACATGGGATATACAGTAAATGAAAATAATGATTATAGCAAAAGGCAAAAAGTGGCCCCCAGCCCCTATTAATGTGTGTGCATATATTTGTGTGTATGTTTATATATGTATGCTAGTAATCCTATTTTCATTCTACTTCCCTTAGATGTCATCTGGAAAAGCAAAGATATCACTTGTAACTGCAACATTTTTTTTCCATTCACCCAAATACTTTCAATGAGAAAGAAAGAAAGAAAGAAAGAAAGAAAGAAAGAAAGAAAGAAAGAAAGAAAGAAAGAAAGAAAGAAAGAAAGAAAGAAAGAAAGAGAGGGGGGAGAGCGAGAGAGAGAGCGAGCGAGAGAGACTGGTAATAAATTTTCCAACTTTAAAAAATTACTAAAATGCATGTGTTTTTATGAGCTGCAGCTATGCTTTTCACAACTGATAGGATGCCTAGATTAAGGCAGGATGGGCTCGGAAGAGAAAACAGGTTGGTTATATAGATGCAGGTTGCATGTGAGGCCAATTACCTTACTGATTAATAGTTGTAATAGGTTAAAACTTGAGACCTTCTGAGAAGAAAGACAGAATTGGTGGAAAACACTGGAAAGGATAGTAAATAGCATCCAGAAGAAAATTCTGGGAAAGAATCTGGGAACGAGGTCTCAGTGGGGAGAGAGCAATTTAACGGAACCCTTCAGTGTTTGAAATGTCACTGGGATAGAGTTGTGATGGTTTTGTATTTGCATTTGTTTTCGAGCCACTCTGAGTTTTCAAAAGAAAAGGCAAGATACATGTTTAACACAAATAGAACCTAGTGCTTAATCATCTGTTTCGTATCAGGGGTTTAGTGCTATGTCTGAAAACATCAAATATATAATCTGGGACAAGGGTTTCCAACCCCCAGTCCATAGACTGGTACTGGGCTGCGGCATGCCAGCAAATGGTCCGCACAAACAAGCAAAGCCCCATCTGTGGGATGCAGGCAGCACACAAAACCATACACTCTCCAGTCTGTGGAAAGACCTCTCTCCACAGAACTGGTCCCTGGTGCCCAAAATGTTAGGGACCTCTGATCTAGGAGGAAAACAGAATAATTACCTCTTTATATGTGTATTAAATTTTTGCAATAATGCTAAGCATGGTTAAGGCAGCTCGCCGTCCTTTCCAGTATCTGTCTTTTCAAGATAATAAACAAGATTCACTAGGTATGGATATTTTGGAGGAATGACCCAGCAAGTTGCACCTTGGCTTTATTTGGTATCTTGAAGAAGACATAGTTAAGTTAACCACAGTTTATTAAGTGCCATATACCAGAGAAACTTTATTAGCTAGGAAAAAAAGTATTTGGTAAATTCTCAGTTCGGGTCAGAGCCTTGGTGGAGCAGTGGGCTAATGCCTCCTTAAGTAACACCAGCTGCCTGCAATTAGTGCAGGTTCGAGTCCCACCAGGCTCAACGTTGACTCAGCCTTCCATCCTTCCGAGGTAGGTAAAATGAGGACCCAGATTGTTGGGGGCAATTAAGCTGACTTTGTAATAATGCCGCTTGGGGGTGTGTGTGAAAGCCCTAATAAGCAGGCATATACATAGAATGAAGGCTACTGCTAAGCTTGTAAGCCACCCTGAGTCTTCGGAGAAGGGCAAGATATAAATGGAATTAAAATAAATTAAAAAAAAAGTAATACTTTGTTGGAAGTAAATTCAAGAGAGGCTACACTGCTAACTTGCTAAAGATTCATGATCACTGAACCATGGGGTGACATATTTTCTGAGATAATCACATCACAAATGATATAGTACTTATGTTTACCATTAAGTCATTTGCCCATGCCTATATCTTCATGACATGTTTTGATAGGCTGCAAACTATTAGAAAAAATGCATTAGAGTTGCAATAACTTCTGAAAGGTGGAACACTCAGAAAAAGACCTTTAATAAACTGTACGTGGACATTCATTGCAAAATTTACGGCAAGATACTTTATGTGCTTCTATCTACCACACATTAAAAAACAGTATGGTAGTTCTAACAAAATTTGTGTGAAGTACTTTATGGAGTTTTATTTGGGCATGGAGGTGCCAGGAGAAATGTCAGTGTAAGAAAGTTCAGTGTGCAAGGATTCTCTGGGTAAATGGCTAAATAATTATTTGGATGAATAACAGCTTACGATAAAGAATATGTTCCTTTTGGATATATCATCTTGGATCAATATTTTTTATTTATTTATTTTATTTTAATCCCATTTATATCCCGCCCTTCTCCGAAGACTCAGGGCGGCTTACAATTTAAAGCACAAATCAATGTGCTTAGCAATAGCCTTCATTCTATGTATATGCCTGCTTATTAGGGCTTTCGCCCCCCCCAAGCGGCATTATTACAAAGTCAGCTTATTGCCCCCAACAATCTGGGTCCTCAATAGGCTTTTTGACTAAGTTTGATCTTGTTTACATTGTGTAGGAACCTGATGAAATGCTTTAAATGCAGTGAATGAAAAGTTAATTAAAAGAACCGTTCTTTGTATATCTTAGAAGCATTTGCGTCTACGGGTATAAGACCACAGTTTTAACACTTTTAGCAGTCTTTTAAAGGCTAAGTACACTTATATAGAGAGAGGATTTTTTTCTCTGACATTCCAAAAATACCTGACCTTTTCCTCACTTTACTGTACAGCATCAGACTCTAAATTTCTGACAATAGATATAAAAGTGAGACAATAAATACATGAAAATGGGGCATTACTGTATTTGGATTGCTCATGTTTGTTTCTTTAGCATTCATGAGTAGAGATATAAATATAAATATAAATGTTAGAATCACAATACAGAGATTGTTATAAGAAGCTAAATAAAAACTAGAGACAACTAACTATTGCATATTAAAATATATCTAAATTTAAAGTTAAAAAAATAAAAGTGCATGTGAAAAATGGATAAATAGGATTTATGTAGAAAACCAGGAGAAAAAAGTAAGAAATAAAAAAATGTATAATCAACCATTAGGTTTTGGTTAGCTTGCCTTTTCATTTCAAACAATCCAAGCAGACTAAATTAAAAATAAAATAAATAAATTACATACCTGTAATGTATCATACACATGGGCTTCTGTAGTCTTTTAGTGTTTTACAATAACAAACAAAAAACAGAATTAGTAAAATTATGTTTAAAAACAGTCAATGGATAAACATTAATTGAAACTACCACAATGAAAAGCCCTTTGAGAAATGTGTTTTAAGACCTCTTTAAATGTCTATAAGAGGTCAGCCTACCCAATTAACTAGATAGGGATACCTCTTGGAGATCAGGGATGGCCACAGAGAAGGATTGATCCCATGATGCTGCCCCACAAGACCCCAATTAAAGTTCTCTGTCCTTGTGACATCTGGCAGTGCTCCAGCAAGTCATATCCCTTCTGCCCTGTTCAGTTTTCATTTGTCACATTAGGACATTCTTTATTTGTATTTATTTACTGTAGTTGCATCCCATTTTTCTTCTAGCAGCTCAAGGTTGTAGACATGCTTCTCCCCACATTTGGGGGTAACTAAGAGATGATGTACGGTCCAAACTCACTCAGCAACTAGGACAGGACAGAATAGAACAAGAGTTGGCTATACAACTATGCTTCAGTGAGCTTTTAAGCAATGGCTAATACACAGAGCCTTTTGAAGAGTTTGAGCGATCATGAGGTAAATCTTGTTATTTCTTCCAGGGTTAGGGTTAGGAAATATGTCCAAAAAACTTGAATCTTGTCCTATGCTTGACATACTGTAGTGACTGATAAGGCAAATAAAAGATAAAAAAATGACCGGACCCCAACAATTTTCTATGAAAGAGATAGGTTGATTGCACAGTAAAAGAAATGCACAGAAGCAATGCAAGGCTTATATCCAATAATTAGGAGTGCTGGCAATGTATTGATGCATAAATTCAAGTATTTGTTTCATTGGCTTGTAAGGTAAGCTTGGATAAGATCTTTGCACCTCTGCATACAGAAAACATCACTAGAGTTTAGATCCAAAACTTACTTTAAAATATTAATATTAATAATGTGAGAAGTTAATAAATAGGGCTGCAAATTAACTCCAAGAAGGCTTGGAGATGAATTCTGTCAGAAACAGAGTCCTTTTTGACTTGAACCAAATAATAAACTTGATTTTAGGTAAGATCCAAGGCTAAGTTCAAGTTTTTGTGATTAGCATGAGAAAAAATATGACCAGTTAACTTTTTGTTTTGGGCAAAATTAAAATAAAGTTTAAACCAAGGAATAGGTTTTTTAATTAATAGAATAGAATAGAATAGAATAGAATAGAATAGAATAGAATAGAATAGAATAGAATAGAATAGAATAGAATAGAATAGAATAGAATAGAATAGAATAGAATAGAATAGAATAATAACTTTATTGTTACTTTGAATGTACACTAATCAGCATACATTAAAATGAAATTTCTTTGCATACAGCTCTCAAAGGGTCACCACCTCCATATATACTACATAAATATGACAATAAATAAATACAGAATTATGCATATGCCCACATATATTATATGACAGAGAGAAACAACAGTCTAGTTCGGGTTATGTATACATTTGCATGGCAAGAAAAAGAAATCTTGCAAGTTTACCAGATGGATGGCATAGGGAACAAAGCTATTACAGAATCGGGTGGTCCTGCTAGAAATACTTCAAAACCTCCTCCAAGAGGGAAGCAACAGAAACAGAAACAGACTATAAAGTGGGTGTGTGGGGTCTCTAACAATGCTTTCAGCTCTAAGCCCATAGCACTTAAAGCAGCATCCTGAATACCAGGGAGCGAGCTTCCTATGATGTTCTCTGCTGTCCTTACCATTCTCTGTATGGACTTTCTATCTGAGGCACTGCTGCCACCAAACTAGACAGTGATGCAGTTTGTTAAAATGCTTTCAATTGTGCCTCTGTAAAAAGTGGCCAGGACAGAAGGAGAAAGATGTGCTCTCCTCATCCGACACAGGAAATGCAGACCCTGGTTTGCATGCTTCATTAAGGATGACGTGTGGAGAGACCAATTCAGATTGTTAGTTATCTGCACCCTCGGGATACTTTAATACTGTTGACCACCTCTACAGCTGCATCCTTGATACTATGTGGAGTATGACTATGCCGGCTCTTTCTAAAATTTACAATGATCTCCTTTGTTTTATCAACATTTAGAACCAGGTTACTTTTATTGCACCAGTCCACCAGAGCCTTCACCTCTTCCCTATAAGCGTCTTCATTGTCATCCCGGATAAGATTGCTTTTAGTTTATTTAAAAAACAAAAACAAAAAAACACCTTTGTGATTTAGGAAGTAAAATTACAGTAAATTACCTCTGCAAATGATAGGACTATATTTCTAATGACCATTAAATAGTATTAGATGGGATACTGCCCCACTGATGCCTAGCATGCAGACAGGATTTTGGTGCGGGATTGACCCACGATTCTATACTACAAACTTTCCTTAACATTACTGCAGCTCTATTTGTTTGTTTGTTTCTCTGCCACTAGTCAAAAACCTTTATCCCTCACTTTCGCTTAGTTTTTCCCACTATTTTTAAAAGAATAGAGAATGACATTTAGTTTGGCACATAAAGTATTTCAGATTTGAAAATGAAACCTTTTGCTGACAAAAGGATAATTGCTATTGTAAAAATTTTAGAAACTCAGAAAAATGATGAGGATAACAGAATTGTGATTTCTCATAAAGCTTTGGCTTCTAGGATAACTAAACATTCAGATTCTTTCTACTGGTGGAATGGTTGCCATTTGAATACCTTGCCACCAGATGTCAGACTTCTACTGCAAATTTTTGTTCTACCAATAGAACTTTCAGTGGTCTTTAAAGCATTAACACGCCTTACCAGCAAAGGCCCCCAGAATCCAAGCTATCACTAAATGTCACTCCAGTGACACAGAAAGCTATGCTATTCTTTGCTAGCATTTGTGGTTGTCAGGATTTCTGCAAGTCCGATTGTAGTAGTCCTAATGTCACTTTAAATGTTTCCATTTTTGAGACAATGTGTTTGTTAATGTTATTAGTTGGTTGGAACAGTCCTTGATTACCATCATATTATTTCTGTAGGTGGTTTGCAGGGTTAGAAGATAATATTATCTGTTCTTCTTGCTTATTTTACTTTGATTAGTGGTTGAATTTTTTTCTAGAAGCTTCCCAGCCCCAACAAGACAGTAACGTTAGATCCAATCATGCATATAACTGTGGCATCAACTTGTAAGACAATATAAAGAAAAACAAATTCTAATAAATGAAATACAAAGTCTAATATATATATATATATTATCATATATATATATATATATATATATATATATATATATATATATATATATATATATATATATATATATATATATATATATATTTGTGTAAATTACTAACAAAGAATTAAAGGGAAACTGAGATGCATTTCTGACTCCTTAGTCGTCATCAGTCAGCTATACACTTCTGAGATTCGAACCTGGGCTGATTGCATACAAGGCAGTGTTATGTATGCAATCAGCCCAGGTTCGAATCTCAGAAGGGTATAGCTGACTGATGACGACTAAGGAGTCAGAAATGCATCTCAGTTTCCCTTTAATTCTTTGTTAGTAATTTACACAAATATATGAATTGTCCGGTGTGACTACTGCCTGTTTGATAGCCTTCAAGATAGGCTGAAAACAGGAAATAAAGATTTGCCCCATGTTTGGGGCCTAGCAAGGTAATCTAAATAGTTAACATTTGAAATATATATATATATATATATATATATATATATATATATATATATATATATATATATATATATATATATATATATATATATATATATATATATATTAGACTATATAATATGTATATCAGGAAAGTCTCTAGATTTAAAAACATTCAATACACTTCAGGCATCAGCTTTTACTTTTCTAAAAGGCAAGTGATTGTTGTGCACCATCCAGAGTTTAATTGGGTGAGATTGATCACTATATAAATTTGTTAATTAATTAATCAAATAAATAAATAAATGTATTTTTGTAGGATCATTTTGTCTGAATCCAGGATTCTTGTAATTTATGCTTTAAAATAGAATAATACCATGTGTACTTTATGAAGCAATAAAGTGCTTGTTATGGTTGTAATTACTGATATTAAGTAATCAGGCGGCAAATACAATTTAGAATCTAAAATCTGTATAATTTTGATACTTTTTTTAAGAAGTTCATAAATAACTATATTAGAATTGATTTTAAACTGACTATAAGCATGTAGAAAATCTTGTATTTATTCATATTTATATACAACCATTCTATTTTGGGAAAAAGAACTATAAATATAAAATTTTCTCCTTTCCTAAAGACATAACATTTTGTATTTTAATATTTAAAAAGAAACTTGCAATATTGTGTCCAGAATGACATGGAAATAAGATATTTTAAACCCTTCCAATTAATAAAAGTGATTCCTCAGACAAAGGTATGTTAATATATTTGTATAAAACACTTTTTGACAAAAAACCATGTGTAGTAGGATTACATACACATTCATTTTGTACACTGTTCACAGGACACTCCTGTAAGTACCTATAATATTTGAATTTAAAAATTCTGATACATAATATGTAGATTCTAAATTATACAGTATGATATCGTAATTTTTTTTGCTTTTTCGGCCACCTTCCTGGCGATAACTGACTGAACCTAGCATAGCAGTAAACAGGAAATAAGGGACGCAGTGGCTCAGTGGGTTAGGACGCTGAGCTTGTCGATCAGAAGGTCGGCAGTTTGGCGGGTCGAATCCCAAGTGCCGCGTAGCAGAGTGAGCGCCTGTTACTCGTCCCAGCTTCTGCCAACCTAGCAGTTCGAAAGCACATAAAAATGCAAGTAGAAAAATAGGGACCACTCCGGTGGGAAGGTAACAGCGTTCCGTGCGCCTTTGGCGTCTAGTCATGCCGGCCACATCACCACGGAGATGTCCTCGGACAAGTGCTGGCTCTTCGACTTTGAAACGGAGATGAGCACCGGCCCCTAGAGTCGGAAACAACTAGCACGCATGTGCGGGGAAACCTTTACCTTTACCTTTAAACAGGAAATCTTGCATACTAGGTTGGAAAAGAGAAATAAAATAAGAGATTTATTGTAATCAGCATTTTTACATATTTGAACCATATTAACATACAGGTGTTCGTTAATGTTTTGTTTTTTAATATATCATTTCATTGCAGTTTAAATTTGTACTCTCAGTTTTCATTTTCATGCCTGTGTCTGAAAACTTCGAGGAATTCCAATGAATAGATTAATCCAGAGTCTTTTACTTAATCTGTCTATGTAGAATCAGGATTTATTTGGGATTGGCTCAGTTGACCTTGGAACTCAGAAGTCATTGATTATTCTTGGTTGAAAAAAGAATACTTTCTTGATATAAAAAGTGACTTTAAAAATAAAGTTTTATTATATTATAATTCCCATTATTCTGAAAAATATAGCATTAAGCTATTTCAATACCTTGCTTCTTTAGCTTCCCTTTTTTATTTCAAAAGGAATTTGCATATTTATCACAGATTTTTCAGCAGATACTCTACTGGGTGTTGTTTTTGCAAATATTATGGTTAATCGGATCTTTCAAGGACTACAAATATATTCCTTATTCTGTGAATTAAAGTTTTATTTCTCAACATATGACTGGGAATAGGCTGAAAGATTTTACAGCATAAGACTCATTGACCATTCCTGAGATTGGTTTGTCTTTAGTGATTTAGACAATGGCTATGGTTAGAAGGGACGCGGTGGCTCAGTGGGTTAGGACGCTGAGCTTGTCGATCAGAAGGTCGGCAGTTTGGCGGGTCGAATCCCAAGTGCCGCGTAACAGAGTGAGCGCCTGTTACTCGTCCCAGCTTCTGCCCACCTAGCAGTTCGAAAGCACGTAAAAATGCAAGTAGAAAAATAGGGACCACTCCGGTGGGAAGGTAACAGCGTTCCGTGCGCCTTTGGCGTCTAGTCATGCCGGCCACATGACCACGGAGACGTCCTCGGACAAACGCTGGCTCTTCGGCTATGAAACGGAGATGAGCACCGGCCCCTAGAGTCGGAAACGACTAGCACGCATGTGCGGGGGAACCTTTACCTTTACCTATGGTTAGAATAATTGATTTATCCAATATTTGAAATCTACTTGCAATATTAAAATAACATTATCCAATTTTTATTGCTGGAGTTTAGATTTACTTTATAATGAGATATTTAATAACAAACTACCTATGACTAAACAGAGTCCTAAGTAGACTAAGAAAGCTAGGGCAAATATAATAGAAAGAGAGAATCTATTGAGCAAGAGCACATGAAAACTAAGATACTATAAGGATTTATTCTTCAAAAGTGGGAAAGCAACTTTTCATTGAAAAAAGGTGTAGGCTTTGTGTGCAGTATAAAAAACTTAAATGTGTAAATATTTATTATATATATATATATATATATATATATATATATATATATATATATATATATATATATATATTGTTTACTTAATTTAATATATAATCCACATTAATTCTTCATTAGATATTAGCTATTAATTCTTCATTAGCAAAAGGGGAAAAAGAAAGCCACTTGTTCAAAATAATTCCTTAGACTGGGATGTAGCTTCCGTTTTCTTGAGTGCATTTTTCAAGTGTGTTTGAATAAAGGATCAACAAAAGGTTGCTCCAGAGGAGGCAATGGTGTTTATTCCTTTCCATCTTGCTTTTTGGATGCTATTAGGAAAAAGAGCTCTCAATGATGCCTTAATTATTGCACATAAAACCAAATGGTTATAATTTCTAATTTTAAAACATTGTAAAATATGGGACAGCTTTTTCCATTTTTAAAAATTAAGTTCTTTATGGATTGTTTCAGTGAGCTCAACAACTTAATCTTTTTAGCAAAAAGCAAAAAGAGTGTTATAGGAATTTACTAAGAAGAAAATATATAAGTATATAGCTCAATATTCTTTGAAACCTTTTAGAATCCAAGGTAGAACTTAAGAGCTCTTTTAGACATTTTTCTACCATTTCCTATTCTATTTGATTAAAGGATTGCACTGACATTCTCATAGATAGTTATATTCCTGCACATTTAGTTAAAGGAATGTGTACATAAATATTCTATTTTCACTGTACTTTCAATTGTTTAGTGTTCTCCCAAGCTCCAATTATATATCAAGACATCCATTTCCACTGGGTTTACCCATAAAGGTGCTACTGTCAACAGCAGGAGAGAGACAAGCTCATGAGAAATAGCAAAGGGTACAGTTCTCCTAGAAAAATTGAGATACTTTATCCAATTATTTTGGCCATAAATTTAGTTAAGCATTTTAAAATCCATTTATACTCGCTAATTATTACAGCCTTATTTTCCTTATTAGAAAATTCAGTGGTTGACCACTTGATTGCTAAAGTTTATAAAACGTTACTTAAGATGAATCTGGAAGATGAATATGTCAAATATTGTATAGTAAACTGAAGAGAAAATCTTTGGTTATAATATAAAGCTAGACAAATGGAAGAATGTATGAACCAATAGTTTAAAACCTATTTTGGATTAGTGTATGAAAGTTTTTTTTTATAAAATTATGTATTGCTGGTATTTGATCCTAGACCACAGGTCGGCAACCGGCGGCTCCGGAGCCGCATGCGGCTCTTTAAGCCGTCTCCTGCAGCTCCCAGTCCTCCTCCGCAGTTCTGGAAAAAAAGTGGGAGTAAAAAAGTCCCATTGAGAGAATGGGGCGGCGGAGGTTTGGAGAGCTGGTGCCTTTCGGGGCCGAAAGAAACATGGAAGAAGGCAGCAGCTCTCCAAACAGGCGGCGGAGGTTTGGAGAGCTGCGTGCGCAGCTCTCCAAACCTCCACCGGCCCATTTGGAGAGCTGCTGCTGCCTTCATCCATGTTTGACGAAGGCAGCAGCTCTCCAAACCTCCACCAGCCTGTTTGGAGAGCTGCTGCTGCTGCCTTCGTCCATGTTTGACGAATGCAGCAGGTCTCCAAATGGAGAGGCGGAGCTGCTGCATTTGTCCACGTTTGAAAGAAACATGGACGAACGCAGCAGCTCTGCAAACAGGGAGGCGGAGCTGCTGCATTTGTCCACGTTTGAAAGAAACATGGACAAACGCAGCAGCTCTCCAAACGGGGAGGCGGAGGTTTGGAGAGCTGCGCAGCTCTCCAAACCTCCGCCTCCCAGTTTGGAGAGCTGCTGCCTTCGTCAAATGCAGAGGTTTGGAGGCCCTGGGGGGAGGGGCAGGGCTCTTGGGTGGCTCCGGTGGCACCTGGGCTAAAGGCAGCGCCGCAACCCAGCGCCTGTTGCCAGGGAGACCCGCCCCCACCGCCACGCAGGTGCCTCCTGGCTTGGGAGAGCCACGCTGCAGGAGACGCTCGCGAGGCTTCCTTTGGCTGGGGAAGGGCCCATTGCCTCCAAGGGGGCCCCGGGTGGGATCCTCTGAAAGGCCGTTTCCTTCCTCGTCTTCACGTAGCCCTGCACGGTCATCTCGCCTTTCAGTCCCCCCTCCCCCCAGTAAGCTGGTGGCACTGGGCAGCGACAGGTGCGTGCAGCTCAGGATGCGGCGTGGGCGTCGGGGTGGTGCACATTTTGCTTTGTTCTGCACATGTGCGTGCGTGCACGCATGCGCGTGCACATTTTGCGGCTCCCACTTTTGTGTGTGTGTGACGGAACTGGTTCCGAGTGGCTCTTTTGCTGTTTCAGGTTGCTGACCCCTGTCCTAGACAGACTAGTGAAAATGTATAGAGGGGTCTCCAAGTGTTGGAAATGGAATCAAAATCCAGGTACATTTTATCAATGTGGTGGTCTTGTAAATATGCTAAATCATATTAGATAACTATAGTAATGACAATGCAGAAAATATTTAAAATACAAATATTAATGAAACCTGAAGCTTTTCTTCTAGGTATTATGGACAAACCAATAGAAAAACAGTTTGGAAAGCTATTTCTTTATATGATGACCACTGCGAGGATTGTATATGATAAGCATTGGAAAGAAAAGGGGATGCTGACTGTTGAAGAGTAGATTTTAAAATGAATGAAGTAGCAGAGGTGGCAAAATTAAGTGCTTTTATTAGAGACAATGGATTAGACAACTTTTTAAGAGTCTGAAAGCCATTTGTGGACTTTCTACCAGTATGTGTGAAATACAAAGACAGATGGTTAACAGAGGGATTTGAAGATTAGTTTCACTTTTGGAGTAACCTGTAGACTTTTTTTTAAAACATATATATATTATGAACAGATGTTAGGTTAATTAAATAGATTTCCACATCTGGAATATTTGTTTATCTAATATAGCCAGTGGTGGGATTCAAGTATGTGAACAACTGGTTCTCTGTGTGGATGCCACTTCTGGAAGTCCATTCTGGGCCTGAGCAACAAAAAATTACCTACCAGTTCTGCCAAAGTGGCACGAACTGGCTGTATCCCACCACTGAATATAGCACTTTTGTTAAATATGGATGAGAAAGTTTATAACTATTTGTAGACCTCTTATGTAAGGGCAGGTGAACATATTAGTTTTTTTCTTTCAGCATTCAGCTGGGGTGGATTTTTTTATGTTTAATGCTAGATTTATTGTACACAAATATCTTTTTCTTTTCGCTGTTAAGTGTTGGATGTTTGTTAATTCTTTTTTTCTCTTTTTCTGTTGTGTCTTTGTGATAAAAGAAAAATAACTTTTAAAAAAAGGTTCAATGGGAATAGACTGTATGATGTACAGGTAGTCCTTGACTTATGATCCCAATTGAGACAGGAACTTCTATCACTAAGCAACACAGTCATTAAATGAGTTGTGCCTGATTTTATGATCTTTTTGCTGTGGTGATTAAGGGAATCACAGTGATTAAGCAAATCTGGGTTCCACCAATGACTTTGTCGGAAATGTAATCATGTGATCTTGGGAGACTCCAAGCTTCATAAATACATGCCAGTTGCCAAGTCATTTGACCCTGGGGAGGTTGCAATGGTCATAAGTGTGCGGACTGCTTGTAAATCACTTTGTTCAGCATCAACGTAATTTCAAATGATCATTAGGCCAATGGTCGTAAATTGAGGACTACCTGTATACAGAACAGAACAGTAACTGTGCATTTAGGTAACCATAGTGCATATGGTGTCTGTTGTGGAAACTAATGTACTTTGATTCCATGATAATTACAGATACTTCAGCTTTTATTTGTTATTAGGATATGCATGTTTTCAATGCTCTCAAATGACTACATTAATTGATTAGCTGATATTTAGATGAACATTTTACTATCTTTCTATAATGTGCAATGAGAGCTCAGTGTAACTCAAAATCTTATGTCAATCAAATTAATCCAATAATTCATGTCGAGTTTTTTATATTAACCATATTTTTAAATGGTTATACCACTTTAAACAGCTATGTAGATGCTAGCTATCCTATTAAAAGGAATTCTGCACAATAAAACAACAACAATGAAGCCAGAGCAAACTTGCAAATCTAATTTCATGTTCCTATTGAAATGCATTTTCCTTACAACCCACTGAATCAGGCAAACATTATGCAGTGGAGAAACTGTTTAAAAAACTTAATCAAATAAGTGCAACAAATAATTAGATTTCTAGTCAGGAGATATCCATGTATTAGATACTGTACACTACAATCTTTCTTTTTCTCCTGTTTGTTCTCTATTTTAATGAAGCCAATAACTTTTAAAGCAATGTCTCCAAACTTATCTTGCCCAATCAACTGCACTCCACATGTGCTAAACAGTATTTTAATTTTCATCCATTGTTTGAAGGGTGCCAAGTTAAAGAAGGCATTAAAGTGGTGATGTGTTGAAACTACTTTTTCCCTTAGCGTTTTCCTTGATACCTCCTCTGACGATTTATATGTAGAAAAGGTGAGTGTAAAAACCTCTTCTTCATTACTGAATTAAAGTGCTATTTAAAATAATCCTTACTAAATGTATCATTGTGAAATTTGATGTCCCCAATGCTGGGAAATATCCTGCTTCTATTGTGTGTCTGTTCTGACTCACTGCCAAATAACCTTGTCCTGATTTGGCATATGTAGCACACGATAAGCAAAGCAATTAGTTGCTGATTTTGCTGCCCTCCTGCTTCAGTATGTCATCAACTAGTGAGGAAAAACATTTGCCAGTCATGGCCTTAAAGAAAGAATGTGGCTGCAGGATTCTGTCCATCTCTTGGCTCCTTCATCCCCTTCATCCATCTTACATGCCATTCTGTTGTATGCTTAGTTTTTTTAACTTTTTTAATAGCTGAATACAAGCAACAATAGCACAAACGGAAAAAAATGAAGCAGTGGTTATATAGTGAGAAAAATATCTAAACATGTTGAGTTGTGATTAAAATAAACTAAACATAACAACTCCAATTAAAGAAAAAGAGCTGTGTATATTGCATGTATAATACTTTCATTAATACACATACAATTAATCTAGAATTAATTCCATCCTATGATTTGAAACCAAAACAAAGCTATGGCTGGATAAGACCAAAGCATATGAGTTAAAAAACCCTCAAATGTCTTACAAGACTAACACAAAAAAACTTCCAATCCTTTTAAAATATCTATTGTATCCAATAGATAAAAATATTTTCTGATGGATTAATTTCATTCATAACTCATAAGAAATATGTTTTACATATTTAAAAACCTGGACCCATATCTTGAATTGAATAAAATAAAATAAATAATTTTGAGTCATAAAGTGAACTGAGTCACAAGCAATACTAAAACTTTTATTTGGAACTTGCCTTTCCTTCATTCCCTTTATACTGTATAAAGTGCTTGTCTCTACTTTTCACCATACTCTCTATTCCAAAAAGAATTGGAAGGCAGTTAGTTCTGTCATTTCACTCTTATGCTACTTCACTGTTATAACATTGCAAATCTAGGAAGGTAATTTTATATTTCATTCATTGATGCATCCAACTTTTTAGGAACAAAGAAGATCAGAGACAGGCGAAGAAGAGACATGCCCATATTATCCTGAAATGGCTAATATGTGCCTCTCTTATCCAGCATATTACTGGCCACTAAGCTTTGCTTCTGATGTAATGGATGTGAAGCAGATTTTACATACTTTGCAGATAGAGACAGGTGTTGCCATTTTAAAAAGAAAACACAACTTTAACACTAATACAACTAAAGATTAATGAACTGGGGAGGAGACAAACATCATAGAGACCCAGTAAAAAAGAAAACAAAATGTTAAGTCTTATTTGTTCGTGCTTAAATGCAGGTGGAGAAAGGTCCTATAATACAAACCAGTAATTTAAATTTACCTCTTTACTTCTGTAGATACTAGGAATCTCGGGATAAATGTTCTCCCCACTTTTACTCATTCTATCAACTTGCTTTCATGCCACTGTTAGTGGACCTCTGTTCACCCCTTTCCCTGCTATCTGAAGTGTGAAATAACAATCATGTTAATGATTATAACAATTGCTATAAGAAAGCAGTGTGGGCACCTTGGGTACAGAGATGGTCCTCTTTAATTTTTCTAAGTTCACATCTTTATTGGGTCAATGCATGCTTGCCTATTAATTACTCTCAATATTCTGAGTTCCTATTCCTATACACAAATAAGGATTCTGATTCAAAGTTCACCTTGAGATGCTCTTTCGCATGCCTTAGGCAATTTTGAGTTTTGAGAATGGTGGAAATTAATGCAAGAGCCTCTATGTTTATAAAGTCACAGCTTCAAAGAGGATGCACACTAAATACCTGTGACTGTCATAAGGCTCTGCCTTTAACATTTTTTTTGTTGAAAATAAAGTTTGTTTTACTTTTTAACTCTTATGAGTAATGAGGTCATCAGATTTGTTTAGATATTGCGTAGCAAAGGATGGAATGACTGCCATTATTTCCAACAACTTGCCATACTTATTGGAGTCCAAAAGGACCTGGAGGACCACAAGTTTCCCAACTCCTTTGATTGATTTATTGACAGATGAGAGCCATCAAGTCAAAGATTAGGAATAGTTCAAGAGTTTTTTCAAGATAGAGCAATAAAAGTAAATTAGATCAGATATGTTTGCAACTACTGCATGTTTTGTTTAAATTTAAGTATGCTTAATTTGAAAATGAAGGGGGAAGGAGTCAATTCAGATAATCATTCTTGCTCAACCTTTTACTTTCTTCCTCTGATGTACACAGTTAACAATACCATATTTCCTATTCTGCAATTCCCAAACCAGCTTGTTGCTGTCAGACAGACAGAGGTACAGTTGAAGCTAATGTCAAATCACTAGCTTTGAAAAAAAGATAAAATTAGATTAAGAGCCATAGTGGCCCAGTTGTTAGAATGCAGTATTGCAGGCTAATTCTGTTGACTGCTGGCTGCCAGCAGTTCGATTCTGAGTGGCTCAAGGTTGACTCAGCCTTCCATTCTGAGGTCGGTAAAATGAAGACCCAGATTGTTGGGGGCAATATGCTGACTCTGTAAATCACTTAGAGAGGGCTGTAAAGCACTGTGAAGTGGTATATAAGATTAAGTGTTATTGCTATTAATAAATTCCAATCTTATTAATGGGAGGAGATGCAGGGATGGTGGTATGCCATCTTTTCCTTCACATCAGGCAGTAAAATATCTTCTGCTAGGTTAATGCAGAGGATTCCAAATTTATTTCCAAGTATCTCCTGGTAAAGATGATTCTAAAAATTGACTAAACATACATAGAAAAAATACCACAAAGCCACATCAACTCAAAGTAGACAGTGCTTGGCTAAAGGAAACAGTAATATGGCTTGGTACGTAAGAATACTTCTTAAGATAACCCTACACAATTGAAAATTCTTGTTTAATTTTTTTTTGGTTCTGATTATGCACACAAAGAACACAGAATTGAAAATTGCTATCTGATTGATAATTATGTTAGATTGTAAAAAATATGGTTTAAAAAGAAAGTGACAAGGAAATTTGTGGAATGGAATTATGAAGATTTAGATAGAGTTGTCTGAAAATTGAGTCATGGCAACTGGATTTATTTTTTATTAATTTGAGAAAGTTTGCTGCTCACCCAAGCAGCTTCCTCAGGCTGAATAAGTTGGTTAGGCAGAGAGTCATTGGAACGTACCAACTCCTCGCACACCATACTCTGAGCTTTCTTCCCCAAAGTGCATGGCAATATGACTATGAAGATTCTCAGTCATCTAGGTAGAGTTATCTGAAAATTGAGTCATGGCAAGTGGACTTATTTTTGTTAATTTGAGACAAATTAGGTCTTCATTAGGGCTCTACATACTTTGGAGGTCTTCAAGAAAGCCTTACAGTCCTATCTTTCCAAAGTAGCTTTTAATCTTTAAAATAGTTTTAAACAGTTGAATATGACTTGTATGCTGAATTTAATTTATTGTTTTAATGTATTTAAGGTTCATGTAAGCCCCTTAGGAAAAGTCATATAGAAATGAGCTGAAAAGACAATTTTCCTTAGCCTAATAGTTCCATTTGGCCCCAATGCTGGAAGACTCACAATCTGCCAAATTGCACCTTCACCTTCACTGTTATTGCTCAAACATAAGCAAAGTGTTTGGTAGAATAGAAATAGGCATCCAAGGTCCTGCAAAGGAGTCTCTCGGAAGGGGTCTTTGACTCCAGGAGCAAAAAGAAAAACCTGCCCGGAGAATAAAACTAATCCATCCCTTCCTGACTCCCCCCAACCCCCCCATTCCTCTTGTCTCTCTCGTAACCTCTAAAAGCCGCTGCTTTGGAGTCTCCCCTCATTTGCATGGGGAGATTTAATTTCCATCCCTTAAATATGACGAATTGCTGAGATTTCCTTCAGTTAATGCTTTTAACAGCTCCCAATAAACTTCATTAATCAGGCCAGCTCTAGGCCCAACGTGCAGCCTGGAAGCAGCTAATTTGCCTGATGAGCCTGAGACTTTAGTGAATAAACAGGTGGATAAGCTGAGGGTTTTATGGCCTTAATTACACTCTAATCAGTTCAACGCTTGGCGGGCAAAAGGGAAAGAGAGAAGAAGGAAGCATCAGCATCAGCCATCCCTTCTTTACTATTATTAGTATTGGTGTTATTATTTCAACAGTATCTCATTTCTTTCTCAGGCTTCATCTGCTCCTGATTTTCTGAGTGCAGACCCTTGGGCAAGGGAAGGGGAATGAAGTCAAAGGCAGTGAGGAGTTTCAAATCTTTGGATAACTAATAGAAAGTCTTGAAAGTGATAACATTTCTCTGACACAAGCCTGTTTTTGTCTCTCTGACAGTCCCTTTTCTTTCATCAGCTGTTTTTCTTTGGCAGTGGTTTTGTGGGAACTTCCTCTTATTTAAGATCATCTTACTGCAAGTCACCCAGAGTCATTAGATACAAGATAGGCAACAAATAAATTCTATAATAAAAAGTTATTTATTTCAGGTCAAGGCAGGATCTGAATGACAAGTAACATCTTGAGGTCTGTGCTACTTGGGAATTTTCATTAAAAGTGAGTTTTATATTCAGAGTCCTAATCATGTGTATATCTGGCTATATTTTGGAAGAGTTGTATCTTCCAAGAAATTTGCCTTATCTAGCTTGTGATATTTTATATTCTCTGGATCTTGGATTTCTAAATGAATTCTAAATGCTATTTGGGGGGGGGGGAAGCATTTTATATAAGCTTAAAACCACACATTTCTCTCCTTGATTTTGGTTCAATCTGCTCTTAAAACCCAGAACCTGATTTTAAAACCTAAAAAACTCCTGCATTGATAACTGGAAAATTTAATTTGAAAAATATGTTTTCTATATAGTCACCCTCTTGACATTCTTTACTACTGAGCGTGTTTTTCTATACAAGACCAAAAATGATTTCTGAGCTTCTTCCATTATACACTTCTTAGCCCCAGTGGTACTTTTGAAGAAATGGATATAAATAAAAGTGTGTGTGTGTGTGTGTGTGTGTTGAGGGGTGGTCCTAAACTGATTTGATTGCAGAATGAATATGCTATTTGAGTCAGTAAATTATGTGGCTTTTTAAAAGCATGACCTGAAAATGCCTTCAAAGAAGGAAAGCTCTTTCAAGGGCGGAGGTGCATTTTTGTCTTGTGAAGGCGTCCCCTTTCCGGGGATGGTTCATGTCGATGTCCAATCTAGGTTCTTCCCCTCAGCTGTTCCGGTTCTCCCCTCGTTCACAGGCTGGGTCGTGGAGTCCTTCAGCAGCGATCCTGTGCGCTGGTGCACCCACTTTTTCGACCTTGGCTTCCAGGTCTCACGGCTTCTCCTGCCACATCCCCCCCATCACTGCGCGGCCGCCTGACAAATCACTTCAAGGGCAGCCTAACTTCGAAGGACAAGACAAAGCTTTAGCATATGGTCCAATCCCCAGATGTTTGCCTTTCACGCGTTCTCCCTCCTTCCCTCCTCACCGCTTCCCTGGAAGAAAGGCTACGTGGGAAGCACAGGCTAAAGCCTCTCCCCCTCCCTCCTCTTCCCCCCCTTCGGGTTTTGTCGAGGGGCGGCTAACTAGCAGCCTGAGCTTCGGGGTCTCTTTATAGCTTGCGAGCGCGGGAGGAAAGAACGAGTGGCAAAAGTGAACCACGGAGGGGGGGCGGCAAATCATTTTGATTTTTGTTGAGTTTAATTATATTTTTTTTACAGTCCTGGACGAGGAGAAGTCTCAGAACTATTAACACGGGTGCTTTGGGGAGGGGGGGTGTCTCCTGGCCAATCCTAGGCAAGGGAGGGTAGGAAAGGGGAGAGACACCTGCGCGAACTTTCGGCGCGGACGGCAACGCCTCTGGCCGAGACTTGAAGCCACGAGGCAAAGTTCGGCGGGCTCAGCTAAGGGCGCAAAGCGTAGGGCGGGAGAGGCGTTACTTTAGTGCCTCGGAAAGACGTCCCCGCCGCATGTCTACTTCTTCGGCTTTCCGCTGCAGACCGCGGGCAAATAAATATACTCGAGGCGGACCAGGGAATGAATTCTGCAGCTTAGAGAGAAAGGAAAATATTGCAAGCTTTATTTGGCAGCTGCTTGCAGCAGAAAGGAGCGATGGCAGAGAGGCCTCCAGCCGGCAACCCTCTGCTTTTTTTTTTCTTCCCCTACAAGCCCTTCCTTGCTTGTAAAAGATGCGCCCGTTTTGTGCTAGTTTTAATTTTGGATGATGATTAATTGGGAAGATGTTCTTAGGCTTTAAATAAAAGAAACACGTACAAATGCTTAACCGCTGGGTCGGACAGATCTTAGATGGTGTTCGACATTAATGGTGCGATAGTTGCGTTTGAAAACAAGTCATGGGACCGATTATTGCAATATTTTAGATACTCATCCCCTCTACATTTTAGTCACCGTTTTGTAGTCGGATGCATTTGTGATTTACAATTCGCTAAATGCCAACTGATTAATGGATATGAAAAGAAAAATCGGCTTTTTCAAGCCATTCAGCAGTTAACAAAAGGCTGGGCGATTCATGAACCTATTTGGCAAGCATTTTTAACAATGAAGTAATGCAGGCTTTCAAGATCCCTGAAAAAGGAGCAGAGCATTCTAGAACTTGCTTTTGTTCTTGAATGACCTATTTTCATAAGTGATTAAGAAATAGGTTTATTTATTAAAATTGTTTTGCCTTATTTGAGAGATATAGGTCAATATATCTTCAATAGAAAATGTTAATAGTACTTACAAAATTGGTTGTTAAAATTAATCAGCATTTGAATCTAAAATATGTATACATATTTTAGTTTTTTTAAATTTGTCTTTCTCATTTTTCCAAGTATTTTCCAGGTAATTTAATTTTTTATCAAATTCATCTACTTACCACCTTAAATATGCATATTTAAAATCTACTTTGATTTACAAACAAATAGAATTTATATATGATCAATGTGTGGTACTGAATTTACTATTTTACTTAAAAACAGTACAGTATTCAGCGCAATGACCTATCCAATGCTGTTTTCCTGCCTATGTTTTGTGTATGCATTATATATATATATAATATATATTGGGAACATTAAAATTAACCATATTAAATAAGCAGAAAAAATATTTTCTGTATATTACTTCGTTGCTGTTGTGTTCTTATTTTTTATAGAGTTGACTAAGAACTTTATATTTTACATATTTTATTTCTATCCCAAGTGGGCCATTGATGATTTCGATGCCTCTATTCAATAGAAATTTCTCATTTTGATAAGAGAGAAACAACAGAGTGGCAGCAACCTGCATTTTTCATTTGCTACTTCCCTAATAAATTGCTTGCACTTTAATACAATTACATCCTGAAGCATGGCAGCACTTTGACCAAGTCTCGGTCTTGTTAGCCTGCAAGTCCTTCCCTAGGAAAGTTGTCGACTAATCAAAAGAAATTTAAATAAAATGCATTGAATTTGTGGTTCCTTCCTACCCCCTGCTCTAAATTCTGAACATTCTCAAAGTGGCCCTGGAGAAATACAAAAGCACAAAGCGAGAGGCGAGGCAGGCCCTGTGCTCAACACTCAATCATTTCCTGTCACAGGTGCAGCCTGTATGCATTATCCTGCCATGATTGATAGAGTGGGGTTGTGTAGACTGGGGAGCTGGGCATGGTTCAGATGGGGCCCTGTCATTCCAGCACTATGTCATGCTACCTGTAGGGAACAGGAAAAAAGATAGAAACTTGCTAAGACTAGCTATTCAGTGATGCTTAGAAGTTTTTGTTCTCCGTGTGCTACCAAAGGTCATATTTCCTAAGAGTTAAACATAGCTTCTAGGTCTAGTTTGCTTGTAATAATCCAACTACCAAAGAGTTGGTTAAATCAGACATGTTAAAATGATTACTTACAGTACAGGTAAAGTCAGCTTCATTTAATTAATATTATGTTTTGTTCTACTTTTTTGGTTTTGTA
Organism: Vipera berus; assembly: GCF_964194415.1. NCBI lineage: Eukaryota > Metazoa > Chordata > Lepidosauria > Squamata > Viperidae > Vipera > Vipera berus. The sequence goes on from NC_138202.1 coordinate 309,336,765, forward strand.
TTTAAGAAAATATTAAATACCGTTCAGCAAATCCAATTGGAACTAGAATGAGAAATCACTCTTGCTCTGCCTCCCTTTTTGGATGTTTAAGGCACTTATTTTTGGTTAGTCTGACACAGTTATTGTTTTCATTGGAACGTGCCTTTGTTCGAATCTTTGTTGTTTTGCTCTTTGTTGTATTCTATATGTGAGGAAAATTTTGTGGCTTATTACAGTTTAAATTGTATCATATTTAACACTAACTATTGGAAAACTGTTTTGCTGAGAGGGGGAAGATGAAGGTAACTAGTGAAAATAGGCTATTCCAGGATACCATGGAAAATAAAAACACCCACACAAGCACACATATGTTACATGACCATGATTCTTTAGATGCAAATGAGAAACATGTTGAAAATCTATTCCCATTGATTACTAAATCGTATGTCGAGAACTGTTATTGTTTTAGGATATATGTTAATTTATGCAGCAGGAATCTTTTAATAGTTTTATCCAGCTGGGCATGGGAGTTTAGATTTTATTATCTGTGATCATTCCTGTCTAATTGATATAAGATCAGAGTTGACAATTACTCACCAGTGTTCAGCACAACTATAGTGTCTTTCCATTTGTTCATTTCCTTTTGAAATGGCCAAAAGCAGTATAATTTATGTCAAGGGATTCCTATTTTTAAAGTTCACAGTTTTGTTTAATGGAGTGTTAGGGGGTCTTCAGTGAATTATATCAGAAAGTTCAAAATATATTGGGAAAAAATGAATACATTATAAGTTGCTAAAATTGGCAAGACATTATTACATAGAGACAGTAAAAATAGATACAGATTTATATTAAATGGCTGCACTTACTATATGAGAAGGTTTTCTTCAAAGGATAAAATGCTGGTTTTTTTAAAAAAAATACAAATTTTATTAAGCTGTACTTGGCTCCTTGCACCATGTTTATTGTAGACAAATACACTTGAGCATAAAAATGATATAGCCATAGCATTCATTTGTTATTTTAAAATCTAGAGAATAATTAAAATATCATTCTTGTGCTCAGAAAAAATTTAAAAGCTTTTTCTCTGAAATTACAGCAAACATATTTTGCACAGTATGAGTGCTTAATTTGGCTGCAGGCCATCACAGATTGTTCTGAAACTGCAGGAGCCCTTCCATAGCTGGTGTCCCACTCAGTGGACATACTGACTGGGAACTGTGGGGTTCTCAGCATTTTTAGACTGCATCATATTGGGGCAGCACCATTTCAGAAAAAAAAAATTGTTATGGGATTCTTTTTTTCTTGATATTGAAGTTCCGAAAGGACAAGGAACACAAATGAATTAGAATAGATGTTGGATCCCCAGAATTCCAGAATCCCCTCTCCTTCCAATTTATCACTTGCCTAACCTAGAGAAAAAAGACCAGTCCTGTCAATGAAGTAATCCCATTACATTGCTTATGGTAGAAGGTAAGGTAAGGGGTAGTTAAAAACAAAAAGTAATTCCTGCCCACCTGGCCTATCATTGGCAGGATTTGGGAATTGTAAGCACTTAAAAGCTACAGCATTTAATTCAGTATTGTGGGTAATATTGCTTTCCTAAAAACGTTTTCTTCTTGATATTCGACTTTTTCTGAATGAATCTGGGTCAAAGAATTTTTTCTTAAAACAACTGTTTCCGTTCTATTTAAATAACAAGATGGAACAAAAAGCAGGCTTCATAATTCACCAGGAAGATTTTAGTGCTAATCTTGTTCAAATGTTGGGAAAAAAAACTATTTTGTACTTGAATGAATTTAGTTCATTTCCATGGACTTGTTCAGGAGAAATTTCTGTTTCTTTTTTTAAAAAATTAGAATACTTTTATGTTCATTCTAAGCAGTTATAACCATAAAATTTCAGTGAATCTTCTGTTGTATTTTTAAAACACAACGGAAACAGAAATTATAAAATCTACACATACAAAAGAAATTTTATTAATGAATTAAATGCTTGTAGTCGAAAGAAATTTTATTAATGAATTAAATGCTTGTAGTGAATGACAGAGAGGTTTATTATGTGTTAGAGAAGAAAGTAGTTTCTATAGGCTCATGCATAAACAAAATACTCTTTTGTTCACATGCTTTTGTACACACAAATATAAATATCGTCTAAGAGGAAATATGAAAACCATTGGGAATTCAGATTGGCAGCCTATTGCGTTCATAAACACAGAGACAACCCAAAGCTGCCAATACATCCACTGAGTGAATTCGCCAAGCAGCCAGATGCTACAGCTGCAAAAATATTTTCATTGTCTAAACAGCTGCATGCTACTAAAACAATGCAAAATAGAGTATATTCAATAATACCCAATCACATTTGCTGCAGATATGCACAAGCTTACTTTCACATTAGTATAAAATACGGATGTACATGCACTTACACAATGCATTTTTTAAAAAAATATATAATTTAAAATAAAGATGTATCCAGGGATGCAGTGCAATAAGAAATATTAAAGGTATGGTATAAGAAAAAAGAAAAGGAAATAACGATTTTAAAAATTGTTTACAGCAACTTCATTCACTATGTCTCTCCATATCTTTCTGTCTTTCCAAGCCATCCTTGCTTCCACAGTGTCTATATGCACTTGAATACCGGTATATATTTCTGTATATTGCCTCACCTTTCTTTTCAAGGTACCTTTAGCTTTATCCAACTACAATTTCTCGATCTTCCCATTTGTCTAAACCTATTCATTCTTCCTTCATGTATTTATTTTGCAATTTGATCCTCATTTGCGTTATATGATCAAATCATTTCAATATACTTATTCCATACTAGTCATTCTTTCAATCCATATTCAATCACTACTCATTCCTTCCTCATTTTTCTATGCTTGCTGTTAAGAATCCCATTCTCATTGCATTCATTTATATTTCTTTTTAAATACTGAGTTTAATATGGATAAATGTACATTCTTATGCACAGACTGGTCCAACTGTACAATTGAAGTTTATGTTTTCCCAAAGGAACATAGCTTTCGGGTACATCTAGAAAATTTCAAATGAAAGAAGCCTACGTTTATAGTTCTTGCACCAATTTATATAAGTAGATGTCATCTCAATAGTGTATATTGTTTTTCTCAAACTATTTCTATTTTATTGGAAAAAGAAAATTGAAGCCATTTATTTTATTCTCACATTACCCAGTGGATGCCCTGGAGCTTGCCTAGGATTGAGCCCCAAGTCAAAGCAAGCAGTCCCTGATTAGTCTAAATTGAAGCAAGTCATTTTCCAAAAAACCAATTATAGCAGAAACAACATTTTCCAGCCAGGTTATTTCTAATTATTATATCCTAGATCATGGCTGTCAAATGCCACGTGATGTGTTGCGACGTATCGTGACTTTTTTTGCATTGCCAGAGCTGGGGTGGGTGTGGCCTCCATATGATGCAACTGGCCCTCGGGCCGGCAGTTTGACACCCCTGCCCTAGATTCATTTGATGTCACACATCACTGAGAATTTAGTACTACGCATGTATGATTAGTTGCCTGTCTTAATTGTTTTAAAATTTATTACATACATTGTTTGTAATGCTCCTGATGGCATATCTTTTGAAATACATTCTGCCTTTGAGATTTATCTCTTCCATTTCTATATATGTTATAGAAGGCAAAGGAAATGTATATAACTACACAGGATTTTCAATGACGTTTTCACAGAAAACTGCTTCTATATTTTTGGGTACATATCTATACACCTTTCCCTCTGTGAATCCATTTATCATTCTTAAGCTTGCTGAGTTTCAGATAGTGTCTGGGCTAATTAAATCATTGCCTCTATTAAACTAATGCAAAAGAAAACGTCTTCTTCCAAGGTACATAAGAGAACTTCCATGTGCTACTTGGTGAAATGGCTGCATATCCCAAAAGGCTGATCACGCCAGCTGATTCATCCGGAGGGGATGGGTGTCAGACTGGTGCAGGTGTCGGTGGCCACCAGTGAGTGATTGCACCATCAGACTCCTACCGTGATCCATCATGCAGGCCCAGCCAGTGAGGAATCACAGCCTCAGGAAGGTGCTGAGCCCAGCAACATATCATTAAACAAGGTTACTACCAGCAGATTTGTTCCCATGATCAATCTGGTCACTAACCGTTCCACCTCACTGTACTTCTCTTCTTCCATTCTTTGAATATGAGAAAGCATTATGGAGCTGCAGGAAAAACATGGCTTTTAACAGGATCTCATTTCTCCTGTGGCATTCCAAGCTTTATAAAAAAAGATTTTTTAACAACATATGAATTTTAAAGAATAACCTTTATATAAACTATATCCTCAGGCTAGTAGTTTGCCCTAATTCCATATTTTATTGCTTGATAACTTCCCCCTCCTTTGTAATTACAGAATGACATTTCATTATATTTCTACAGGTGACAAAAGTTGTGAAATTATAATTCATTTTACCTGCCTCAGTATGAATTGGTCCTTCAAAAATCTCTCCTAAGAAGAAAAACACATTGTATACTTTTTACCATAATTATTGGTCAACTCCCTACTCCCAAAAGCTTTCTATTATCTTGATTCACATAACCCAATGGTTTATATAAGTATTGTGGTTTATGTATTCAAGTGCATATTTTTGTCTTATTCTAAAATTAAAATAGATATGTAAAACAGAGTAAGCCATCTAATTCAGCCAGAAACATATTTTTCTCAACTATTGAGCTTTAGAGATCAGCACTTTTAAAAAATAGTAAAATTGCCAGGTTTGAATTTTAGGCTGAGAAGAAATTACATATGTAACAAATGATTCTTGAATCATTTCAAACATCTACTTAATCCAACATTTGTAATCAGAAATACCAGCATTTTTTAAAATAAGGATAACACAAACATGCAAAACTTGATTTTTATGTTTTGAAGTAAGAGTTTATGATTAACTGAGTTACCAAATCATGATAAGCTGTGAACTTTCCTACTTCATTTTGGTCTAGTGGAATGGGTCAAAACTACCATTGTGGCTTTTGCTAGAAATTATAGTTAAAACAAGTTATAACGTGGCAGGATAAATAAACTTATAGAATTGATTTATCTGCTGAACTCAATTTATTTCCGTATCACTCTGTCTTCTCTCGCACACAAGACATTGGATGACATTGGAATCCTAGATTTTGTAGTGGATTTTAAAGCAGCTTTAGGATGCACAGTTCATTCACACTTTGCTCCCAGGCAAGCCTCTGGAGTCTTGTTATCATGCCATGTGAATTGAGAGATGCTTCTCTATACCTGTATATTCATTGCAGGATAAGATTCATAGGAGTTGGCAAGCACTCTTAGAGGGCAAACTGTGTGCCATTTTTAGTGTTGTCCTAGGCCCTGAAGTATCTCTGATGCGGTTTAATAGTGTTAAGATTTTCTAGAAAACAATTTTTTAATTATACAAATAATGACTCAGTAGATGACATGTAGGTACTGGAAAAGATCAGGATGAGTATCTAATATATATTGTAAAAGTATTGTGGCAAGATGAGATGCATGTAATGCTTCTAACCAATAATAACACAAGCATCAGTTAAATATGTATCATTGATGGTGCAGAACACCCATCCTCATTCTCATCTATGATTTATTTATTTTAATTTATAGAGGAACTATTTATATGGTACATAAGATACAACAGTGAAGTCAAACTCAAATGAGTTAATTAAAACAATTAACCAAAAGCATAAGAGACTAATGCTCACAGATTAATGCTAATAGGTTCATATTAATAACCAATCAGTGATAATTGTAGAAAAATACTATAGACGAATCAGCCTTAAGTTAGAAAAATATCAATGACTGAGATATGTAGATTACATATAATTACCCTGTGTTTGATTTTTTTTCCAGTTGTATTTTTGTGGATTATATCTTAGTGGGAGAATAGCTGGAAATTCTAAAACTTGTGATGTTGGTGCTTCTAAAATTGTCAGAGATATCATAAGCAGAGACAACAAGTAACAGCTGAAAACTTATTTTTTAAACAAAATTACAGTTGCAGGGGACCTGCAACTATTTCTATAAAGATACAAGAATTCCAATAATGGCTCTCTGTTTTTGTAATTAGGATCTCAGTCTGCAATCCTTACCCTAGCAATAAATTCCTGAGAGTTAAATGAGCTATCCAAGAACTAGGTCAGGGGTAGGCAACCTTGGCTCTTTTATGACTTGTGGACTTCAATTCCCAGAATTCCTGAGCCAGCCATGTTGGCTCATGAATTCTGGGAGTTGAAGTCCACAAGTCATGAAAGGGCCAAAGTTTTCCCCATGCTGGCTCATGAATTCTGGGAGTTGAAGTCCACGAGTCATAAAAGAGCCAAGGTTGCCTGTCGCTGAACTAGGTTATTACTGATATTTGGTTCTGTATAATAACACAAAAGCAGAGTGACTCCTAAGTTGGCTATAACTGCCCTCTAAAATATCAATAGAGTTTTTGCACCTCCAGAATAGGAATGTTTCTCCAATCTACTCCATATACTGCAAGGTCATTATGTAGATGCTTTTGAGCCTATTTATATAAAATAGAAATGATTGTGTTGTCATCTCCCTGCTGAAAACTAGCTGAATGCTATCCACAAATTAGAAAATGAGCCAAAACCAGCCTGTCAACATCTCAGATAAAAATGTATTCTCAGTGGAAATGTTTGTATCAAAAACCAATCAAGAAGTTTATAGATATTTTGCAGACATCAGAAAAATATGATAAAATTAACCCTTGTTGTAAGTAATTTAATAGGATGATTATCTACTGAGTGTAAATGCCCAGGTCAGGAAAATTAACCACCTGTCTTTTAATCTTTTCCTATTTAGGTCTTTTAAGGCAACAATAAATAACATTAGTAACATACTGATTGATATGTGGTTTTCTTTTCTTTTTGAAAGCCAGGATGGTGTCTCCCATGGCCCCATTGTCCCATAATGATCTTTTGCCATGAAGTGGTGTCGCTCTTAGTGGCTGAATAATAGAACTTCTATCAGTATTCTTCCCATCCTTTTTCTTCACGGTCCAAATTTCCTTCTCATAGATACCACAGAGAAAATCACTGTCTGCATATTGTGATTTTTGTAGATAGATACACATCACAGCATCTGAATATCTTTTACAAGGAATTCATTGCTATTTTTCTAAGTTATGGTCTGTGACATATTTCTTGATCGCTGGTTCATTTGCTTAGATGTGCTAAGTAAGGAGGAAAAAAGACCAGTTCAAACCATACAAGCGTGATCTCCGAGAACTGGGGGGGAGGGTAGCAATTATTGTCGTCCTGTATAAAAGGGGCAGCAGGGGCCTAGCACGTGCACAAGTTATTTCAGGGATTTCCTCCCCAATCATATTTACCCATCACATCAGGTCTAGCAGGAAGGGTATATTGCGGGTCACTTTTACAAAATAATGGCATCTGATGGGATCCAAGAGGAGAACCATTTTCCCTCATGGCATCTGCCTTTGTAACATCATTTGCCTGAGATCATATAGGTAAAGGTAAAGGTAAAGGTTCCCCCGCACATGTGTGCTAGTCGTTTCCGACTCTAGGGGCCGGTGCTCATCTCCGTTTCAAAGCCGAAGAGCCAGCGCTTGTCCGAGGACGTCTCCGTGGTCATGTGGCCAGCATGACTAGACGCCAAAGGCGCACGGAACGCTGTTACCTTCCCACCATAGTGGTCCCTATTTTTCTACTTGCATTTTTACGTGCTTTCGAACTGCTAGGTTGGCAGAAGCTGGGACGAGTAACAGGTGCTCACTCTGCTACGCAGCACTCGGGATTCGACCCGCCAAACTGCCGACCTTCTGATCGACAAGCTCAGCGTCCTAACCCACTGAGCCACCGCGTCCCTTGAGATCATATAGGCTCCAACAAATATTTTGTATTGTTTTGGTGTTTTTAATTTTGTATGCTGCTTGTATGCTCATCTGTCAAGACTGCTAACATTGGATGTTTTTGCATTGACAACAGATGGAAATGTAGCCATTTTCTTCCTTTTGCTTTTAGAGTTAGATGATGCTGGAGAATGGGGATGTGAATGAGAGTCCAGCTAGACATAATAACACTGAGTCTAGCGTGAGAATCAAGGTTGTTGAAATCAGAGATGATAAAGAATTGGTATAATCTCCTGAGCATGTCCAAGATGGCTCTCCGCTGGTTTTGAGCTTTTTAGTACGGTACGGTTTTTGGTTCTGCTGGGTGGCTATGGGGCTTTCTGCTATTGTTTTGGCCCTCTTCAGTCGGCTGAATTTCTGGTGGAGCATTGGCACCCTCCCCCGTCTGGATACAGCTTAGAATGACAAAGGACGGAGGAGGAGTAGCTGACCATTTAACACTTCGGTGAGAGGACGCTGGCGGCTGGGCGGGGCCGACCTGACTGCTTCCTTGTTGTGCCGAGCCGAGCAGAGCTGGATCGAGTGAATTTGAGCCGGAATTTGGGCTCTGCTCATGCTTCTTTGCTCTATTGTGAGCCCCGAGTTATGGCTGGGGGGAAGGGGGCTTCAATGTCATGTTTCCACCCCCTCTGCCACTCGGCGAGTTTGGCTCTGTGAGCGTGGTGGACCTGGTGGTGCTGTGGTGGCTGTGGGGTCTGCCGCTGCTGCTGTTCCTTCTTCTTGCCACCATGGAGGTCGCAGCTGTCCCTGTTGTACTTGAACCTGTTGGCTTGCATCCGTCGGCATTGTCATCGGGCTGCCCGCCCCTTCTGGACTTGTCATCTTTATTTCATTATGACTTTTGCTGTTGCTGCCGTTGATTATTTCATTATCATCATGATTGTGGCTTTGGGACCTGCCACTGGCCGACTGAACTTTTCATTGATTCCATCTACTGCCACCCTCCATTGCCCGATGTCACCGTTACCGTTTCACTTTATATGCCAGCATATACCTCTGGAGAACTTTACTCACTGCGAGATTCCCCCCTCTCGCAGGAGCATCCATATGTTTTAAAGAAGATCTTTCTTGATGATGGGTTATGGGACCCTGAGAGATGGCATGCTGCAAAGAGGAGTTTGAGGGGGTTTTTATTGAGATTTTTAAACAAAATTTTAAGGGGATCCGGGAGGGGGGAGGCCCAAAGGATCCGGAATGAACTTGGGGGAGTTCAATCCGGACAGCAGTCCAGACCATCAGATGGTTGTGGGGGGGAGTAGGGGTTTGGGGGTCTCAGCTCCGAGTTAAGAGGGTCTTCCCATCCCAACAGTGATTGGGAGGGGCAGAGAGTGTGGGAGCAGAGGGCTTTATCATAACTGGGGAACGGGCCACCGCTGTCTTCAAGCGGTTGCCTGTTCCCGCCCTCGTGGTTCTTCTTGCTCCCCCGGGGGCATAGGATTGCAGGACCCTGGGCTCAGGTTGGTTTATTTCAATGCCAGGTCTGTGGTGAACAAGGCTCCCCTCATACATGATCTCATTGAGGAGGAGAACGCGGACCTGGCCTGCATCATGGAGACCTGGTTGGGCCAAGAGGGGGGTGTCCTCCTCTCGGAACTATGCCCACCGGGCTTCTGGGTGCTTCACCAGCTGTGGGCCCAGGGCAGGGGTGGGGGGTGGCGGTTATTATTAGGGAGAGTCTTTGTCTGTGAGTGGCCACTGTCCCTCAGATAGGCGGGTGTGAGTCTCTTCTTTTGAAGTTGGGTCCTAGAGTTCAGTTGGGCCTATTGATTACGTACCTGTCTCCCAGCTGCGTGTCATCGGCCCTGCCCAAGCTCCTCGACATCTTGCCCGGGTTGGCGATTGAGTTCCCCAGGCTTATAGTTCTGGGGGATTTCAATCTGCCTTCCGTGGGTGAGGCGTCTGAGTTGGCTCAGGAGTTCATGGCTTCCATGACAGCCATGGACCTGACTCAAGTAATTCAGGACCCCACCCATAATGGAGGGCACACACTCGACCTGGTGTTTATCTCTGTGCAGTGGATTAATGATCTGGGTAGGGGGGATTTAACTATCCATCCCCTGTCATGGTCCGATCATTTCCTTCTCTGGCTAGACTTTCAGTACGCCACCCCCCGCCACTGGGAGGCGGAACCAACCAGGTGGTTCCGCCCCAGGCGCCTGATGGACCCTGAGAGGTTCCAGACGGAGCTTGGGACATTTCCTGCTTCCCTTGCCCACAACTCTGCCGAGGCCCTAGTGGTAGCCTGGGAGAGGGCTGCTGCTGGGGCCTTGGATCGAGTTGTGCTTTTGCGGCCTCTGACCCAGCGCAGATCCCGGGTGGCCCCCTGGTTTACCGAGGGACTCCGAGAGATGAAGCACCAGAAAAGATGCCTAGAGAGCTGTTGGAGGTCCAGCAGATCCGAATCTGATCGAACACAGCTAAGAACCTGTCTTAAGTCTCACCTAGTGGCGATGGAAGTGGCAAAGCGTGTTTACTTTTCTGCTCTCATTGCGTCCGCAGATAATCGCCCAGCCGCCCTGTTTAGAGTGACCCGCTCACTGCTTAACCAGTGACTGAGGGATGACCCCTTGCAGGGTAGGGCTGAGGGATTTGTTCAGTATCTGCAGGACAAAATTGCTCAGATCCGGACTGGTTTGGACTCCGACTGGGCGGAATGCGACGGAGTGGAGAGGGCAGGTCTTGGTCATACCATTTGGGGTGAGTTTGACCCTGGACTTTGGATGATGTGGACAGGATTATGCGTAGGCTGAGCACTGCAACTTGTTTATTGGACCCATGTCCCTCCTGGCTGGTTTCGGCCAGCGGGGAGGTGACGGGGCTGGCTCCAGGAAGTTGTCAATGCTTCATTGACAGAGCGTGTCTTCCCCTTCGCCTTAAAAGAGGCGGTGGTAAGGCCCCTCCTCAAGAAGCCTGCTCTGGACCCGGCCTTGTTGAATAACTATCGTCCTGTCTCCAACCTTCGCTTTGTAGCGAAGGTTGTCGAGAGTGTTGTGGCGTGTCAGCTTCCGCAATTCCTGGATGAAGCGGACTATCTGGACCTGTACCAGTCCGGTTTCAGACCCGGTTACACCATGGAAAGACCTGGTTATTCCAACAAGCGGGCCTGGACTGATCATGGTTTTTAAATTTGGTTTTTTATTGGTTTAAATTGTTCTTATTTCTTATATTGTTTAATCCTCTTTTAATTTTTGTATTTATATCTTTTAACTCTTTATTGTTGTGAGCTGCCCTGAGTCCTTAGGGAGAAGGGCGGCGTATAAATTTAATAAACCTTAAACCTTGGTGGGATGGAGAGCTGGAGAGGAAGCCTGCACTTCACGCTAATTGGGGAATGTGATTTATGCCTGTAAATTGGAGGAGGGAATTGCGCTTTGATACTATGTGTCCAGGGGAGGGGAATTCAGTATTTGGCTTCGATTATGTAAGTGCCGATATTATGCTACTTGAATAAAAGATTCTTTAAGGTAAAGAATGCATCAAGGTTCTTTTGAAGAGTTTCATCTGTCGGAACCATGACAACATGTATGAGAGATGGGCTGCTTTATAAATTTACCAAATAAATAAAATAAACAATCTGAGAATGAAATGTGAGATGAGTGATACCTAAATTTGATAGATAGATAGATAGATAGATAGATAGATAGATGATAGATAGATAGATAGATAGATAGATAGATAGATAGATAGATAGATAGATAGATAGATAGATAGAAGATAGATAGATAGACAGACAGACAGACAGGCAGACAGACAGACAGACAGACAGACAGACAGACAGATAGATAGATAGATAGATAGATAGATGATAGATAGAGGGCTTTTTTTGTCATAGAACGCTCAGAATGGAGTTCCGGCACCTTTTTTGGATGGAACCTTGTAAGGTAGGCAAGGGAGCTGTATGACGTGTGAGTTCCGGCACCTTTTTCTTTTACAAAAAAAGCATTGGATAGATAGATAGATAGATAGATAGATAGATAGATGATAGATAGATAGATAGATGATAGGATAAGATACAGCTAATTATACATCAATTAAACTAGTAAACATGGTTAGAAAATTATATGGCAGGTATACAGGTGGAAGATGAAGGAAGAATTGATCTCAAGCAAACAGCATCCAACTACTGTATATCTACTGTAGATATAGCAATGACTATATAGTAGATATATAGATGTAGATAATCAGCAATGGTCTATATCTACTATAAACCATTGCTTAGTGCTGTTGTTGTTGTTCACATTCTAGTGTCACTGAGGCCATTTGAAGGTTTATCTGTGTCCACAGGGTCATCCGATCAGTGCAAGTGGATGTGGAACCTTCTTGGAACTGCTGAAAGGACTGTTGTAAACAGAAGGCAGATGGTGGTGTGTTTCTCTTCCTCTGTTGAGAGAGGGCTGTTCAGTCTTAATACAGATGGCCTCTTTAACCCCTCTTTCAAATCAGTGGTTCTCTCTATCTAGAATGTGGATTTTGCTGTCTTCAAAATAGTTCTTTAATGTATCATTAATTCTCTAATTAAAATTATCCAAAGAGTTGACATCCATCCACACGAACTAGCTCGAAGTCTTAGTTTATGTTGATGCAGTTCTTATTTCTCTGTGTTAATAGGTATGAAGCAGGTCCTAAGAACCTTGGCATCTTTCTGTAAAAAGGAACAGTTGGTCATTAAATACAATAAAGAAATTTTAGTTTTTCCAGTAAAAGATCAAGGCATAAATGGATAATTGATTCTCATGAACTAGGGCAAGTATTTGGGCATAGTCTTTCAAGCTTCAGGATTTAATAGGCTAATTCTGCCACTCTTACTGCCTAAAGGAGTGCATTAGCTATAACCAAATTTTATAGACAGCAAGGGGCAAATTACATTCCAGTACAAATTAAATTGTTTATAGCTAAAACAGTTGTACAACTAGTGTATGGCTTACAATTTGACCCATTTACAAATCTAATAACATATGAAACCATTCAGTTAAACTTCCTTAGGACTTTGTCCTTCAAACTGCGCCTCTGATGTAGTTCTGAGGATTGAAGTTAATGTTCCAAGTATTAAGGCTGATATAAGAACAGGTTTTTAACTTTGTGGCTCAGAATTATGTTTGATCCTACAGGGCTGTTATCCTTGCTATTGACAAATAGCTACCAATCTCATTGATATCAAACTTTATACAAGGAATTATGCAGTCTCTGCCTTTCTCCTGAATATGTAAACCAATTAGTCCTTATGGAAGTAAAATCATTGGTAAAATAGCAAATTAGGGACACTGATAATCAGAATGGTCTCACCAGTGGTTCCTGAATGTTACTGCCAAATGCTAGATTGCTACATTCACTGGAACATTTGTAAAAATTATTATGCACCATTATGCAGTTCCGTGCGCCTTTGGGGTCTAGTCATGCCGGCCACATGACCACGGAGACGTCCTCGGACAAGCGCTGGCTCTTCGGCTTTGAAACGGAGATGAGCACCGGCCCCTAGAGTCGGAAACGACTAGCACGCATGTGCGGGGGAACCTTTACCTTTTACCTAATGAAAAATTGGTATATAGTTGAAATGGTAGTAAAAAATGAACAGGTTAAAATATTGTGGAATCTTTGAATACAAGCTGATTAAACCCTGGCTCAAAAGATTTAACAATGGTTGAAAAGAAGAAATGGAGAATTGGTATGGCAATACCAAGAGACAAAGAATTGGAGGAAATCATAGTGTATAAAGAACTGAAAATCCAAGTTGAAAGATTATGGTATAAACAGGCTATGGTTGTTCCAGTAGTTATCAGCACATTGGATACCATACCCAAAAATGTTGGATGGTACTTAGAAAATCTGTGCATTGACAAAATTTCCATTTGTCAATTACAAAGGCAATACTGCTTGAATCCACACTGATACATTACCACAGGTTATGTTCTTGGGAAGAACTTGATGCATACGAAGACCAACATTACCTAAAGAACAGGCAGCTGTGATTTCACATTGTTGTGTATGGTAATAATAATAGAAAACAGTGCCTAGTGAGGCACTACTGGGACATGATTGTAGGGCTTACATGTTCCAAAAAGGATGAGACCTATGCCAGAGGATCACCATACTTGATAGGTCTCATCAGAGGAGCCAGATGAAGACTGCTTCTCCCATAAACAATGTGGTGTGATGTAATTTACAGAAGTTCATAGTGGATCGGTCATTGCCCTAGTTAACAAGGACTGCAATAGGAGTTGGAGTTCCCAGACTTACATTAACAAATGGGTTGTTGACTGAGTAACTAGGGCCAGCAATTGCAAGATTATTGGAAGAAAACGTGTTTACCCATTGCAAATATTCGAAGACTGAAAACAAAGAAATAATGATCTGTCATTACAAATCCAATTCAATGAGAAGAGGACATCTGAAAAGAATGCACCAACCAGTTCTGGGAAGAAAAATATCCAGAATCAAAAATTACAGAAAAGAGATCAACATTGATTCAAAAAAGCAAAGGTAGTACCAATAGCAATTGATCCCTTGGGTTCAATCCCAAAACATCTGGAGCACCTCTTGAAAACCATCAGCATTGAAAAATCACCTTCAGTCAACTGCAAGAGACAGCTTAATTTGAAACAGCTTACATCCTGCAACAATACATTTAACACCATCATACAAGAACATCTGGCTATTCCAGGTCCTTGGGAAGAACTTGATAGGTGAATAAAAATGCCAAATGCAGTTTAAACATCTGCCTGACTGTATGTGTCCAACCATAATAAAAAAAACCTAAAGCTAGAATGCAGAATGATCTACTTGCCAATTTATTTTAAATTTGCAATTTTCTGCAAAGCTTCCCATTAAAATTGGTTGTAATTGCATTGTTGTGGAAATCAAATCTGAATTTGTCGTTTCAAGTCTAACATTACCATTAAGAATGAATTTTGCTGTCAAGAGTAAGGGCTCTTTTATAATATGGTTCATGCTACATTAGGGAACCAAAATAATGTTATATTTGTTGGTAAATAAATAAAAAATTAAATAAAACAAAGCCCTAATTCCCTCAAACATGTATTTATGCATTAATAGTTAAGTAATGTATATCACTCATCTTGCAATACAACTCTCAATAGCTCACAATTTATTAAAAACAATAAAAAAACATCAACAAAACATAAAATTCTATAGTGGGCTCCATGAATAAACCCCAAACAATCAGCAACAACCATGTATGGGTCTATGGAGATTCTCAGTCATCCAGGTCATAGTTATCCCAAAGATGCTTTTTCATGAGGAAACTGGACTTTCTTGTATTTCTTTGAAGACGTTTCGCTTCTCCTCCAAGAAGCTTCTTCAACTCTCAGAAGCTGAAGAACCTTGGATGAAAAGCAAAATGTCTTCAAAGAAAAACAAGAAAGTCCAGCTGCCTCATGAAAAAGCATCTTTGGGATAACCGTGTATCCTAATAATAACCTAATCTTCAGTCCTGCCGTGCTCTGAAGCACATGCTCTGTGCATATCTAGGTCTTCATTGCCTCACAGAAAATAGGCACTGTCAGGGCCAATTAAACCTTAGTATGTTTTGAGTTAATGGTTATTGGATACAACCTTTGGGGTGGCACAGTGGCCCAAAGATGAAGATGCCGCCTCACACTTGGGAAGTTGAGAATTCAATTCTAAGCAGTTATAGATGTTTCTCTATTGTTGCAAAGACAAAATATCTGCTGAGATCTCCATGTAGGTGTCAGGAAGGGCATCATAAAAATTCAGCTCCATTCAGTCGCCCTGACTCCACCCCAATAAAAGGGATTACAGGGTTGTAAAAAGAAAAAAAAAATGGCACTTTTGAGAATTACAACTCAATAGTAGTAACTGTGAGAGAGATCTTGGAGTCCTAGTGGACAATCACTTAAATATGAGCCAGCAGTGTGCTGCAGCTGCCAAAAAAGCCAACACAGTGCTAGGCTGCATTAACAGAGGAATAGAATCAAGATCACGTGAAGTACTAATAACACTTTACAATGCCTTGGTAAGGCCACACCTGGAATACTGCATCCAGTTTTGGTCACCACGATGTAAAAAAGATGTCGAGACTCTAGAAACAGTACAGAGAAGAGCAACAAAGATGATTGGGGGACTGGAGGCTAAAACATATAGGGAACGGTTGCTGGAATTGGGTATGTGTAGTTTAATGAAGAGAAGGGTGGGGGGTGACATGATAGCAGTGTTCCAATATCTCAGGGGCTGCCACAAAGAAGAGGGAGCCAAGCTATTCTCCAAAGCTCCTGAAAGCAGGACAAGAAGCAATGGATGGAAACTAGTCAAGGAGAGAAGCAACCTAGAACTAAGGAGAAACTTCCTGATAGTTAGAACAATTAACCAGTGGAACAACCTGCCTCCAGAAGTGGTGAATGCTCCAACACTGGAAGTTTTTAAGAAGAGAGTGGACAGCCATTTGTCTGAAATGGTATAGGGTTTCCTGCCTTAGCAGGGGGTTGGACTAGATGACCTCCAAGGTCCCTTCCAACGTATTATTATTATTATTATTATTATTATTATTATTATTATTATTATTATTATTATTATTATTATTATTATTATACTTGCATAATTGCCAATTATATTTTATGATTTATGATGAGACTTTGATCTAATTTAGGACCAAAAATCATGAGATTGTATCCAATAGAGACTTTGTCTTAATGGAAATCCCCCACTTTGTGCAACAGGCTATGCTATTTATTTTATTTATGCATCATATTTAAAAATCACCTATCTCCCTCTATACTAGATTGGATATAGTAGGAGAAGATTTCCTCTCCATAGGAGAAACATTTGGAGTGAGGAGACTGAAATCCTGTATGTGTAATTACCAATCTGAATCCCCGAGAAACTGGGTAATATAAAAATATAGTTAGTAAATACATATTAAAAAATTATAAAAATTAAATAGTCTGCCTCAAATAATTAGGGCTTTTTAATGGTGTGGAAAAATTATTCTTAGACACATACAACTCACATTAAATCTGATTTGGAATCTAATTGTGGATGGAGCAACACATTGCTCTCTAATGTAAATTCATACTGGTAGTAAATTGGTTTGATAGAAACTAAGAACTTAGAAAAAGAATTGTATAAATTGACCTCCTGTTCTCCCCTTGCCCCCCAAATTTAAATTGACAGTACAGGTCCCTTTTCTTTTGCTGATGTGAATTATATTAGTTTGTCTCAGTTTATAACATGCTTCTGATATTAATTTATCCTATATTTATAGAAATATAGAATTCTTGTTCTAATTTAAAAAAATGATAAATGATTTTAATAGGATTTAAAAGAGGATAGTAAAACAATATAATCCAATCTGAACAGAATGCAAACACTAAAGCAGCAGTCTGGATTTAAAACTCAAAAGGGAAATCAATCAGTCAATCAATCAATCCATCAGGAATGTTGAAATCATGATTACCAAATGACTTTCACCCTTGGTTTTAAAAATACCAGCAATTATGTCTATAGAGAGAACTTCCTAATTTCCAAAGTAGGAAGTGGATGCATGCATGCAAAGAAGGGTCTCTAAAGAAAATGTTAATTAAGTGGGGTTTGTTTGCAGCAAGCCTTCTATTAGCTACCTTGTCCATTTAAAGTATTTCAAATCACATCACTCAATTAACCTCAGCTATTAATAGCCAGACCAGAGTGTTGATGAAGGTGTTTGTGAGCTAGCAAAGATGGTTAGCAGACTCTGTTTAGCTATTATAGGTATGCATAATGGTCCATCTACCTTAACAATTGATCAGCTTTAATGGTTGCAGAGGAAAGAAAAATAGTAAAGGAGCATTTTAAAGCTGAGCAGTCATTTAAGCTGGGTGACCAAACTTATTTAGAGCTAAATTACAGTGCAGCCTTTTATATCTCCCTCTCCCCATGCTAAATCTGAAGTTTTGGGAGATTACCAAGCAACCAAATCATCTTGTGATTTCATGTAGTAGTAATGAAATCTCATGTGACTTGGTGAATCTCCATGATTTTGACCACTTTTTAAAGATTTAGAAATCTATGTGATTACATCAACAAAGGTGGAATCTTCTCTTCAAAAACTCATGCTTTAATAAACTGAAATATTTAATAAATATCTGTGGTGACACAGCATTCTTTTTCTTCTGCTCCCATTATAATTACACAGTTAATGGTTACAGGAACTTGGCATGGCTAGTTAGTGAAGAGAAGGAGCAGGGGAGACATGATAGCAGTGGGGCTTTTTGAGGGGCTGTCACAGAGAGGAGGGGATCAACCTATTTTCCAAAGCGTCTAAAGGCCAGACAAGGAATAATGGATGGAAACTGATCAAGGAGAGATTCAACCTAGAAATAAGGAGAATTTTCTGATAGTGAGAACAATCAACCAATGGAACAGATTGCCTTCAGAAGTTGTGAGAGCTTCATCACTGGAAGCTTTCAAGAGACTGGACTGCCATCTGTCAGAAATGGTGTAGTGTCTTCTGCTTGGGTAGGGGTTGGACTAGATGACCTACCAGGTCCCTTCCAACTCTGTTGGGAAATAGGGTAGCATGTTGCTATTCTTATCAACTCTGTTTAATGTGCATCCAAAGAAAACATACAGCTGAACCTACAACTCAATTAAACCCAAGAATTCACATTTGTGTTTATTTAGTTTCCTGACTGCAAAGTCACTAAAATTAATTGCATTGTAGCTCAAGCTCACATATATTAGTGTTTATTGAGTAATGAAGAATTAAACATTTTGCCCTAATTTATAAAATCCAACACAAAGGAGATTTAAGAGAATTCTGCAGAAAGCAAGCTGGGAACAAAATGGAATGTTGAATTCACCTTGAACAGGAGTGCAAGTCAGTATTCAGAGAATTTCACTATGACAGAAGGAAAAGCCGAGTGAACCGAAGAATTAAAACAGATTACACAGATACCTCAGTAGTAGTTAATTAGTTCTGGGAAGGGTGACAAGCACTAAAAATGAGTACAAAACAAACCACATGACTAACACATCACCCTTTGTTTTGGATAGTGTGTCACAAGGCAGTCAACACAAACAAGCTCTAGCTTGGACATTGAGTACCAAAGAAATGATGAGTACCGGGAAAATCAAAAAATCAAAATATGTCAAGTACCAAATTCAGTGATTTTGCAGCAGTCAAGTACTGAGATGACTGTACTTGGGAAATTTATTTATTTGATTTCTATAGCCACTCATCTCAACAAATGACTCTGGGTATTGTACGTTATCATAGGATCACACATGACCATCAAAGGAGCAACTGAGAAACAGCCCAGAGTGTATTCAGCAGTGCAAAAAAAGAAAAGGTGAGGAAACAAAAAACAAGGTAGGGAAATGACCAAAAAAATATAAAATCCTTCCTATCATGATTCTCACAGATATATAAGTACTTATTGAATTAAGAAGCTTGCTACCTTGAGAAACAAAGACTCCTCTTTCTCCCTGAAGAAGATTGAGGAAAGACAACCTCTTTCCCACCTTTATATTGCCCAATAAAATTTGTTATAGTCCTAGTTGCCATCAGTCATGAAATAAGGGTGGGGGGGAAATAGAAAGGAAAGCCACCATGATAACAACTCTTCAGAGGCCATCTCAAAGACTCCGAGAGAGCTTTATTTATTTACAAATTCCACAGTTCGCCATTTTTGTTTCCCTAAGTGACATCCAATCTAAACTTGATAAGCTTGTTTAAGTTCTAACAACAACTGGTGATAGTAGTTGCTGAGTCCCAGCATCTAAGATGCCATGGACTTTACTAAACATCAATTTGAGAGTACAGCTAGAATGCTTCGAAGGAACAAAGCTGTGCTGTCTATCCCTTTAAATAGCCTGTTTGCTAGGAAAGATCTAATAAATCTGCTAAGCAAGCTGCTAAATTATTGTCCCAAACTTAAATATTTGACTACGTATCAGTTTTTGCCTAGTTTTCTAGGATTTAATTTAATTTAATTTAATTTAATTTAATTTAATTTAATTTAATTTAATTTAATTTAATTTAATTTAATTTATATACCGCCCTTTCCCGAAGGACTCAGGGCGGTTTACAGGGTATTTAAAATCAAACAGTACAAAATACAAAAGTTAAAAAAACAATTAAAAAAAAGATTAAATTATCCCTTAACTAAAAACCTCAGTTAAAAATTCTCAGCCTGGGCCGGAGAGCTCAAAGAGCCAGGTCTTCAGGTCCCGACGGAATGAATGAAGGTCAGGGGCGGTCCTAAGCTCCACGGGCAGCTGGTTCCAGAGGGCAGGCGCACCCACAGAGAAGGCCCTCGCCCTGGGTGTTATCTGCCGGCAATCTTTTACTGGCGGCACCCTGAGAAGACCCTCCCTGTGCAAGTGCACTGGACAAAGGGAGTTTGATGCTGGCAGGAGGTGTTCCCTTTTCCTTTAAAAGAATCTGTCTTTTTAAAACTCCCACCTTTATTTTTGAATTTATTGGTGGTGGGGTGTGTGTGTGTGGACATATGCACTCTTTAAGAGTATGGAAAATCCCTGGCATGAGGTGATACTATATTGGTGGTTCTAATATTCCAAAAATTTGGGAGATATTTATCTTGTGTTATGTCACTAGCAAAATTTTGATTATATGGTGCTTTAGACTTAATATTAATTTGGTAAGAGGAAAATATATTGTGTTTTCATTCGTTTCTATGCCAGGCTAATATTTTCCAGTTTTTAATATTTCAACATTTTCGTCCTCACTAATTTGTAATGCCTTCCACACTTCAAAGGATAGAGGAATCCAGAACCATCTTCTGAAGATCAACTTCATGTAGGGTAAATACCTACGTAGTTGCAGGAGGAAGAAAGAGATAAATGCAACAATTCCATCACAGATAACACAAAAGCAGAATCTATTTTCTTCAGACCTTTAGGCAGGAATGACCCATAAAGACAGTCAGTTTGGTGAAGTAGTTAAGGTACTGGCCTAGAAAGCAGGAGTGTGAGTCCTATTTCCACCTTACACATGAAAAACCAATTGGGTGATTTTGGGCCAGTCAGATGCTGTTTTAGCTCAATTCACCCCACAGGACTTTTGCTCTGAGGAAAATAGGAGGTGAAGGAATATTAGATATGTTTGCCATCTTGAGCTGTATATATAAAAAAGGTGGAATTAAAAATCTAAAAAAAAAGTTATTATAAGAGCTGAGTGGTATCACATGCCCATTCTGCCCAGCAATCTACAGCAAGTTCTGTCCCATGTCCCAAAGCAAGTTCTGACGTTCTCCCTATTGGACATCTAGTCTGAGAAGTTAGTTAGAGCTTGAACCACGTTTTGCACTTGAACATCATCCGGGACCATTAAGCTGTTGGCAGAATGATTTTGAGTCTCATTTTCCTTCGGACCTGGTTCATGGTTACATATGAATTGAAGAATAAACAAACTAGTTTCTTTACCCATGGTTTGAAGGTGACTTGCCCAAAGTTAGAGATAAAGCATCTCCTATTCATTCACAATGAAACCTGGATTTAAAGGAAATGAAAAGTAAATGCTTCTCAGAGTCTACAACTCAGAAAGGGAAGAGTGTGAAATTTTGGGTTTATTCTAACTCATGTGTATCATGCTAAGCCACATTTAGTGTGATCTGCAAACCTGGCCTTTATATGCATACGCACACTTTTTGACATAGATTAGTCATTAATCTTATCCAACTGTCACTTATTATTTTTCTGATCTATATACTCATACATTTTTGAGTAAATGAGCCAGCACACTTTGACACACACACATACTCCAGAAAGATCAGTTTATAAAACCAGAGTTTTTTTCTATGCCATTAATAGACATTGGCTCTTAACTGCAAGTGACTTACTTTCCCTTCCTTTATTTTCTTTTTTGGTTATCATAATTGCAATATATTATAAGAACACACTTGCTATAAATGTATCAGCAGAAATCTTTAATTAATAACAACATTCATTCATACCTGGTGGATGTCTGCATTTAGATGAGGTAAAAGGCAGCCATTAAATTGAAGGAGGGAGATCGTTAAGGAAGGCAGCTTTATTTCTGTAGCCTGACTTACTGATGTGCACATTTACTTTCTCAATTTAATTCCCACAGATATGACCAAAACATGCTGCGTTTGCCTCATACCCATTCATTGCAAGTAATACTATGTCCCAAACTGTGTATGTATGTAGAGGCAGTCCTTATTTACTTTTTTATCACTGTTGTGACAGACATTGATTGCTGTATGAGACAGTCACTAAGCAGGGAATACTTGTATATTCTTCACCTGTATTGCTTAATTTTCTCTCCATAGTGATTTTAAGGGTTAGGTGCAAGATAATCCCTTAGTTGGCTTATATCAAAAAGCTAAGCAGGGTCAGACATGATTATCACTTGAGTGGGTCACCAAGAAACTTAGCTGGAAACTAGATTCAGAAGTTAAAAAAAATACCCCAAAGAAAGTAATGGCAAATTGTATCAGAAATGTTGCAAGAAGAAAGAAAGAAAGAAAAACCCTACATGAGCATGTCTGTGAAGATATGTAAAAAAAATCTAAACATGAAAAGCAGAGGTAGATCAACTTAAACCCAATCCGTTGCATCATCCTAGTTTTCTATTTAACCATCATGGCTATTTCTATAAAACTGTGAGAAGTTCTGCATGGTCCCTCCCTGTGAAGGACTACAGTAACCTAACCTACTTTAATTTTAAATGTAATATTTTTCATTTTTTTTCCAAAAAAGACCCTTAGAATCACATTGCAGGATTAAAGGGTATATTGTAATTATCAATATCAATAGCAATAAAAGTTTATTAGAGGTCATTAAAATGAAAGGGGATGGCTATAGATCCCATCAATCTGAACTGACTCCCTCCTCTGGTGTTAATTAGAAATCTCAGATAATGGTTATATGGGGGAGTAGTGGGGAAATTTAATTACGAAAGTTTAATGGGCCACTATCTACTTCCTGCCAGATTAAAAACTGATGATTTATGCTATTTTTGATTCTATTCAGGGATTTCTTTAAAAAACATGTTGTGGAATGCAAAAGAACACATATATAGCTAAAATGTACTGTTTCCAAGATCAAACCAAACACAGGGATATACAGAATGGAAACCAAATTCCTGACCAAAGGCAGATAGCAATAATATTTTATCAAAGTATAATGGTGCTTTTAGGAATAGGTTACAGGGCAAAGATCCTTACCGTGAGCAGGATACAACCTGGATCAATTACCAGTTACACTGGGTAGATCCCTAAAGACCACAATATCCAGACTCTAGCATTTCCTCACTGTCCAAAGGCCTGTTTTTTTTACACACTCCCATTGAACAACCATTTGTCCCTTTTTATTTCATTGCTTCTGAGGAATTTTCAAAGTATTTTATATTGGTGATTGTAGAAGCAGCAGCAGCATATTGTAAGAGCAATTTCAGGTGTCAGCAGCATATAATTTTGCACATAAACAAATTTGCACATCCCCTAAAAAGATGCTCCTTAAGTTTAAGGAAACTTTTGGAAAACTGAATGACAATGACAGACAGGGTTTCTGTTCGACAATGTACTTCTTTTTTATTTGTTTTATCCATAATGTAAACAAAACATTTGTTCATAAAATGTATTTTGTTTCAGTACAATTTGATACTATCTGCAACATATATGTGCATGTATTTCTCCTCTATCTCCTTATCTGGACCCATGTATAGACTCCAGGCATGGCAATATGTGGCTTACAGAGGAAAATACTTGAGTCCACTGAATGTGAAAAATTAATTTGTTTGTTGTTGTTGTTGTTAGCTGCGAAGTCGTGTCCGACCCATCGCGACCCTATGGACAACATTCCTCCAGGCCTTCCTGTCCTCTACCATCTTCTGGAGTCCATTTAAGCTCACGCCTACTGCTTCAGTGACTCCATCCAGCCACCTCATTCTCTGTCGTCCCCTTCTTCTATTGCCCTCGATCTTTCCCAGCATTAGGCTTTTCTCCAGTGAGTCCTTCCTTCTCATTAGGTGGCCAAAGTATTTGAGTTTTAGCTTCAGGATCTGGCCTTCTAAAGAGCAGTCAGGATTGATCTCCTCTAGGACTGACCGGTTTGATCGCCTTGCAGTCCAAGGGACTCGCAGGAGTCTTCTCCAGCACCATAGTTCAAAGGCCTCAATTCTTTGGCGCTCAGCCTTTCTTATGGTCCAACTTTCACTGCCATACATTGCAACTGGGAAGACCATAGCCTTGACTATACGCACTTTTGTTGACAGGGTGATGTCTCTGCTTTTTAGTGTGCTGTCTAGATTTGCCATGGCTTTCCTCCCCAGGAGCAAGCGTCTTTTAATTTCTTGGCTACAGTCCCCATCTGCAGTGATCTTGGAGCCCAGGAAAATAAAATCTGTCACTACCTCCATTTCTTCCCCATCTATTTGCCAGGAATTGAGAGGGCCAGATGCCATGATCTTGGTTTTCTTAATGTTAAGTTTCAACCCAAGTTTTGCACTCTCCTTCTTCACCCGCAACAAGAGGCTCTTTAGTTCTTCTTCACTTTCTGCCATTAGAGTGGTATCATCTGCGTATCTTAGGTTGTTGATATTTCTTCCGGCAATCTTAATTCCAACTTTTGATTCATCTAGCCCTGCCTTTCTCATGATGTGCTCTGCATATAAGTTAAATAGGCAGGGCGACAGTATACAGCCTTGCCGGACTCCTTTCCCAATTTTGAACCAATCAGTGGTTCCGTGTCCAGTTCTCACTGTTGCTTCTTGACCCGCATATAGGTTTCTCAAGAGACAAATAAGATGGTCTGGTACTCCCATCTCTTTAAGAACTTGCCACAGTTTGTTATGATCCACACAATCAAAGGCTTTAGCATAGTCAATGAAGCAGAAGTAGATGTTTTTCTGGAACTCCCTAGCTTTCTCCATGATCCAGCGTATGTTGGCAATTTGATCTCTAGTTCCTCTGCCTCTTCGAAATCCTGCCTGTACTTCTGGTAGTTCTCGATCCACATACTGCTGAAGTCTAGCTTGTAGGATTTTAAGCATGACTTTACTAGCATGAGAAATGAGTGCAATGGTGCGATAGTTTGAACATTCTTTGGCACTGCCTTTCTTTGGAATTGGAATGTAAACTGATCTTTTCCAATCCTGTGGCCACTGTTGAGTTTTCCAAATTTGCTGGCAAATTGAGTGTAGCACTTTTACTGCACTGTCTTTTAAGATTTTGAATAGCTCAGCTGGAATACTGTCACCTCCACTAGCTTTGTTGTTGCTCAGCTTTTCTAAGGCCCACTTCACTTCACATTCTAGGATGTCTGGCTCGAGGTCAGTGACCACCTCATTGTGATTATCAGGGACATTAAGCTCATTCTTGTATAGTTCTTCTGTGTAATTTTGCCACCTCTTCTTAATCTCTTCTGCCTCTGTTAGGTCCCTGCCATTTTGGTCCTTTATCATGCCCATTTTTGCATTAAACGTTCCCTTCATCTCTCCAATTTTCTTGAAAAGATCTCTGGTCCTCCCTATTCTATTGTTTTCTTCTATTTCTTTGCACTGTTCATTTAAGAAGGCATTCTTATCTCTTCTAGCTATTCTCTGGAATTCTGCATTCAATTGGGCATATCTATGTTTTTCTCCCTTGCCTTTCGCTTCCCTCCTTTCCTTAGCTATTTGCAAAGCTTCCTCAGACAGCCATTTTGCTTTCTTGCATTTCTTTTTCTTTGGGATGGTTTTGGTTGCTACCTGTTGTACAATGTCGCGAACCTCTGTCCATAGTTCTTCAGGCACTCTGTCTATCAGATCTAATTCCTTAAATCTATTTGTCACCTCTACTGTATATTCAACAGGGATATGATTTAATTCATACCTGAGTGGCCTAGTGCTTTTCCCTACTTTCTTCAGTTTAAGCTTAAACTTTGCAAGGAGAAGCTCATGGTCTGAGCCACAGTCAGCTCCTGGTCTTGTTTTTACTGACTGTATAGAGCTTCTCCATCTTTGGCTGCAGAGCATATAGTCAATCTGATTTCTGTGTTGACCGTCTGGTGATGTCCATGTGTAGAGCCGTCTCTTGGGTTGTTGGAAAAGAGTGTTTGCTATGACCATCGTATTCTCTTGACAAAATTCTATCAGCCTGTGCCCTGCTTCATTTTGTACTCCAAGGCCAAACTTGCCTGTTATTCCAGTTATCTTTTGGCTTCCTACTTTAGCATTCCAATCCCCCATGATGATAAGGACATCATTTTTGGGTGTTAGTTCTATAAGGTGCTGTAGGGCTTCATAGAACCGGTCAATTTCATCCTCTTCAGCACTGGTGGTTGGGGCATAGACTTGGACTACTGTGATATTGAATGGTTTGCCTTGGATTCGAACTGAGATCATTCTGTCATTTTGAGGATTGTATCCCAGTATTGCTTTTCCTACTCTTTTATTGACTATGAAGGCTACTCCATTTCTTCTGAGGGATTCTTGCCCGCAGTAGTATACCTGATGGTCATCTGAATTAAATTCACCCATTCCTGTCCATTTTAGTTCGCTGATACCTAAGATGTCGATGTTCAGTCTTGTCATCTCTTGTTTGACCACGTCCAGCTTTCCTTGATTCATGGATCTTACATTCCAGGTTCCTATGGAGAAAAAATCTTTACAGCATCGGACTTTCCTTTCACCACCAGACACATCCACAGCTGAGCGTCCTTTCGGCTTTGGCCCAGTCGCTTCATTCTTTCTGGCGCTACTAGTACTAGCCCTCTGCTCTTCCCCAGTAGCATATTGGACGCCTTCCGACCTGAGGGGCTCATCTTCCAGCGTCATATCGTTTTGCCTTTTGGTACTGTCCATAGAGTTTTCATGGCAAAGATACTGGAGTGGTTTGCCATTTCCTTCTCCAGTGGATCACATTTTGTCAGAACTCTCGGCTATGACCTGTCCGTCTTGGGTGGCCCTGCACGGCATAGCTCATAGCTTCATTGAATTACGCAAGCCCCTTCGCCACGACAAGGCAGTAATCCATGAAGGGGTTAATTTGTTTATACACCTGAATTAGCACACATTGATTTTTTTTTAAAAAACCAGCTACTAAAATTGTGAATAAGGAAAACATAAACATTACAAAAAGTCTAAATAATTTAGATGGTGTTAACATTTCTGAAACGTTCAATATATATAAGAAAACTCAAAAGATTCAAATTTTCAAGAGGAATGGTATTCCAATTCCCCTTCGCAAAACACCAACATTTGGCTACAATCTCCTTATTAAAGGAAAATAATAGTTTAAGGAGGTTTTTATTATAATTACAGCTCTTCTTTAACCATTCTTATTTACCAGTAGGATTCCAATAATTAATTGCTTACAGAATAAGTAATTAAGAAACATTTTATTTCATTTTACCAATAGGGGAGCATATATGTAACTCGGGGCTGAACTGTGCAGTCCTTAGTACTCTGAGTTTGATAGCTTGTGTGCAGATCTTTCATTACTCAACGTAGTCAGTTCTAGTGATAGTGGAGTTTGCTACCCATTTATATGTAGTGGCTTGCCCTGTCCGTGTCAGTGGGGGTGTGGTTTTCTTCTGGTAGTTCCTTGATTAGAATTTTGTTTTCTGCTTGATTGCTTGTAAGGTGGTAATCTCTACTTATCTCTGTGTTGGTTTCTGGACAGGATGTGTTCTAGTCTCCCCCTCAGTTTTTTAATGTCTTTTTTTGAATGGTGTGTAAATGTGCTATATCTCTATGTGTCTAATAGGGTATCCACCAACACAGAAAGAGTAGTGCTTATAAACAGGGAGCAAATCCTACAATCCCTAGCACTGATGACCTTACCTGCCTTAGTCAAGTAGTGAAATGTCTGCAAGCACCAAGGACTCCAGGATTTCATTTTACACAATAGGTACACAATAGGTTCCATTTGTGCACAATGGGCACATTTTATAGGGAGCAAAAGAAATTGCCAATTTAGAATTAGAACTCTATTTGATTACATCAACAAAGGTGGAGTCTTCTCTTCAAAAACTCATACTTTAATAAACCTAAATATTTAAATAAAAATCTGTTGTGTCACAGCATTCCTTTTCTTCTGCTCCCATTATAATTACATGGAAAATAGGGTAACATGCTGCTATTCTTATCAACTCTGTTTAATGTGCATCCAAAGAAAACATACAGCTGAACCTGCAACTCAATTAAGCCCAAGAATTCACATTTGTGTTTATTTACTTTCCTGACTGCAAAATCACTAAAATTAATTGCATTGTAGCTCAAGTTCACATATATTAGTGTTTATTGAGTAATGAAGAATTAAACATTTTGTCCTAATTTATAAAATCCAACACAAAGGGGATTTGAGAGAATTCTGCAGAAAGCAAGCTGGGGATATGCTGAATTTACCTTGAACAGTAATGCAAGTCAGTATTCAGAGAATTTCACTAGGACAGAAGCAAAAGCTGAATCAAGCCAAGAATTAAAAGAGATTACACAGGTACCTCAGTAGCTGTTAATTAGTTCTGGGAAGGGTGACAAGCACTAAAAATGAGGAGTACAAAACAAACCACATGACTAACACATCACCCTTTGTTTTGGATAGTGTCACAAGGCAGTCAATACCAACAAGTTCTAGCTTGGACATTGAGTACCAAAGAAATGATGAGTACCGGGAAAAAGTTTCGCATCAAAATATGTTGAGTACCAAATTCAATGATTTCAGAGCAGTCAAGTACCAAGCTCAGAGTGTATTCAGCAGTGCAAAAAAAAAGTGAGGAAACAAAAAACAAGGTAGGGAAAACCCCCCACATTTCCTTCCTATCATCATTCTCACGGATATATAAGTACTTATTGAATTAAGAACAACCTTGCTACCTTGAGAAATGAAGACTCCTCTTCCTCCCTGAAGAAGATTGAGGAAAGACAACCTCTTTCCCACCTCTATATTGCCCAATAAGATTTGTTATAGTCCTAGTTGCCATCAGTCATGAAATAGGAGGGAAATAGAAAGGAAAGCTACCATGATAACACTTCTTCAGAGACCATCTCAAAAACTCCGAGAGAGCTTTATTTATTTACAAATTCCACAGTTTGCCATTTTTGTTTCCCTAAGTGACATCCAATCTAAATTTGATAAGCTTGTTTTAGTTCTAACAACTGGTGATAGTAGTTGCTGAGTCCCAGCATCTAAGATGCCATGGACTTTACTAAACATCAATTTGAGAGTACAGCTAGAATGCTTCGAAGGAACAAAGCTGTGCTGTCTATCCCTTTAAATAGCCTGTTTGCTAGGAATTGTACATATAAGAAAGATGTAATAAGTCTGCTAAGCAACCTGCTAATTTACTGTCCCAGACATATATATTTGGCTACCTATCAGTTTTTGCCCAGTTTTCTAGGATTTAAAACAATCTGTTGTTGTCATAAGCCATATAATGTAAAGAAAATATTTGGGATGGCAGAAACTCTTCAACAGAAATACAATGTTTTTTCTTCTAGAATTTTTAAAGACACCCCAGTCAAGCCCGAATTCAGCTACACTCTTCCCACTTTCCTTAGGCTACAACTCCTGTGTGCCTCAGTGCACAGAGAATGCAATCATTATTTTCTTACTTCCAATGATTTGTATTATGCTCAATTAACAGATCTTCAGAGTGTTGTATTTTACTAACCAAAGAGAGAAGCAACCTAGAACTAAGGAGAAATTTCCTGACAGTTAGAACAATTAATCAGTGGAACAACCTGCCTCCAGAAGCTGTGAAAAGCTGTGAATTCTGTGAATGTTATGTTATAAATATATCACAAATATGATATAAATTATGAATATAGAGGGCCTGTAATACAACCATAGTTAGCCTTTTCATGAACTTAGTGGGAAACTCATGTTGCTGGAATGTGTGTACTACTGATAAGGAAAGATTTGAATGCTATATGAATGATTTATTGTTGGTGATACCAGATAGAACATTGGTGGGTGTAAGGAGTGTAGTGGATTGCACTTTTCATGGAGTCTTGGAACAAAACATGAGGATGTATTGTTCCTGACATGGCTGGGGCAAGATGTACCATACACATGGATTCTGAATAAACAAGCTGGGTATAAAGAGAAGACTGGAATAAACCTAGTCCCCGAAGTTCATAACGACTTTTGTTGGAGCAGGGAACATCCTGAGTCTGCTTCCCAGCCCACTCTAACACAGCCCGATCACCTGTGTTGAGAGTGTACGTGAGTATTGTGTGAATGAGTAGTTGTTTTGACTAGCCTTGTTGGGCACAGTTATTTGACTAGCCTTGTTGGACATAGTAACCTGAATAGCCTTGTTGGGCATAACTTATTGTAGTAAGATAACTTTGAAATTAGACAAGTATATGTACAAATATAAAGGAACTAATTAAATTTAATTGCACACTTGCCTTGCCTTTTGTCCGAATAACACAAGAATAAAAGAACTATTGGAAAACTTCACTTTGAGTAGCTTGAACTCAATTTTATGACATAAGCAGGTTCCAGATTTTAAAACAAGATTCCCCATTGACATTTCTTCAGTTTCAGCTGGATCTAACTGGCAATAAGTTAAAAGGAGAGTTCCCAACTTACTTATTCAATGCAATTCCAAGATGGGGAAATTATCTCTGTATTATCTCAGACCTATAGCAAGACCCAAAATTGAAGCAGTATAATTTCAAAGGCAAGATATTTTTTTTTGCCTTTGATTTTGACCCTGATGTACAAACTAATTTGTTGGATAATATTCATCTCACTTATCTGGAGGGAAGCTGCTAGCTCACTTCTCAGATTTTGCTTGATTCTATTTCAGTAAAAGAAAAAGTTGACAACAACCTAGTTCTTCCTAGTCAATTTCCTATGCATCCATTGTCACCTTCAGAATTGGACAAAACTGCCATTCTTGAAATCATGAGCATGGGGGTCACTAAACTCTCAGAAGCTGCTCATAGATGATCCAGAAGACAGAGGACCTTCAACCTCAAGAGTTACATTACAAAGATGTATCCTGTATAGAGCACACCATAGCAGAGAGGTCAGTAAGAGAGCCAAATCCTACCAGAATTTAGATCTCAAGACATCTTGTTTTCTCTGTTTCCTCCAAGCTGATCAATGATAAGAACATGAGAGTCTCTTTCCTATCACTTGATGCTCAGAAGGAGAGTGGTCTCTTGCCACCCATTAATTGGCATGTATCTTCTTTTTGGGAACAACAATTGCTATTGCTTTAGAGAACTTAACTCCAACTTGTTCATATTAATCAGGGTTTGTCAATGACTTGTTGTAATGAAACAAATTCACCTTTGAATGTCTGCTGAGTGTTAATCCTGTGTCCATTCTCAGGCATAGATAAACAGACCAATATCTTTTAAAGAAAGTCCAGTTGCCTTTTGAAAAAAGCACCTTTGGGATAACCATGACCTGGATGACTTGAGAATCTCCATAGACATCTTCTAATGAGATTGCTTCCATTCACCAGCCATTTGTAATTTCATTTTATTAGGAACTTCTTGCAAAGGACTATGTTGTTGTCTTGTTTTGGGGACCACATCCATTCTGTTACTTCAGATGTAGAAAACCTCTATTCCTACTCCTGCATCAGTTTTAGTCTCTACCCCATGTCAATTTCTCTCCCTGTTCTTCATCTCCTCCCCACTGCTGAGAAATATATTTAAAAGTGTCTTGGCCTTGATATTCTTCGGTTGGTAGCATCTAGACAACTAATGGGAGAGTCTGCATATTTCTTTTTTGATTGCTTGAAAAGGGCTATAAAGCATTGTTAGGGATTTTGAAGAAAAAGACCTTTCCAGTTCCCAGTTGGCCCAAATGTCAACAAAGAAAATGAAAAGGCCCCAGATTCCATGCTGCTATCAAGCTGTATGTATTCTTAATCTCCAGCTATTGGGGGGGAAGGGGGGGTGAGGAGAAATGCAGACTCTAGTTATGGAAAAGTTGACTGGGTTGCCCTAAATGCCGCAAGCAAATTAACGCAAAAATGTATATATCAATTTCACTATCCCTTTGACTGCTAGTCAATATAATAATGTATTCTGATGATGTAAACCTGTACAATTTAGAGATTTATAAGCATGTTTCACCACAATGCCCATCACTTTCATCCAGCATGTGATTTGGAGATCTGGAAAGGGAGTGATTTGAATTCAAAACTCTCAGTCTGAGTCTAATCCAGATGTATGTAGAAAAAAAAATTCAGAACTTCAGAGCAAGGAAAGGAAAGTCAATCCAGCCCAAGGAGCAGATTGAACTTCTTACGTATTCTGAAAAACAGTTGAGTTCAGTGGGTGGAATATTATGTGCTTTGTGCAGGAGGAAACAGGGAATAAACTTTAGGGAGAAAGATGAATCAGTTTTGGCCTACGTAAATCATTCCTTTATAATAGTTATAGATAATTACATTTTGATGTGATTTTAATATTAGTTACAAAGTGTTTTTTTTTTAAAAATTCTTTGAATTAAGATGACATAAATGTAGACACTAACCACTGGATCTTTCAGTAAGAAATTGATTTGAATCACAGATATAAGGTGACTCTGAAATTTTCTCCTCAAGAAGCCTCTGATGTTTGACACTTCAAAATTAATGAATGTGTTGAATAGAGTTAGACCCAAATGACTTGTCCAAGGTCACATTCCAGCATGTGGCACAGCAGATAAGAAGATATAGTAACGATGCCTCCTGGTCTTGTAGAATAGACAACTACCTTCTCTAAGCGGCATAATGAATGATTAAATGTTCAAGAATGTAACAGCCCTGAATAGGGATATTTCTCTATGTTCTATGTTGCTAGCATATTAATTTTTAACGTCTGTGTTCAGAATAAAAGATTTCAGCTCCCAGGATTTGCTTTCTTGAACAATGAGCTACAATAATAAATATTAGAAATGATAAATAGTATTTTTTTTAATCCTCAACGTGTGTTTTTTTTAAATCTAACTTGCTGTGTTTCCTTTTTTTTAGATAGTTTTGTAATCCAAAAGTTGAGAACTCAGCATTATAAACCAGGACTTCTTGTCAGTTCTAATTTAGGAAGATGTAGACAGTTTTAGATAGCCGTTCCATGGCCTGAAGCTGTCTGTCTTGCTGTTGAAGCCTCATTGTGTCAATTGCATGTCCTTGAACATTTCAGGTAGACTCACAGCACTGGGATTCACCCTCCTTGTGGATTTCAAGTGGGTAAACAACACCTTTCTGTTTTCCTAATTTATTATAAGATAATGAGGCAGTGAGAGATTCAGACATTATGTTCTTATATTCTTCAAGGTTTGATTCAGGGTTCAAGGTCTTTCTATTTCTCAAAAAACAAAAACAAAACAAAAAACTGGGGTGGGGAATTCAGTCCACAGTCCTTTTTCAAGGAACAAACTTGCTTCCCTTGTTTCACACTACTGTACTGCTTAGCTATCTGAAGCCATACAAGTGCTTCAGATAAAATGATACAGCAGTTATAACAAAGACACTTCAGAATCCTTTGGTCATATCTGAGAGATGTTCTTCTCAGTTACAGGATGCCACAGGAAGAGGACCTTTATCTTTTGACAAAGTTATATTTTCATAGGGCTTAACATTTTTTTTCTCTGCTACATCCTCTAGCCATTCTTTTAAGTGTTCTGCCAGGTCAAGTAAATGAAAATGTGCCAGATGATACTTAACATTTATGGGTGCAAGGGTATGTGCCTATTTATTAATTAATAGATTTATATCCTTCATCTAGGAGCTCTGGGATGTTGCGTAATATTTTCTTCTCTTTATGTTCTTCATGATAACTTCTCTGGAAGGTAGATTGGGCTGAGAAAAAAATAACTGGCCCAAGTGAGCTTCTTTAACTGAAGATAGTTAGACGCTGGCCCTTTAATGTTGCCAAGGTTGAAAAACACTGCTTTAACTCTCTAGAGCAGGGGTGTCAAACTGGTGGCCCGGGAGCCAGATGTGTCACGTGCAGGCCATGCCCAGCCTGGCTCCGCAAAAGCAAAAAAATGTCATGATACATCATGATACGTCACATGACATGATCAAGTTTGACACATGTGCTCTAGAGAGAAAAGGTTTAGAAGTGGAACTATGGACAATTCAATAGCGGTTTCATGCTACTTCCCCCCCCCCCAATTCTTTTCAGATTTCAATGATTTTACAAAGATTTGGGGGTTTGGGGTGGATTTAAAACATGATAGATAAGTCTTCGTTATAACTTAAGCATGATTTCAGGAGCTATGTCATATCTGTGTCATAAATGAAGATCCTGCTGATTTAAAGCAATTACTGGTTACAAAAAGAGAGTTGAGATGATAGCATGATCAGGTAAAAAGAGCTTGTGGATTAGCTACTGCAAGCAGCAATTGATCCCTGTGATCATGACTTGATAGTGGAGAATCCCAAGTTTTTTTGATACAAGAAAAGTACTTTAAGACCTCTATGAAACAGATTGTTACCAGCTTTGGCTAATGGCCACAGAATTTTAAGATCTAAGTAGCCATGATGTGGATTAGTTACAGTCATTACTATATCTGGAGAATTTATGTTATGTAGGATAGATTAGAGGTCTGTATGGCCACTCTAAAGGATGATAAGGCAAAACAAGAGAAACAAACAAAAAACAAATGAACACAATGCAACAATTGTATGCATTAGACGTATCTGTATTGCTATGCCTCAGAACCAATACTGACTCCATAATAGAGGTTAACCAGGTTCCTATGCAACTTACTGTCCATTTGAAGAGCATTGGGTTAAAAATCTTGCTTTCTAGTAACTCCTCTATAGAATTTGTATGGCTTATAGGATGTAGCAGTTAATTAATTTATTACTTCTCTCATCCACTTTTTGTACTAGGCTCTGGTTAATGATTTTTATTCTTTTATTACAGATTGCATTTCTCTAGAATGTGTATTACATAAAACATCTAAGAGCTTGTTTGCCTGGGATAAAGCCCTACTATCACATTTCTTTGTTTTGACAGGTGCTTTTTCAGCTATCTATCTACCTGTCCATCCATCCATCCAGAGAGATTTTCAGGCATTGAGAAGTTTTATAAAAGATAGCTTCCAAAGCTTAATTTAAGAAAGTGAAGTTTCTTCTGCAAGAAGAAGAGGACCTTATAAAATTGGATTCTTAAGAATTGGCATTTAAGGATTCCCAGAGGAAAGCTAGGTGAGAAAAAAAAAATCTATCAGCTATTGTGAAAAGTGCATTACAGGTGAAGGAGCTTAACACAAAACACATGCAATCAATGATGGCCCACTTGAACTTAACTTGTACAGTTATCTCTGGGGAAAAAAGATCTGTATGTGTTAGAATGACTGCCTTTACCAAGAAGAGGATACCATAAAAATTATATAAAGGTAACAAGAAAAAACACTATGTTCAGGGAGGTTAACAGAATAACTGAAATGTAACAAAGGGATTGCCATTATGAATGCTCAGATTGTTTTGGTGATGGATTATATATAGATTTCAATTTTTAGAGCTATCAAGAAAAGTTTAGAGATGAATTAAATTGTTTATTGTTTTGACTGCCAGCCATAACAAGATAAAACCTATATAAAAGTAACCATATATTAATAAAACCCATTAAAATGTGCAAAAAATATTAAGGAACACTGTTACTAGAGCAGAAAAAATAATGGAGAAACATTAGGAGCTTTTGATAAAATTATCTCTCTATTTAGCAGCAGCTGGTGCAAAACTTGCTAATCTCCATAGTGGTATTTCCTTGTCTAAATCAATTAAATATTCAATTTTGTGTGAATTACAGCAACTTTGTTTTCTTATAAAGAACGGCTCCAAAATCCTCCACATGCTGAAGTGGAAATAGGGCAGTACCATAAATAATTCGCAAGGTCTTCTATAATTTCCTTGGAACATGGGCAGAAGTGCATATTATGCAAGATAATGAAAAATCAACCCTCTCTTTACTGACACCTTTTGCTGGGACTGTGTTCTCAAGAGGGCGTCTGGGAGGAATAGGAGTGTAACACACCTCAGATAGTGTTCACGTGCAATTTTGGTTTTATAAAGTTCATACTAAAGGGAAATTTTATTTTCTGATAATTTAAACTAATTTCTTTGGGCAAAAACATCCAAGACTCAGATTTTAAATAGTAGGTTATTGTTTGCACTATTTAAATTTAAAAAGAATACTGAAGACAAACCAAGATATGCATATGATTGAATAAAACTATAAGCCAACTTATAGTTTTCTAGGCATGCAGAAATTCATTTGCTCCAGGACTCACTGCTTGACAAGTCAGTTACCTTTAATTGGTATGTACCAGTTTCTGCATAGAGAAAGGGAATAGGTATGTGTTTTGAAAGAATTCTATATCATAAGAGGCTAAAATACCCATAGCTCTACTCTGCATAAAAAGTAACAACTTGATTTTTTTATGGAAAGTTAGGATTAGTGGAATTTGACAGCCATCACTTGTTCAGCAGAACATTATTATCCCTGCCAAAGCTTTTTCAGGTTTTGTTTTTGGGGGTTAATAACAAGAACACCAATTACTGAAGTGGTAAAAAAGGATGTCCAGGTATCTGTAAGGGAAAACTGATTTATATTATGTTCCCTAGTTGTCCATTTGTTCCTTTTGCATTTCTCACCCCCAAACCATCACTTTTATCTTTTTCATAGTTAGACAATTTTTAGGAGCAATAGGTGTCCAGTGTTCTTAACTATATGCTCAAGCCTGAGTGCCTGTTACTCGTCCCAGCTTCTGCCAACCTAGCAGTTTGAAAGCACGTAAAAATGCAAGTAGACAAATAGGGACCACTACGGTGGGAAGGTAACAGCGTTCCGTGTGCCTTTGGTGTCTAGTCATGCCAGCCACATGACCACGGAGACGTCCTCGGACAAATGCTGGTTCTTCAGCTTTGAAATAGAGATAAGCACCGGCCCCTAGAGTTGGAAACGACTAGCACGCATGTGCGGGAGAACCTTTACCTTTAGTTAAGAATGGGATATAAGCATTAAGTAATCTGCATAAATAATATGGACAAGTTCCTTTACCTGAAAAAAAAAACTTCACTCTGGGCTGAAACCTTATAATTAATAAATAGATTAAATTTATTTATTTATTTATTTATTTGTTTGTTTGTTTGTTTGTTTGTTTGTTTTTATATACCGCCCTTCTCCCGAAGGACTCGGGGCGGTGTACAGAGCAAGGTAAGTATACAGTATAAACAGTATAGTGCAGGTGCAAGCATATATCCTCTTTATGTCTTTAAAAGTCTTGATGTTATCTGCTAGGTATCCTACTGGGGTGAACCTAATCTTAATTTAAATATATAAAGCCATCCAAATTCAACTGATCTAGCTTAAACCATAGCTTGTTTCTATTGATAGAATCAAAAGCTTCATGGAAATCCACAAAAGCAACAGTTTCCTGTTGGCATATTTTACATACTTATTAGATGATACAATAAAAATCTACAATTGTTAACTTTCCTGCTATAAACACTGCCTGTTCTTCTGCAAGCACATTGTTATCAATGATCCAGCCTTCTAATTTATTAGCTAAATGCTTTGCATAAATTTTAGCTGTGATGTTAATTGGGCTAATCAGTCTACAGTTCTATGAGTTGCTATGATCACCTCTTTTGTATATAAGGACCATTATGTTTGTATTCCAGCCTTTGGGAAATTGGCTAGAGGAGTTAATTTTATTAAAGAGTTTAACCAAAATAGGTTTCCATCAAATACCATTAACTTTTAATAAATCACTAGAGATATAGTCTTCTCCTGGGACTTTGCCTGATGGCAATGCCAGGATCAGACATTCATTTTGGTTTAAGAGAGAGACGGTGCCAGAATGTAGCATTACCAAAATTTAGTTTAATTGGAGAATTAACAGGAATGGGGTAGGGAGCAAGCAATCTACTATAATGGTTTTCCAATTCTTCAGGCAATCTAGCCTACAGTATGTATGTATGTATGTATGTATGTATGTATGTATGTATGTATGTATGTATGTATTTTTATCTATCTATCTATCTATCTATCTATCTATCTATCTATCTATCTATCTATCTATCTATCATCTATCATATTTAAGAACCACCCATCTCCCTCATAGAGGGACTCTGGGTAGTGTACAATAAAATATGAAAAGCATAACAACAGTATGTAAAATTTAAAAGAGGCAGGGAATGTTAAAAATTGATTAAAAGGTCATCTGGTTGCCTCAAGCAAGGGTGCAGAGCCATGTTTTTAAGTCCTTACACAAGGCCAATAAAGCGATGGTCCAGATGGGAGATGACCAGGGCATAAGTGCCTTTGCAGAGAGCTTCCTATCCAGGTAAGGCATAACTAGTGCACCACATAAAAGCTTGAACAAAAGCCCTCCAGGCCATAACTGCCACTTGGTCTTCAAGCAGGAGTCATGAGTCTAAGAGGACCACCAGATTAGGCACTAGATCTGCCTGGGGTAGTGCAATACCATCCAAGACCAAAAATGATAAAATCTTGGATGTAGACACCCCCCGTCAAGCAACTCCATTCTTAATAGGGTTCAACTGAAGTCTATTGTTTCCATTGAAGCCCCCATAGCCTCCAAGAACATCAACAGCATTATTCATTTCATCCAGGATGGACATGTACAACTGAGTATACTGGTGATCCCTCATTCAATAGTGATGGATGATCTTGCCCAGCAGTTTCATGTAGATGTTAAAAAGGAGCAGAGAAAGCATAAAACAGGGACCAAGAGCTGGACCTTTTGTTCTCTTTCAATATTGATTGCAACTGACCTTGGAGGAAGGAGGTGAACCAGCATGGAAGTGTGCCACACTTCCCAAACTCCCTAAGTTGACCCAAAAGGATGGCATGGTTGATGGCATTGAAAGCTGCTGTAAGGTCAGGAAGAGCAAGGATGGATACATAACGTCCATCTTGCTCCTGCCAGAGATTGTACATGTATGTGACCAATGCTGTTTCTGTCCCATATCCAAGCCTGAATTCTGATTGAAAAGGGTCCAGCTAATCCGATGTTCTTATCTTCATGCCAAATGGCATTTATCAGTTTCTAGTATAATGTTACGTCTTTAGAATCTGTGACAGTCAGGAGTAAGTGCCAAAGAGATATTAGATACAATGTTTATATTCCCTTTTCTTCCTCAAAAGTTCCATGATTACCCAAGAGGAGCAACTACCTTTTACTCTTCTTTCCAAATTCCTAATCATACAATGTGCTACTCTACGTTCAACATCAAACCTGTGGCTAAATCAGAATAAACTTAATTTATTGTTGTCCTGACTTAATCCTGGTTTTATTTATCCAAGTATTTGTTGGTAGTAGCTCAGGATAACTGAAGAAGCTGCCTCAGTATTAATCAATTTAAGCTGAATATCTGCCAGTTGGCTTGAGCAAAGTTTGCAGTGATTTTATCAGGTAAATTAACAGACAATTTAATTTTTTATCTTGAATGTTTTAATGCAGGTGTTTAGATCATTTTATATTTTCAGCATCCTACTTTCTTTCAAGCTGGGATTTTGGAATGTGATAGGTGCTGATCACTACAGCCTTGTGGGATAACTTTATATCTTGAAATGCTACTATTTTGGCAGAGGGAATACGAGGACCCAGATTGTTGGGGGCAATTAAGCTGACTTTGTAATAATGCCGCTTAGGGTGTGTGTGAAAGCCCTAATAAGCAGGCATATACATAGAATGAAGGCTACTGCTAAGCTTGTAAGCCGCCCTGAGTCTTCGGAGAAGGGCGGGATATAAATGGAATTAAAATAAAAAATAAAAAATACATACATACAATAGTCAAATATTGTTGTTCCATTTGCTGATAAGTATATATAATTACCAGGAGAATCTCTGGGATGAGAGTCATTCAAAATTTGAACATTTCATTTTTAAAGTAGATTTAAAAGTTTAAGCCCTTCCAGGTTTACTTTGGAGTCCTTCAAAGTATACAAAAAAGTAAGGTAGAGTTAATCAATATCAACTTTCAATCATTTTGCTATTTTGGTCTTATCGCCTCCTATTCTTGCATTAAAATCACCCACTAAGGTAATAGTATCTATCAGGAATTTATCCCCTTACACATCAATTATGCTTTTGAGTGTAGTCTAGAGTTCCTGAATTTGAGATTTAGCATTTCTGGGAGACATAGACACATTTAATGTTATTATGGCAATCTTATTTGTGGTCATAAATCTCACTATGGGGAAGGAGGGATAACAACCCAAATATGTTTGCACTGTCTCCAAATTCCCCTTTCTATTTAACAAGATATCCAAACCTCCAAAAAGGGGTGGCCCAGAGAATGTGGTTTCCTTGCTATTGCTTTAGCTGATACAATTTTGTTTCATGGGAGCAATTCATTAAAAATATTTATAAGTACTATTTAAGTGTGTTCTTCTACACATACCTAATCAAAATGGCTATTGCATATACGTATCCATCCATATATTTGCAATTAAACAAATCAATTAATCAGTTTACAATTAAAATTAAAAAAAAATCTTGCTTTTTTTTCAGTAGTAGATTCTGAAAGTGTATTTCCATGGTGTTCTTTTCAAAAGAAAAGACTATTTTTTATAATAAATCAACAACCCAAGGGCAACGAGAAAAAGAGCATAGAGATTTTTGTCTTGTTGGAGAGTAAAATTTACTTAAACTGGTCACAATAAATATATTGGTTCAGGAGAAACTAAAAGAAGCTTAAGCTGACATGCCTATATTTGTGGAAAAACTTGTTTGTGTCTAATATAACATAAAAAAAATGCTCAAGTACAGTTTGTCCTTGTGTTAAGATTGCCCTATAGAAGTGCTAACATCCTTAGGTTAAGGCCGTAGGTTATATAGTACGTATTTGCTGATCATGCAAAATAAATCTGACTCCCCCCCTCCAGGTCTGTGTTTTTTTAAAAAAAAATATCATTCCAGCTTGTGTCTTTTTGTTTGATTTGCCTTTTCTCCCAGTTACCATGCTTCTTTGGAAAAAAAGAAAGAAAAAAGAACCACAAACAGAGAGAAACCAGATGACTGCAAAGAAATACAATCTTTCCATTACCCCCCCATCCTATCAGTACCTATCTATCCACCCACCCACCCCTGCCAGAACTGATGAAGGGATTCGAGGCAAAACTTTTTCTTCTTCCTCAACAAAGAAAAAACAAAACAGTCCAGTTGTCTTTTGAAGAAAAAAGCATCTTTGAGACAACAGGTTTGGATGACTGAGAATCTCCACAGACACACAGACACAAGTCTTCAGTGGATGGTTTAAAATTTTGACTTTGAATAATAGGTCATGTTCTTGCATTACACAGACAATCATGGCACTAAACAATTAGAGGCCAGACTGTTGATTTCCTGCTGATTTAAACAGTTTCTCTGCTTTAAAATTCCGCCCTGTTTTCAGCCCACTCTCAGGTCTATCTAGAACTTTTAAAAACTTCTTTCTTTCTTCCAAAGTATCAATCACTCCTCCCAGCTTAATGTCATCTGCAAAGTACTTTCAACTCCCTACTCCAAGTTATTGATAAGAGTGGAAAAGTATAGGACCCAAAACAGAGCTCTGTGATTCTCTGCTTAATACTTTCCTTCAAGCTGAAGTTGAGCAATAAATGATCTTTGGTAAGATCATTTAGTCAGCTGTGGATTCACTTAAGAATAGTATCCTCTAGCACATATTTTATTATTTTATAAAGGTAAAAGGTAAAGGTTCCCCCGCACATGCGTGCTAGTCGTTTCTGACTGTAGGGGCCGGTGCTCATCTCCGTTTCAAAGCCGAAGAGCCAGCGCTTGTCCGAGGACGTCTCCGTGGTCATGTGGCTGGCATGACTAGATGCCAAAGGTGCACGGAACGCTGTTACCTTCCCACCGTGGTGGTCCCTATTTTTCTACTTGCATTTTTACGTGCTTTCGAACTGCTAGGTTGGCAGAAGCTGGGACGAGTAACAGGCGCTCACTCTGTTACGCGGCACTCGGGATTTGACCCGCCAAACTGCCGACCTTCTGATCGACAAGCTCAGCGATCAAAAAGTTTTGCTCAGGTCCAGGTACATTATGTGTATGACATCCCCTTGATCGATTGATTTCGATTCATAAGCTAGAAACTCTATCAAAGAAGGAGATAAGGAAACTGATATATGTTTGGGGGGAAAAAACTAGACAAATTCTTGTTAATTGTAACAAACCTCAAATGGTCAGAAACACACTGCTTTATAATGTGTTAAACTTGTTGAACAGACATCAAGCAAACAAGTCTGTAGAATCCCAAGTCTGTCTTCCTTCTCCTTTTTAAAGATGGAAAGGCATTTTAGTCCTCCAGAATTCTGACACCAGTCCTCCAGGGGTATGTTGTAAGAGTTCTTCTGTAATCACCCTCCGCTAGTTGCTTTGGTACTCTATGATGTAATCAGTTTGGTCTTGGTAAACGAAGTTTTTTTTAAAAAAAAATTGCTAAGCTTTCTCTTAACCACCACCACCCCTTCTGTATCCTAAACTGGATAGCCTTACTCACTCAAAGGCATAAAAATGATCAGCTGGGTTTAATTTCTCTTCTGACAGAAAACAGACACAAAATAAGTATTTAGAAGTTCTGCCTTTTGAACATCACTCATTACCAGGATACCTCTTTCTTCCTGCAGTGGACCTACACCCTTTTTGTTCTTCTATTTCTCAGATCCTATAGCAGAGATTTTTGTAGATCAGGGGTGTCAAACTGCCAGCCTGCGGGTCGGTTGCATCATGCGAAGGCCATGCCCACCCAGCTCCGGCAATGCAAAAAAAGTCACAATATGTCACAACACATCACATGACACGGCAAGTTTGACACCCAGGTTGTAGACAGAAAGATGTGGAGCTGAATAGCAAGAACAGAAGGCAAACACTGGACTCTCAGGGATGTAGAGGACCTGTTGAAGCTTATTCTACCCAATTACTTGAGCCCTCAGGGACTGAGATTGATAATTGGGGGACCCAATGAGGAAGTTCCACCCTTGATGGCAAACTCTAACCCTCCTCCCCCTTTGCTCTCTGCTGTCCACTCACCCATCTTTTTGGTTATCATATTAATGTATTTATTCTTGTTGTCTTCCTTCGTCATTGTTTATTTTATTGTTCTATTATTTTACTTTTGTTCTGTTTACACTCCTTTCATTTTTCTTCCTTTTTATTATTTTAAGCTGTCTAGACTAGAGTAGCCCTATGTTAGATAGATGGCAAATAAATTTAACAAACAAATAAATAAATAATAAAACAGATTTTTTGGAACCTCAACAGTCCAAGCCAATAATTCAACATAGCCATCAGAATAAAATATTTAACCAAGGAACTACTCTAAATGTATCTTATGGCAGCAGTTTGAAATTTCTCCTTCTGCTTTCTCAGCCTTAGTGAGTCTTCTAGCCTCAGTGGTTGGATCTAAGCAGATCCTTACTTGAGCAATCTCTGGCTATTTTCTTCCTTCTGAGGAAGGCTTTTACTGTATCTGTTCCAATATTGTCATCTGCTTCTACAAGGCAAACCAAATTATTGTTGTGAAAATTGTTTTTTTTTCTTTTTACTTAGTGATTTTTTTCTATTCATTGGGTGTGGAACTGCTACGTCAGTGGTTCTCAACTTGTGGTCCACAAACCCCTGGTGGGGGAGGCAATGTCATCACAGGGGGTCTACAAAGGCCTGAAGAAATGTTATGATTTAAACCTTGACTTGGTGGTCCGGGGCCATGGTCTCCGGCCACAAAAGGTATTTAAAGGGGGTCCTTGGTGAAGAAAAGTTTGAGACCACCTTCTAGTTAATAACAAAACCTTTCTTTGGAGTACATCAAAATCCATTCTTCTGAATGTTGAATGCTTGCTGAATCCATCCAATATATAGAGCTGTCCAAACTCTGGTTATCACAAATTCTAAGGGTAAACTGGATAACTCTCCAGCGCTGCCATTCTCCTTCCCTTTTCATCAATCAGTTTTTCTGTGTTGGTAAAGATTGATTCAGGATGGTGGGCCCCCTTGTTCCTTCTTCCTTCTTGTCACAAATGAAATGATCAGTGAGAAACAACAAGAAATTGTTGGACTCTGACTTGGCAGAGTGAGATTTTCAGCAGATGTCAGGATGATTGAAATCCCCCATTATCCCTACTGCATGTACAGTTTTAACATACGGGCTCTCAATAGGTGCTTATATGTAATTGTGCACATGCGTTGATAAAGTATTTTTTTCTCTCAGTCAGAAAAAAAACCCTTTGCATATTTTCATTACAATGTATGTTCATATTTATTCTGTTCTTTGGTTGCCTTAACCTAATCAGACCACATATACTGGTAAATAAAAACTAAATGAATAAGCTTATGAACATGACACAAAGTTTTTGATCTCATGCTTGAAATAGAAGAAAATACGTTTAGCTAGAAATTCTCAATCTATATCAGCATTTCTCAAATGGGGTGGATTGCAAATGGTTCTGTGAGAAATCATGATTTGCATGTTACACAATACTTGTGCAAACCATGATGGCTTCATGACTCAGTGCTGGGCAGTTAC
This sequence comes from Vipera berus, assembly GCF_964194415.1. Classification (NCBI taxonomy): domain Eukaryota; kingdom Metazoa; phylum Chordata; class Lepidosauria; order Squamata; family Viperidae; genus Vipera; species Vipera berus. The sequence continues at coordinate 309,381,085 of NC_138202.1, forward strand.
ATTGCTGTTGTTGTAAATGCTTTCTGTAGGCTGGAAATGAATTCTATTGCAAATTTTTGTATTTTTTTATTTTTATTTAAGGGTTCCTGGTTAAAAACTTTGAGGAAAGCTGATCTATATTTTCATGGTAAACCAGGGACAGGGAGTTGTTTTTCTCCAACCATTCTTGATGTTAACAAAGAGTATATTCTAAATTGTGGCACTTGAAGAATATTCTGTATGTTGCAAAATGAATTGTAAGGACCACATTCAGTCATAGGTTGCCAGTAGGTACTTGTCAAAGTACACTATAGTAAGCTATAATATTCATTTTGTTAAAAAATGCAGTTTATCCATATTTACTTATTTATTAAAAAGAATCAAATTGCCCATAGCTGAAGCTGTTTGGAAAATTTATAATAATCACACTAAAGAACTACAATTTGAATACAAACATTTACAATCAAATCAAATCAAATGCGAAATGAAACAGCATAAACTAGGAAGCAGCAATGTGGTCATTCAAAATCTTAAACAATACAAATTGAAAATAATTAAAAAGCCTGGGAAACTTTCACCAGGTGCAAGGATGATGCTAAGGTAAGCTTTTCTGGGGAGGGATCCCATAAATAGTACACCTCCATAGAGGAAACTGAAATTTAGAAAAAAAAATTCTAAATTCCTAGAGAATGGATTGACTGATTGCTTTAATGTTTGCACCCTCAAATCATTACCAATTCTTAGTGACCATACAGTATATCTGTCACCAATCTGGTCCTTCAGGTCTTGAGTTCATCCACTTGTTGCTGGTGGTCCTCTTCTCTTTTCTTCCATTTTCTCCTCCAGCATTGTAGACATATCTGAACAGCTAGTTTTCATTTAATTTGTCTGATGTATAATAATTTGAGTCTGGTCATTTGTGCCTTGAGTGAGAAATCTGAGTTAATTTGTATTCTTGGCTAGCCATGGTATTCTCAGGCTATCCAAAGTTCTAAAGCATAAACATTCTCTCTATCCTTGTTCCTTGCAGTCCAGCTTTCATTTCCATAAAATGTCACAGGGAAAATAATTGCCTACCCAATGTTTGCAGGTGTAAGTCATATCCTGGCATCTGAATATATTTTGCAAGACTTTCATTTCTGCTCAGCCAAGTGCTAGTGTGCAGCTTATTTCTTGAATGCTGTTTCCTTTATTGTTGTCCTAAAGGAGTACTTAAATAGAAATCAACATGTCAGATGTTAAGTAGGCTTCATAGACTTAAATAATGAGTGAAATGTCACCTACTCAATATGTTAGTCCTAACTAGAAAACATGGCAATGTATTTCTGGAACTCCTCATCAAACTTAATGTGATTTCACAGGTGCATTACAATCTGGCAATTACTAAATCGAGGAATCACAAGAGCTTTTGAAGTACCCTTATTCTGAAAGTACAATCCACTTTCAGTAACAATGTCTCTTAGAGAATTAAAATATAACCTAGCTGATATCAACACAAACCACCGTAGTTCAATACTGGCATTTTTCCGATTAAGTTGCTAGTTAGTTTTGATGCTCCTTTAAGGGAATTGCAAATAAAAAGATGAGGGAAGAGAAGGAGAGGAATCTCAGTAAAGCATTAAAATCGAGTTTTTTTTCATCCCTCTTTCTTTCCCTTCCTTTCAGTTCTTCAGAAAATTTTGATTTAATTGTGATACTATCACTTTGATGACAATATGACAAGGCAGACAAATTTGATTCTATTCTCCACAGAGCAAAGCATATGCTACTTGGGAGACGTTGGGAGAGAGGACATAAAACAAATGGAGTTCATGAATATACAATTTTTATTGTACACAGTAGTGATATCCAAACTTCAGAGAATAGGTGGGTAAGACTTTATGCTTTCCTATTGAGATTAATTGGTGCAGTTTTAATGTGTCAACTGAGAATATTACAGTTGATGTTAAAATGTTGGCATGAGTAAGAATATATTTTTCCACAAGATGAATAATCCATTTAATAGCTACAAGAAGTTCATGTTTGGTAGCATTTCTTAAAAGTAGTTTTGCTGTTGTTGTGTTATAAATTATATAAACTTACATGCAATTATAGACTTGTTTAGGTAAAGGTCATATTAGTCGACTGGTTATAAACTAAAAGAGAAATTAATAAATGTATTCCCTTGGCAATAGGATATGAATTGAGTTTAGGCGACATAATGGGGAGGAGGGGAACATAATTCTATTTCCACTTTAATATAATATTGCAAATAAAAGCAGCACACATTAACAAGTGGTAAATTAGATTTATCTAAGTAAACATGTTTGTACAATAGTAGTAGTGTTGCTAGGGTAAGGACAATTTGAAAGTTAGGATCTGCATGTAAATGGTATCAATTCATTTTTACAGAAAGGAAGAGGTGGGAGATACCCTCTGAACAATTATCTCTGAGGATATAGTCTATTTTTTTGTTGAAGAAATTATTAAATTTCATCTATCTATTTATCTATTTTGCTCTAAGAAGTAAGCATAAATTTTTTAAGTCAACTTCTTAGATGAGTTGAAATTTACTGTCCTGACCCACAGCCATTTTAATCAGCCAGTGCAGCCAAATCAAATAATTCCTAGCTAACATTCCCTTCATCCTCAGGAAGTATAGCCAATGCTCATGATACCGGTAGCTGAGAATGATGGGAACTGTATAACACTTGATCTTAGTTTAAGTGTCCGCTTAATTTTAGCTATCATGTTTATGTGTATGTAGGAATAAGCATATATTTTGATGTGTGTGTATATATATGTCCTTTAAAGAAATGTATTTCACTACAGGTTTTGATTGGCTCTCCTTAAAAGGCTTATTCAGATATGCATGATTATCTTTCATTGACTTCAACTACGAGAGATGATGAGAAGATTTGATTAAGCTGTCACAGATGAATGAAATCTTTTTCAATAGTGAAAGTTAACATACTTTGTGGAATGTCATCAGCTGTGGAGAAATCAAACACAGTCATCTAATCACTGAGTGATGTACAGTACATACATGTTTAATCAATTATTAGGAGGTATACCAGTCAAAAGGCTTAGAAGTGATAGAACAAGAACAGAATCAGTGTTTTGTTAGCACAGATCTTTTAACATGTTTAAACAAGATTTTTCCAGGTCTACAAATAGGGCCACTTTTATAGTTTACATGTTACACTTAGGGTACATGTTAGGGGAGCATCTGTCTAGTGGCCTTTTTAAGTCCCTTAAGTAAGAAAATGTTACCTTTACCTAAAGTACCTTTACCTGAGTTTTACCTAAGTCTGTCAAATCTGGGCTGCAAAAATTTAAACAATCTCTAGATGATAGGAAAGAAATATTAAACAGTCTAACTTTTTTATTGTCATTTAGTGTTGTCTGGATTTTTGCAGCATAGATCTTGTAGTCCTATTTTACTTGTTTCTACGTACATCAAGAATTTTGAGTGCTTTCTTCTTAGCCTAAATTAGGCAGATTCTTAGGAAATGTAGCTACACCAAAAGTCATTGCCCTCATTGGAAATTTTTGTGAAATCTAGTTTCTTCAGAAAATGGTTGAAGGATTTCAGCTGACTCATTAAGGTTGAAAAACTGTTGTTTTATTCAATCATCCTAAGTACAATCTTGTTTCCAGACTCCATCAAGTCTTTTTTTCTTGAACCAGAAGAAACCCTCTTCAAACTCATTCTCCAGACTTCCTTTAGAAAACTCTCAAGAATCAAGCCTTTTTTTAAAAAAAAAATCAAGTCAATACCAGTTTGAAATAATAGGCACAATATTTTCAATGAAGTCAGAATTTGGGATTAGTTGAGCCTTATATACCTGATCAGACTTCCCCTTGTGATCAGTGCTGTCCAATAACTTTTTGCAGCTCTCTAGCTATCTGGAATGCATTTAAGAGCAGATTGGCAATTGGTCAGTATGTGTTCCATCACTGATCTATCATCAGTCATCACTTGCTTATTACAATCTTTTGAGAAAGGAAGAAGAGTAAAGGGCTGGAAGCCAGCAGTTTTAAGAAAAGTGCTAGAATCATGTCATCTATTCATTAAGGCGTTCATATAAATATCTTTTATTAGCTACGTAATGCCTTGCAGGATAAGAGAAACAAAAAGTTAAATCTCTGAAGGAAAGTAAACAGAAACCGAGACATAAAAAGAGTAACAGGAACATAAGGCAGACAAAGTGCATTTATACCTGCTTATTTTCTGATTGGGGGGGGGGAGTAGGGGTGGTTAACAAGATCTATTTCGGTGACAGTACTTTGCTATACGAGTGACATCTGCTTAGCACTCATTGTGATATTAATGCTTCCATTGGATTTTACTGGATGTGTATTAATAAAGCCAGCCAATTACCAATAATAATAATATAAATGTATCCTCTGAAATATGCTGAACGTTTTAAAATAATGTCATTTACCAAGTTTGTGGTCATTTGGATTTTTGGGAGGGCTTGCTAGAATTCAGAACCTGCTCCCTTGCTTTGTAAACTAATAACCCCCTCCTCCCAAACCCCGCCAATATCTTTTCCCATTCCCAAGTGGGCCACGTAACAGTTCTGTGGGAAAATTTGCAGAATGCCGGTATAATTCATTGTTTAACTTGCCTAGCAATTAAGGGTGCCTGAGGCAGCCAGGCAGCTTCCTATTCCACTTGGCTGACTGTTAAGCATGACCTCTCTTCCCCTTTCCCCCCCCCCCAGTTCAGAACTCTTCTCATCTTCCAAAATTATGTGAGAAATGATTTTTCATGCTATTTGCATGTTTTAGCACATCCATCATTATCATGTGCACTGACAGCTTTATACTTCAGCTGTGACAGAGCTTGAAAAATAGTAGGCCTATCAATCACTACATTGTAGGTTTCCAAAATGAGAGCCTTGCAGCTGACATTTTCCCCGTGCCTTTCCTTTTGTCTGCTTTGCTTTCCTTCACCCACAATCAGTGGCTTTTTGTCATTGTTGTTTAATTACACAAAAGATGATTTGGGGTGATAGCCAAATGTGGGAAGACATATATTCCCTACCTTTCTCCTATCTTTCAATTGTATTATTATTATTATTATTATTATTTTGAATGCTTTCATGAAAAAAAATGGACAGTATCAAAAAGATGATAGGTTTTGCCTAAATTTATTTCTCCCAAATGTTACATTGTAAAAATAACTTGGCTCTGGCTGTTCTGCTTATGTGTATGCATTGTAATTTTCTTATAGCTAGTTTTTTCTCTAGACAAAAAGTACAATCTATACATGAGAGAAAGACAGACATCAAGGTTTGTCCAGCTAATTTTTTTTTAAGAAAGAAAACCACCCTCATGGTGCAAACACACTTAAAAACAAATCATCTCAAGTTGTCAGGGCATTCTGAGGGCCACAGAGTGCTACTAACCATAGCAGAAAAGAAGAATGTGAAATGGAAAATCTGAGGAAGGAGAATGTAATAGAATATTCTGGAAGATGGAATGGACATCTAAATAAGAACCAGCTATACTGCAAAGTCCAAAATGCCCTCTGTTATTTCCAAAACTTTACAGTCTAAATACAGGTAGTCCTCGACTTACAACAGTCAAAGTTTCAACGGCACTGAAAAAAAATGATTTTAAACATTTATGACTGTCGCAGCCTCCTCATGGTCACATGATTTATGTTTGGATGCTTGACAAATGGTTCATATTTATGATGGCTGCAGGGTCCCGGGGTCACATGACCATCTTTTGCAACCTTCTGACAAACAAAGTCAATAGGGAAGCCAGATTCACTTAACAACCCTGTTACTAACTTAACAACTGCAGTGATTCACTTAACAAATGTGGCAAGAAAAGTCATAAAAATGGGGCAAAATTCACTTAACATATTTCTCACTTAGCAACATAAATTCTGGGCTCAGTTGTGGTTGTAAGTCGAGGACCAAATGCAGTTCTGCTCACGGGTGTTAGAAAATTAAGGTTACCAAATAATAGTTAAATTGAATTGAGAATTGAGAATAATTAGTCAATTAGATTGCTTAGGAATAGAATAGAGTTGGAAGGGACTTGGAGGTCTTCTAGCCCAGCCCCCTGCTCAAGCAGAACCTATACCATCTCAGACAGGTGACTGGCTAGCCCATGGGTCGGCAACCCGTGGCTCCGGAGCCGCATGCAGCTCTTTGAGCCGTCTCCTGCGGCTCCCAGCCGCCCGGTGCACGTGCACCTCTTCGAACGGGCAGTGGTGCGCGTGCACCTCTCCAAATGGAGAGTGGCACCACCCATTTGGAGAGGTGCGCACGCACCTCTCCGAACGGGCGTAGGTGCGCGCGCACCTCCCCAAACCTTTGGAGAGGTGCCCGTGCACCTCCGCGCGAACGGGCAGCGGCGCTGCTCTTTGAGAAAGCTGCCGCGGCACGTTTGCAGGCTGCCGAAAGCGGCAGCTCTGCAGATGGGCCGCGGCAGCTTTCCCAACAAGTGGCGCCGCTGCCCATTCCGAGAGGTGTGCGCGCACCTCTCCGAACGAGCGTAGTTGCGTGCGCACCTCCCCAAACCTTTGGAGAGGTGCACGCGCACCTCCGCGTGAACGGGCATTTGCGCCGCTCTTTGGGAAAGCTGTCACGGCACGTTTGCAGGCTGCCGAAGGCGGTAGCTCTGCAAACGGGCCGTCGTCGTCGCGCAACCGGGAACCGGTTCCATCACACATAAAAAAAATGGCAACCGTGCGCGTCTGCGCATGCGCAAGAAAAAACCGTTTTGCACATGTGCGAAACATTTTTTATGCATGCGCGTGCATGGACGCACGCACGCGGCTCCCACTTTTTTATGTGTGATGGAACCGGTTCCCAGTGGCTCTTTTCCTTTTTCAGGTTGCCGACCCCTGGGCTAGCCTCTTCTTAAAAACCTCCAGTGATGGAGGCAAGCTGTTCCACTGGTTAATTGTCCTCACTGTCAGGAAGTTTCTCTTTAATTCCAGGTTGCTTCTCTTTTTGATCAGTTTCCAACCTTTGTTTTTTGTCCTGCCCTCTGGTGCTTTGGTGAATAATGTGACCCCCTCTTCTTTGTGGCAGCCCCTCCAATACTGGAATACTGCTATCATGTCTCCCCTATTTCTTCTTTTCTTTAGACTAGCCAAACCCAAATCCTGAAGCCATTCTTTGTATGTTTTAGTCTCCAGGCCTTTGATCATCTTAGTTGCTCTTCTCTGATTTTTCCCCAAACTCTCAACATCTTTTTTGTGCTATGGTGACCAAAATTGGCTAGATGATTTGGTACTCTTAGAACAGCCCTTTGTATGTTATTGAGTCTAACTGACATTGAGCAGCATGTTTGTAAACAGAAAAATGTTCACACACTTCGAGTGATTGGAAAGGATGGGAGCAGTGCAGGCATAATAAGCTGTCTTCAAGTTACACTTCGAGTACAGAGCTGTGAGATTTTATTGCTCATGAACTGCTCACAATTTGTCTTTTAGGCCCAGACTTTAGTAGCAAAAAAAAAGGGAATCAGGTCAAACATTGCAGTTAAGTGGATCCCAAGGTTAATTTATCTCACTTTTTAAACCAGCAACATCAAAATCAAAATCTTTCATTTGGCACCACTAATGTGCCAACTCATTTCACCTCACATGGACACTGAGTTGTTTGGCAACAAGGGGTTGTTGTGGTATTGTTAAACTCAGATTTGCATATTATCTCAGGGTATAGCCTACAAACTGAGAGAAAAATTGTTTTTCCTGAATGAAGCAATCCATTTATGGCATTCTTCAAATCCCTCACCATTCCTTTCTACCAGCCTTCCTTCTTTGACCAATGAGCTCATACACTCCAGCATTCTTCAAACTTTGCAATTTCTTGGCTCTAACATTAGAGAGGTCAAGTCACCATGTTGGGCATTAAATTGTTACTCTAGCTTCTAGAATATCTTTCTCCCACTGTCATCATAACATATCTTTCAAAGGTCTTCTGTACAATTACGAAACAAGTTTCAAAAGTTACACAATTTCCTCCCCTACCCCACCTCTAATTGCTCTGATAACCAAGAAACTTCCATTTGTTTACAGCAGATGACTTATAAGGTAGGGGTTGAAGGCTTACTTTAAAAGGATAACATCCTGTGAAATAAGCACCAAGATCACAATAGGCAAGTATGCTGGTGAAAAAGGAACAAAAGGAATGGGAAGAAGGGAGAGAAAGAATGGCTATTTTTTCATTGGATTTTATAATCAAAGGGCACTGAAAGGTGAATGAACTAAGGAGGAACCATCCAATTGGCCTTCTGTCTGCATTTAAGAAAGGTTTCATAGAAAAGACCGGAGAATTGATTCACTGTGAAGTTGGATTTTAATCAAAGCAGAGGATAAGTCAACTTTTTAATCAAGATTTTCTGTAATGGATTATTTTCCTAATTGGATGGGTACAGGAGACAAACACATAGAACCTAGTGCTCTTTGGCATTCTTTAAATATTGGTAAACTTTCAATCTCAGCTGATTGTGAGATAAAATCTCTACTGGAATAGGGCACTCTTGGAGGTCACACATTCAACTCGTAAAGCTATGCACTGAACAAGAGCCAGGCAAGTATTATCTTAATTCGGTACTGTAATTAAGACAGTTCTCCTTGCTTAGACAGTTCATTGATGGGTTAAACTCTGAAGGACACCCCACAGGTTAAAAAGTTTTTGTTGGAAGCAAAATACATGGTAAAAGCCAACCAAGATTAATCATTTTCTGCCTTGTCCCTTCAAATCAGTGAAACAGATTAGGTATGCTAAAACTTATTTAATTCCCTAAAATTGAATTAAATTATTCTCACAACCAAAAGATATTATAAAATGCAAAACCTACAGGATATTTTGGTAGTATGCCCAGTATGATGCAAGGAAGAGCAGCAGTTTTACCATCAACATACAGAGTGAAATAAATACACTTATTTCACAAATACTTATTATCTAGCAAGATATGCACTGTGATCCAATAGTATAGAGACATACTTGAAGTTCTAAAGTATAGCAAGACGGTAATTGCATGAAGAAAGATCCTCAAAGTGGTTTGTTTTTTCTATAAAGTACTGTTTGGAACTGTGGTAAAGAAGGCTGCAATGGGGCAGGGGTGCAGGAGGTGGGACAGGGCATCATTTCTTATGCAATAGAAGTTTTAGTCGGCTGGAACATTTGGATCTACAGAGCATACCTCAAGATAGGAGTCTTGGTGGCGCAGTAGTTAGAATGCAATACTTCAGGTTAACTCTGCCCACAGCCTGGAGTCTGATCCTGATGGGCTCAAGTTTGAGTTTGACTTAGCTTTCCATCCTTCTGAGGTAGCTAAAATGAGGACCCAGATTCTTGGGAGGCAACATGACATTGTAAAACCACAGAGAGTGTGCTGTAAAATGCCAGGGGGTGGTATATATGTCTAAGTGCTATTGCTATTGCTATTCTCTTAGATTTTTACCAGTGACAATTTCGTGGTTTCAGGTGGTCAGCATTTTCACTTGTTCATCAACAAGGTTTACATAGTTGTATATTGCTTGCAAGTTTACATTCTCCTACAAATGTTCATCCTCAAAATCTCTGGAAGAGCCAAAATCATGTGACCAATGTCAGCAGTGAATGGAGAAGGAATACCCTCCATGGTCACTTAATAATTCCCCTGGAATAGTAGTACATCAAGGAGAGAACCAACCTAGAATTAAGGAGAAATTTCCTGATAGTTAGAACAATTAATCAGTGGAACAACTTGCCTCCAGAAGTCGTGAATGCTCTGACACTGGAAGTTTTTAAGAAGAAATTGGACAGCCAGTTGTCTGAAATGGTATAGGGTTTCCTGCCTGAGCAGGGGGTTGGACTAGATGACCTCCAAGGTCCCTTCCAACTCTGTCGTTCTATACTTTAATAGGATGCTGGAAGTAGTTCTTTTCTGTCTTTCTCTTGCTCTCTCTGTCTCTCTATTCAGCTTTGATATCACTTTTTTTTAAAATGAAAGATTTTTTTCTTGTGGAGCTCCAGATCAATACAGGTGATAGATGACATAGATAATGTCACAAATTTGATGTCATAAGCAGATTTGAATGCATGGATTATGCCATAAAGCCAAATTAGAATTTGGTCATGTATAGACTTTCTGATGGACAACAGGCAGCCAAACAGATTTGACTATGTGGTTATTTCTCAAACTCAAATCAACAAATCCTTCCTGCCCTTTACTTCACCAGTCTACTGCAAACCTATTAAAGAAAGAAACATATTGCCCAAAGCATTATTTTTTTTATGAAACACACTTCTCCAGTTTATCGTAGTTAATCTTTGCTCTCAGGCCTACTTTATTCCTATATATTTTTGTTTCTGCTTTCTAGACACCATCCTCTGATCACTTCTCTAGCTTTGCCTCTTGGCCTCTTTTTCACCATACAATTTGCAGCTCTTTGCCAACAAATCCCATTATCCTTCTCCACAACAACTCTGTTAGTCAATGCATTCCCTTTATCCTGTGTCTAGATGCTGCCATAAACCACACTGTGATTTACCAGAGCTTTTTGAAATATTGTACAGAAATGTTTTCTGATGGAATCAGGATCACAATTTTCATCAAACTCTTTAAAAAAATTAGTGAGAGCAGCAGTGATGTGATTAAGGCCATTGTCCCCAAGCCTTGTCTTTATTTTATTTCTGAATGACCAAAATCTGCCAGATTGTATTTTGAATAGAAAGATCATTTACTTGTTACAGGAGTATTTAGTGTATAAGTGATGATATTCCTCCTTGATTTTATTTATTTATTTATTTATTTATTAGACTTATATACCGCCCTTCTCCCGTAAGACTCAGGGCGGTTCACAAGGTTTTTTAAAAACAGTACAACAGGTTACAAAAATTAAAAACAATTAAAATGATTACACTAACCTTGAACTAAAACCCCCAATTACAATTAAAATACAATTAAAACCCCAGTTAATACTCTCAGTCCAGGCCAGAAACCTCGAAGAGCCAGGTCTTCAGGTCCCAGCGAAATGAGCGAAGGTCAGGGGCAGTCCTAAGCTCTACAGGCAGCTGTTTCCAAAGGGCCGGCGCACCCACAGAGAAGGCCCTCCCCCTGGGTATTGTCCGCTAGCAATCTTTTACCGGCAGTACCCTGAGAAGACCCTCCCTGTGGGAGCGCACAGGACGAAGGGAGCTTGATGCCGGAAGCAGGTGTTCCCTCAGATATCCCTGACCCAAGCCATTAAGGGCTTTATAGGTCATCACCAGCACCTTGAATCTCACCAGGAGGGAAACCGGAAGCCAATGCAGCTCGCGGAATAGAGGTGTTACATGGGAGTATCGGGAAACCCCCATCACAACCCGTGCGGCTGCATTCTGCACCAGCTGAAGCCTCCGAGTGGTCCTCAAGGGCAGATTAAAAGTAGACCTTTCTTCAGGAATCACAGCTTCATTGAACTTTCATTAAATAATGGTGATATTAATAGCTACTAATATGCCATGAAGTCTACACATGTACCAAAAGATGGGGCTTGGAGTGTGGCACCATACTGGCCATCTTACCACTGGTTGGATTTGAACTGAGGAAACTGTCCAAATCCACCCTTAGCAGTGGTGGGATTCAAATATGTGAACAACTGGTTCTCTGTGTGAATGCTGCTTCTGGAAATCCATTCTGGGCCTGGGCAACAAAAAATTAGCTACCGGTTTTGCCGAAGTGTGCCAACTGGCTGAAACCCACCACTGACCCTTAGCAATAGAATCTCAGTGAATAGTTTTTGGCCAATTTCTTTCAGCCAATCTAACCCACTTTTCCTTCTGTGGGGAAAAAAGTGGAAGAGAATGTTAGGTATACTATCCTGAGCTCCTCCAGGGAAAGATATAAATCTAGCACAAAGAATATAGTTCCACAGATATACTTCTAAAGACAAAACACCTCCTATTTCTCCTCTTATATACAGTGATTTCAAGTACAGCTCACTTTTCAACACTTAGGTCTAATTCTATTATACAATTTCCATTCAGTTTAATCATTGAGTTTTAGAATTGGATGGTTTTCTTAAAAAAAAAACTGGTTGAGAAACGTTCAAAAATATTATTTATTTATTTATTTATTTATTTATTTATTTATTTATTTATTTATTTATTAAATTTTTATACTGCCCTTCTCCCGAAGGACTCAGGGTGGTGTACAGGGCAATAAATATAAAAACGAAGTACAAAAGTTAAAAAACAATTAGATATTATGCCCGATATAAACAGTAATTAAAAACCATGTTAAAAACCCCGACCCTAACCCATCAAACCAGGCCGGATTGCTCAAATAAATAAGTTTTTAGGTCCCGCTGGAAGGAGCGAAGGTCGGGGGCCATCCTGAGCTCGACCGGCAAGCGGTTCCACAGGTCTGGCGCGCCCACAGAGAACGCCCTCCCCCTGGGGGCCACCAATTGACATTCTTTGATCGGAGGCACCCTGAGGAGGCCCACTCTGTGGGAGCGCACTGGACAGAGGGAAGTTGATGCCGGCCGCAGGTGTTGGCGTAGGTAATCCGGACCCATGCCATGTAGGGCTTTGTAAGTCATTACCAACACCTTGGTACCTAAAAAAATCACTTGTTCTTATAAAGAACACTCTGATTCTTTGCTGCAAAAAACAAAACAAAACCTGCCACCAGTTTAACATTGTACCTGTGGCATTATCTCTTAAAATGATACTTTTAAACTACTAAGTAAATAAAATAATAGTATCCTAAATCTAATAAAACATGACAACAGATATCAAAAAATATTATTTTTTTGCCAACCTAACTGGTAAGCTACTTTAAGTGACACTTTTGAAAAAGGAAGCATTCATCCTGTGTCTCTCAAGATTGTGTCTGAAGGGGGCAAACTGTTGCTCAGGGAACATGGATGAGGATGAAAAGGCCCTCCGTGTAGGTGACATGTTGTCTGCTCGTCTAGGGCTGCATTTTATCTTATTTCTGTTGTCACAGAACCTGAGGCTAGTTACTTGATGCAATATAGATTTGTCCCCTATTTTCCCCACACACACCTTTCCTGTCTCATTCAATTCTCCTTTCCTTTTATTGCACTCTGCAAGTGGGTGAGGAAATCCTGTAGAACAAAGATCATGCAGCTTTCTGACACCATTTGATAAAACTGTGTATCCAGTCCACATCCCATCGATGGCATTTTTTAAAAAAAAAATTCAAATGGCTGGGATTTTGATTAGGACATAAATACAGAAAGATAACACTCCAAATTCTATTATGTTTTATAATTAGACATATCATGGGACACTATTAAGTTAGGACTAAAATATCTGCTTTTCAATTTTGATTAAAGATACTTTCAGACTTTACAAGGAATAATTTAGTTTTGACATTTGGATTGTTTTTATTAGTCTGTTTTATTCAATTTTACTTTTTGTACTTTATCTTTATGCAATCTGTATTACATTATGTTGGAAGTCAGCACCTACCCACCCTCCTAGAGAAGGAAATATTTTTTGGGGGGAATATTAATATTTCCCCAAATGAAAAATGAAAAATCTTAGGCAAAGACAGCCCCAAGTCTCCCTCCCCCAAGCAGAAACCAAGCAGGCCAGCTTTTAGAAATGCAGATTTGATAATCCTTTCAGAAAGACTGTCACCAGGAAGCTTGGAGCTGATGGGATTAGAAAGACAAAGATCCCTAGAACCAACAACCTCTCACCCAAAAAAAATCCAACACAGGACATAGCCATCAGCCCCAGCCCCAGGGAATCAGGATATGACCTTTAGGACATAATAGGATTAACCCACCACTATCAGAATAACAAAAGGACATGCTCAAAATCTCAGGTCAAAGTTCATGCCACAGGAACAGGAACAACTCCAAACACAAAAGAAGAAGGTATAAAAGGTATAAAAACCCACCACTCCCAGCTACATGTGGTCAGCTTTCCCAGAGCCACATTTCTGTCTGGCTCTGCTCTTCAATAAACTACAACCTTCTTTCTAAAACAGTCTCCATTTTGTTTATTCCCAGCTTGGACTGGACCCTGATGAAGATTATTTAGGAAGGCTTTTGGGATACATTGTTTCCTTTCTGTAATATGCTGCTCACAGTCATCTTGTTTGAATTGGGTAGCCTTATAAATCTAATAAATACATACATACTTTGTATGTACATATTAGTAAAATTCATGCATATAATGGTGATAAAAAGAAGGCACAATATAAATACATGAGAGCTTCAAAAGCATCAATATATTCTATTTCATTAAGGAAATCTACCTGTACATGGACATTTTCCACACTCATCTAAGAAAGGGCAAATATCTCCTAAGCATCTTCTCCTAACTCTAACATAATTCTGTCACATTATATTTCATTCTAAGCATTATCAGCAATATTATTGAGAAACCTGAAGTTGTACCCTGACTCCTCTTATTCTCATCTTGAGATGACGCACACCCTATTATTTCCCACTGTTCTTCAACTCTTGAATGCCACGTTGAGGTGTAAATGCTAGTTTGTATGTAACCTGGAAAAGTTTTGTAAATCACCAAACCATTGGATGTGCATATAATTTTAGTGTACTCTTCTTTAATATAGATTCGTGAATGTTAATATTGATTCTTATTTCTTCAATTATCTTACACTAATTTATATATGCTTTTTTTTCCTTAATTCAAGCTTGGTCGTTAATTAAGCAGCTAATCTTATGCTCTTTTTTCATTTCCCTCTCCTCCAGATTTAGGCATAATGAATGGGAATAAAAGTTTGGAAGTCTTGTGAATACCAGCAGACTGGAAAAACATTTTCATGAGCAATAGAAAAACCCGATGTCTTCATTTTGATATCTGATTTTGCACCTCCATGAAAATCAGCTCTATAAAGGATCATGATATGTGTAGTTCTAAACTTCTAGATTCTGGTTCTAGATTCTGGTTCTCATGATGACCTATAGCAGGGGTTCCCAACTGGGGGTGCTCACATCCCTGGGGGTGCAAGACGATATTCCAGGAGGTGCAAAAACTTGGGTTTTCAAAATTATAGTGCATATGCATAATTCGTTGCCATTATTTTGAACTTTTGTAAGGTGTGCGGGAATATATCAGAAGCGTTCTAGGGGTGTGGGGTATAGAAACGGTTGGGAACTGCTGCTCTATAGATTTGAAATGTCATTATTTTCAATGCTAGGACATTGAAGTAAGATACTAATGACAAAGTTATACCTTATCATCATAGCTGTTTGATGTTTCCTGTTTGTTTCATTATGTAAAATAATTTTTTAAGAAGTTCTGATGGGGTAGGAACTAGTCATAATAAATGAACAGACAGTTTCTTTTCTGCCTTGCATAAAAAGCAAGGTAGCTTGAATTAGCTACTTTAAATGTTAATGCAATATAAGCATGCATCATGCCTTACTGTGGTGGATAGATGGCACTTTCTAGCATATCTTTGTTTCCCTTTGGCTGTTTTAAACATAACTTGAACTTTAGGAGGTTTGGTGACAGAGATGGGCTCCCAGATGAAGAGGTAATTGAGTGGTCTTTGGGCCTGATTCCTCATAGCTTTCTGGACAAATGCCTTATGACTATTCCCAGAGAGAGTCTGCAGCTTTTCAGTTAACTGGTGTCCCTGATCCTACCCATCTATGGTCTTCTAATTTTCACAACTGTTATGTACTGGGTTCATTGCTTCAAGGACGAGACGAGGCGAGTGAGTTCAGCAAAGATCATTGTTTATTGATTGCAGGATCTGAACTGAGAAACAGGGCTGCGAATGCAGCAATTTATACCCTGGCCTCTAGGTGGTGACCAATAGGTTTAAAGCAGCCTATTGCTGCCCTAGAGGCAGCCAATGGCAGCGCTGGAGATGGGTTGTCTGAGGAACTGGGAGCCGTTAGCCAGCTTCCTTGCTTAAGCAACCTTCCAGCAATTAACCCACATGGTGTTCCCTTAACAAGACAAAGCCCAATACATTACAAAAACCATGCCAGGTTGATCCTTCACTATTTCTAGTGAGTGAATAAGTCAATAAGAAAGGTGTAAAAAAAGAGTAATCCATAATGTGGGTGAGACCAAGGGAGGCTCCACAGGCACAAGTATCTCGAAGTGGCCTAAAGGCCTAAAACAAAGCCAATTGCAATTTTTTTCTGTATTCTTGCTGAGAAAAGGAAAGATGAAAACAAATTCCAAAATTTGACAATCACTCAAGAGGTTTCACGTACATATATGTAGATACACTCTTATGAAGGTAGGTAGACAGACCCTGACACAAAAACACAGACAAAATATGTGTATAGGTAGAAAGACAGACAGAGAAACAGATGCTTTTAAAATGCATTTCCTATTCAGACTTCCTATTTCAAACCTAAGTGGTTTGAAAAAATAATTTTTTGTCTGTTGATTTATAATTTAAAAATATATGCTTTTAATAATAAAACATCCTTGCTGTAAGCCACTCTGTTACTGCTATGCCTCCCAAAATGAGCCAGTGTATGCTTGTGTATAGTCTCTGCCAATTTCTTTTTAATGGCCTTTATTCCTTAAGGTGATGATCCTATTGACTTACCAGCTTGAGTTGTTTTGCATTATCTATGTTAGGCATTTGCATTTCTCCCTTTATGACCGTTTTAATTAGCGCTTCCCAATTTCAGCTCTTACTAAATATGAATGAAGCAGAAAAAGTGTAACCTAGCTGGGGCATATTGCTGTTTAGCGCTGGTTACGATCTTTAGCCGAGATGCTGGGATGCATTCTCATCTCATTTGCTGAGCGCTCTATCATTAAAGTGTCATTGAAAACTGACACCACTTAATTTTAGCAGCTTTCAATTCTCGTTTGCAGCAAGAATAGCTTTAAATGGAGAGGAGTGCAAATTACAGAGAGAAAGGATATTTTTACACTGCACTCAGCATTTCATCAAACAAAGCTGCCTCACAGAGAACAATACATTTATAAAACCAAATTCTCATCGGAGGGTGATAAATGAGGCTTTGTTCTTCCTTTTGCAAGCTTCTGGTAGTGGGGAACATAAGTAGCTATAGGCTTGGCTATTTCATATCAGAGGGACAGACATACAGACAAAAATTTAATCTTGGCATAGTGATTTTCACATCTCCAAGGTAAAAAAAATTGGTACATCTTTGTCAGACAAAAGACATGGGAAATCCTCCTTTCCCTAGCCTGTTAATTGCTTTCTTTCCTTTGGTATTTTGAACCCTGGAGGAATTAAGCAGAAGAACCCACCAGGGATAACCACAATTTTTAAACCTTTCATTCTGGTTTTTATTCCCTAATTGAATATACACTTTCTGTTCACACCCTGCATTTGGATCAATTGTTAAAGGCCAACAGAGATCGTGTTTGCTTTCATGACCCACTTCCTGTTATAAGGATCCATTCATCCATAAGGAATCTGACTATAATCTATCTCTTTCCAAATTAGATCAGTTTAAGGGAAGAGGTCACGTGGAAGCAAAGAGATGGAACTAGGAAAACAGATAGCCATGTATTCAAGAAAAAAAAGATGAAACAAAGTTCATGTCAACAGAAAATCCCGTCTACATGTCTTGTATTCAGATTACTTGCAGTCCTCAAATGTAGCTTTCTTAAATAATTCTCAGATAGGAAATTCATCATTTTAAGAAGATTTAAGGGCAAAGCCCAAACTAGAGTTTATTCTAATTTGATTTACATTATGTTATGTTCTTAGTGTTGCTTACTATTTATTACCCCAAAATTCTGGGTTTGATAGTTTCCAGGTTCAACCTGTGGTTTTGCTATGATTTTTTGAACATTAGTCAAGAGGTTACTTTCCTTGAACACAGCTGGGTATATCTCTGTACACTGTAAAGTTGTACACTGTGCCATATATATAAAGATAAGAACTGAATTTGTGCAATTCATTATAGTTACATTATCCAAGGATTTACATCTCACAGGTTTCTTTTGAATTTGGGGAGAGAGACAGGAAACTTTTCATGGATCATGAATTGAAATACATTTTGATTATTTCTACAGTATATTTGAGAGGTCCCTGGTGTACTTGGTAATGAAACAACCGCAAGAAAACAAGCAAGTTCAAAGAGCACTCAGGACCCCTCATTTCCATCCTGAGCTACAAATATTCTCCTTCATTTCTATATTTGTTAATCTTATGGGAAGAAATTATATAAAATATAAAATGACTTGCAATTTGTATTCATTCTGTTTATTCTGTTTATTTAAAATATGTTTGATTACAATTCTTTTGATAAAATTATCTAAAATTTTGAGTTAAAAGCTTGAATTGTTTAACCCTCTAATTATCATTACTAAACTAATGACAATTTTTCTGAAGAGCAATGCATATTTATACCAGTTTTACATTCTATTTTATTTTTTTTAATTTGGAATGCGTACTGCGCTTGACAAGAGTCAACTCATTGAAAAATTGATGCTAGATTTATAATATTATTTTACTTTTTTTCTTTAATTTTTAAAAGCAACTTTAATATTCAGTTGCTGTTATTTAATTGTTATTGCATTTGATTTGTTTGTCATTTATGATAGTTGATTGCAATAATCTGTATTCATATATACAAGATTAATTCTATTGAGTAATATATTTTTCACATAAAGGTAAAGGTAAAGGTTCCCCCGCACATACGTGCTAGTCGTTTCCAACTCTAGGGGCCGGTGCTCATCTCCGTTTCAAAGCCGAAGAGCCAGCGTTTGTCTTAGGACGTCTCCATGGTCATGTGGCCGGCATGACTAGACGCCAAATGCGCACGGAATGCTGTTACCTTCTCACCGTAGTGGTCCCTATTTTTCTACTTGCATTTTTACGTGCTTTCGAACTGCTAGGTTGGCAGAAGCTGGGACGAGTAACAGGCGCTCACTCTGCTATGCGGCACTCGGGATTCGACCCGCCACACTGCCGATCTTCTGATTGACAAGCTCAGCGTCCTAACCCACTGAGCCACCGCACCCCTCATTTTTCACATGTAGTTACTCAAAATTGGCGAATGGATGAAATACTGAAAATTTTATTTTAATTATTGCGTGGTGCAAATAAAATTTAATATGTTTTATATGTAATTGCACTGTATTTATGAATTAAAACAACCCCCCCCCACTTTTGCAACTCATAAAATTAACATATTTTATATAAGAAAGGTTCTTTTTTAAAAAAAATCAACTCAGTTTATTCACTATCTCCAAGAATTCATATTCCCATTGCAGTAAATTTCTAATTTAAATTATATTCATAACACATGAGAATTTAAATCTTTAGTTCTAAACTTTTTCACCAGAGAATGATTTTGGATTGTAAACTGAGATCAAGCAAGAAGTCAAAATTCAAGAAAGATAACCGGAACGGAAGGATACCTGATTTCTAGGAATTTTTTAGCCAGTTGACATAAATAGGGCTCTTTTGTAGAGTTTTGATATGGTATCTGTGATCATTTGTATAATATTATCTATAAACATTACAAATATGAGCCTTTTTGTTACCAGGCTAGGTAACGTCTTCAGCAGTTCCCCTAAACCTTGCTGGAGATGCTGCTTAGCCTGATAATGAAACATTTGGAAACCAACCCACAAGCTCGGACAATGGACCTTCACCCTCATCCTACACCTGAGCTACAGCTATTCACCACTAATGCAATCAAGTATCTACAGATAAAGATGTACAGAGTAAAAAACAAAATTCATGACATATGTTTAACAAATTTAATATAATTCATTTTATTATGAGATCCTAACAAAGGGCAATAAAAGAAGAGGGAGAGATTTCAAAGTTTGCTGTTTCATTAGAATAGAAAAATCCAGGGACTCTTTATTTAGGACAGAATTAAAAAGATATATGAATGCTTTGAAAAATAAATGCTTCTTTCAAAAGCAGGTCCAAATTTTTAAAAGGAATTGCATACTCTATTTTTTTGGGGGGCGGAGGGAGGGAGGGGAATCAGAAGAAGGAAAAATCACTATTGCCTCATGCATGTTGAGTCAGAAATAATCAGATTTATCCTTACCCAAGTATCATAATGAATCAGTGAAATCATTCTGTAAAACAAAGCTGAGGGACACAATTTCATAAGAATGGTTTTCTCAGATTACTGAGTCAACTACATTCATGTTTAAAAGTTCACTCTATGATGCAGCTTTGGAACTTTAGGTGAGGGGTACCAAGTTTCAAATCTGTTAAAGTCCCTTGGACTTAGATAAAGATCAGAGTAGATAAAACAAGGAAAAAGATTTGAGGCAGGGTCTTTGTTGACTGTGCATTCATATCCAAAAAGGTAATGATACATACCTGCTCTAATTTGCATTCCATTTGCATTTATATTCAAAAATTTAAACATACAGACTTGCATCACGCTGCTAACCTGCAGTTTGATATGAACAGTCCCATTTCAGGATTCATTTTGCAGCAAAGTTGGTTAGGTTTTCTGTTAGCCAATAGAGAAACTAGAAGCAAATATCTCTATCCTTAACTCTAATCTGAATTAAGGCTACGGTGAAAAAAAGGAGTCCTAACACTAGTTGGACCAATTTTCCATCAGTTTTCATTTTGACAAAGAACTTTTAGAGACTGATTTCTTTTAAGCACTTTAGAATTGCATTTCATATAACAAGTATCACATGTATATCAGTACACTGAATATATTTGTGAATTTGTGCCAAATAGGTAATGATATGTTTATTCACCAGCTACTTTTTGGAGACACTATATAGAATAGCATTAGCATGCTTGCTGTAAAACAAGGATTGGTTGTACTTATAGTAAAATGGTCAAAATCTACAAAAACTGACCAATACTGATCATGCCATTAACAAAAATAGCCACGTGTGATTTGGGGACAGCTATTGCTAATAATTTTGTTTAGGGTTATTATTATTATTATTATTATTATTATTATTATTATTATTATTATTATTATTATTATTATTATTATTATTATTATTATTATTATTATTATACAAAACTTTTATTCATAAAACATGAAACTCAGTCAAGTGAACACTCAAATTGACTGGTACTAATGGTTGACGCGGGTTGCTGCCAGCATCCTAGGTATCAACCAGGTATCTCCTTAAAATGTAAGATGTTCCTCGTAGCGCAGTTTTTTGTAGCTTTGCTGGAGTTATTGCAGGAAGTTGCAATTTCTTGATGTATTTTGCAAAGTTTTTGGACATAGTTCCCAGTGCCCTGATGACAATGGGTATCACTGTTACATGTTTCATCCATAATCACACAGTTTTGATGGCCAGGTCGCGGTATTTCGTAATTTTTTTCCAGTTCTTTTTCTTCGACTCTGGCATCTCCTGGTACAGCGATATCAATCAACTGTACTCTGGCATCTCCTGGTACAGTGATATCAATCAACTGTACTCTTTGGTTCTCTATGACTGCGATGTCTGGCGTGTTGTGTTCCAAATGGCGATCTGTCTGTATTCGGAAGTCCCACAAGATCTTCACCCTCTCATTCTTGACAACTTTTTCCACCCTATGTTCCCATGACTTTTCGGACACAGGCAAGTTGTATTTTTTACACAATGTCCAGTGGATTAGTTTAGCAACTCGGTCATGTCTAGCTTTGTAATCTGTTTGCGCGATTTTGCTGCACTCACATATTAAATGTGAAACAGTTTAAATTTTGTCATTGCAAAGTCGGCAATTTGGATTGTCAGTAGATTTTTGTATCTTCACTTTCATGGCATTAGTTTGTAGTGCTTGTTCTTGAGCAGCCAGTATTAAGCCTTCTGTTTCTTTCTTGATGGTTCCCATCTTAAGCCATGCCCATGTCAAGTTGTTATCACATTTTTCTTCAATGTTTTTCAAATGCTGTCCATGCAAAGCTTTAGTTTTCCATCTATTTAATCTGTCATCCAGCTGTTTTTCCTTGTATTCTGCCTTTGTTTCTGTTATTTTTATAATGCTCTCTGTTTTCACAGCCTGCAGCAATTTTTCTGTACTTTGATTTAAATAGTCATTCAAACTTCGTTTTTCTTCTTCTTCAGTTTGGTGGATTTGTAGTACCCCTCTGCCCCCTATTCTTCTTGGCAGGTACAACCTGTCGATGTCACTTCATGGTGCATATTTAAAAGTTTATGCATTTTCCAGTCTAGATGTTCCAATTCAGTCCAGTTGATAATTCCTGCTGGGTAGTGTATCACTGGGACTGCCCATGTATTAATGGCTTTAATTATATTTCCACCATTCAGCTTTGATTTTAGTATTTTGCGGACTCTCCTGATGTATTCCTTTTGTGTTGACTCTTTGACTTTTCCATTCAAGATGTTATCTGCTTCCAATATGCCTAGGTATTTGTAACCACCATCCTTTGCTAGTGCTTTCATAATACTTCTGTTTCCCAGTTCCATTCCTTCTATTTTTCCCATTTTTCCTCACTGCACGGATAATATAGCACATTTTCCAAGTCCAAAGTCCATTCTGATGTTGCTGCTAAACAGTTGAACTGTGTTGAGTATTGATTCAAGTTCACTGTGGCTTTTCGCATACAGTTTTAAGTCATCCATGTATAGTAGATGGTTTATCTTGCCATGCTGGCTTGAGATGTGGTATCCCACTTTTGTGTTTTGTAATATTATTTCAATGGAATTAATGCAATGTTGAACAGTAGTGGTGAAAGTGAGTCCCCTTGGAAGATTCCTCATCTGATGTTGATTTCACCAATGTTTTCCCCATTTGCTGTTAGAACCATTTTCCATTTTTGCATATTTGCTTTCAAAAATGTACAGATGTTTGTGCTGATTCCAAAGTTTTCCAAACATGCATTAATCCAACTGTGGGGTAATGAGTCAAATGCTTTTTTGTAATCAATCCATGCCATATTTAAATTTGTTTTTCATCATTTTGCATTTTTAAGTACCATTTTGTCAATGAGCAACTGATCTTTTGTTCCTCTTGATCTTTTATAATTTCCTTTTTGTTCTGCTGGATACAAATTGTTTTCCATCAGATGATTGAATACTGAATTTCCCAGTATTCTTGTAAAAAGTTTGAACATTGTTGGCAGACAAGTAATTGGGCGATAGTTGCTTGTTGTTGTTGTTGTTGTTGTTGTTGTTGTTATTATTATTATTATTATTATTATTATTATTATTATTATTATTATTATTATTATTATTAATATTATTTCAAAGCTTTTGTGAAAACCTGAATTGACCAAGCCATGATGATTAGTGAAAATGTATGGTCACCTGGTAGCATCCATGGCATATGGAAGACTATGAGTTGGGAATGAGAAGAGTATAGAATAAAGAGCTTTTCTTAGTAAAAGAAGTGAAAGAAAGACAATAGACTATTATTCTGTGAATTTAAGAGAAAAGAGAAGATTTGAATCTAAGTGGAATGAAGTGGATGAATTCATGCAGGGAAATGTGAGTGTAAATATAATTGTGAGTGAAGGCATCAAAATGTATGTCAGAAATTATCAGTTGATACTAATAGGTTGTGGTGGATAAATTAGGAATTCATAGTTTGGTGATAGATGCATGTAACATTATAATTAATATAACATTTTGAATGAGAAGGAAAGCATATTTTTGGAGGGGGGGAGTGGAATTATTTTGTTTACTGATATAGATGGGTAGATCAGAACAAAATGAAACAAATGTTTGGGTTGTTCAAAGATCCAAAAGTTGAATGAGAATGTTGAATGGTAAGTCACTGCTTAGAAAAAGTTCTTGTTTAAAACACATGTTTTAATAATAATAATAATAATAATAATGAAAAGGGACGCGGTGGCTCAGTGGGTTAGGACGCTGAACTTGTCGATCGGAAGGTCGGCAGTTTGGCGGGTCGAATCCCGAGTGCCGCGTAGCAGAGTGAGCGCCTGTTACTCGTCCCAGCTTCTGCCAACCTAGCAGTTCGAAAGCACGTAAAAATGCAAGTAGAAAAATAGGGACCACTACGGTGGGAAGGTAACAGCGTTCCGTGTGCCTTTGGCATCTAGTCATGCCGGCCACATGACCACGGAGACGTCCTCGGACAAGCGCTGGCTCTTCGGCTTTGAAACGGAGATGAGCACCGTCCTCTAGAGTCGGAAACGACTAGCACGCATGTGCGGGGGAACCTTTACCTTTACCTAATAATAATGAACCTTTATTGTCAAAGTACAACCATGTATACATTGAGATTGCCTGAGCCTCTCTTTGTGCCCCACCACCACATCTCACAGTGACAACAAACCCACCATCTTGTTATACCATGAGCTAATTACACAACACACCAGCCTCGCAAGTCAAGAGTCTGACAGCCCATGGATAGAAGCTGTTCTTCACCCTGTGGTACAGCTGGCTATACTCCTGTATCTCTTACCTGATGGTAGGAGAGTAAAGAGGTACCGACCAGTGTGTGAGTCATCCATGAGAATTTTTCTCACTCTCCCAAGGCAGCGAGCCCTGGCAATGTCATCCAGTGGTGTCAGGGAACAGCCCACAATGTTTTATGCTGTGCTCACCACCCTCTGTAATACTTTCCTACCCATGGCTGTCAGGCCAGCATACCAAACCACAATACAGTGCGAGAGGATGCTCTCTATAGTAGACTGGTAAAAAAAGGTCATTAGCCATTATTCTACCCTGTTCTTCCACAAGACCCTGAGGAAGTGGAGTCTCTGTTGGGCCTTTCTGGCCACCTGGGTTGTACTGACTTTCCAGGTAAGATCTTCACAGAGGTAGACTCCCAGGAATTTAAAGGAGGAAACTCTCTCCACACAGCCCCCCCCCGGTGTAAAGTGGCACAGGTTCCTCTCTTTTCCTCCGGAAGTCTAGCACCATCTTCTTTGTCTTGCCGATGTTCAGGTGCAAGTTGTTCTCTAAACACCATATGGATAGTCCCTGTATGCTGTTTCATCTCCACCATAAATCCACAGATCCATGAAAAAAATGCATATACATCTAACCACATGATTGATTTCTTTGTTTAGGATGAAGTACTGAGAGAAATTATGGAAAAATATACACATGACAATGTGGACTAGTCCATTTTTGGTGGGCTTAATAATAGATCTTAGGGAGAAATGACCAAGAAATAAATAAAAAAAACACCTAAAACTGAAAGTAAAACATGTATTAGGAGAAATATGATAAAGTACTGGAAGAGATATCAATCTGGTAACAGAATTAATAAAAAGTGGATTTAAGAGGATCTGAAAATGGTTTGGAATAGAATGAAAAGAATTAGGCTGCACATCAAATATGTAACAGTCTAAAGAAATGTCTAGCATGACATTGGGAAGCAGGAAAAGGAATGCTTGTGGAATGATGAAGAGAAAGAGCCTATGGATGAGAAGAGCTCCTATAAGAAAATGCTGCAAAAATGAGGCTGAGATACTAATAATGTATCATGTATATTTAGAGAGAAAAAAGTTATTGCTAGAATAAAGCAAGAGAGAGAGAGAGAGAGAGAGAGAGAGAATTAAGAGGCAAGGAAAAAGCAGAGCAGCTTCAAGACAAAATGTTTTGAGAATGAATAAAAGATAAGAATGAATGGAGCTCAAAATAAAGTAATAATTTTGGATAACACTGAATTTAGGGAGTGCTGAAACACTATTTAATATACTTGAATAGGATCAATAGGGATCAGGTGATGAGTGGAACTGAAGCAAATGCTATAAATGTTAGTGTCCAAGAAAAACTTGATGACAATAGGTAACAAAGGCAGTGAGAATTTAAAAAAACGGAAAGGCTAGGGTAGTAGCTGGTATAACTGAGGAGATAATAATTATAGATGTAAGCAAGAATGTTTCTTGTAGCTTTGTTAATTTAAGTAAAGGATATGATGGAGAATAGGCATGAAAGGGAATGTTTTGTATGAATATGAAATGAAACGTTGGTTGATAAAGGTGGAAAAAGCAATAAGTGATGGATGTAAAGCATGCATGAAAATAAATTGAATGATTGGTGTATAGTTAACCATTGAATAATCCCATTTCTTTTCTTTTTTTTAATCCCATTTATATCCCACCCTTCTCCGAAGACTCAGGGCGGCTTACAATCTAAGCACAAATCAATGTGCTTAGCAATAGCTTTCATTCTATGTATATGCCTGCTTATTAGGGCTTTCGGGGTGCCCCCCAAGCGGCATTATTACAAAGTCAGCTTATTGCCCCCAACAATCTGGGTCCTCATTTTACCTACCTCGGAAGGATGGAAGGCTGAGTCAACCTTGAGCCTGGTGGGATGCGAACCTGCACTAATTGCAGGCAGCTGGTGTTACTTAAGGAGGCATTAGCCCACTGCTCCACCAAGGCTAAGAATAAGAAATATCCCCTTGGCTCTTTTAACATCATTATGAATAAATGCCTAGGAACGATGGTGGAAGCTTGTTGGTCATGGATATGAATGTGAATATCCATATACTTTTGTATGCAAACAAAGCCATGTTATTGGCTGAGAACATGCATGATTTGCAGCAAATGTAGATAAATTATATGGATATGAAAATCAATGTATGAAAGACCTGGAACATTGCCCTTGATAGGAGAAATAGAATGAATGATTGCAAGTTTTGTGTAAATGGCAAGAAGGTAATTTTTGATAAAATGTTTACTAAATGTAGATGTTTTAAGATGTGCAAATATTGATGGAAAGTCATCTGTGGTCTGTTGCAAGGCATGCTAGTAAACCTTATAGGGGAAATGGGTGGCATAAAAAATTAATAAATAAAAAATAAAATAGAATGCAAATGGCTGTGTATAGGAATTAAGTGAAAATGACTGTATATAACAATCTGGTTTTACCCACGTGAAAAGCAGTGGTGGGATTCAAATATGTGAACAACCAGTTCTCTGTGTTCGCTTCGCTTCCAGAAGTCCATTCTGGGCCTGGGAAACAAAAAAATTAGCTACCGGTCTTACTGAAGTGGTGTGAACTGGCTGAACCCCACCACTGGTGAAAAGACCTATAAAATGTATGCCCATAAAGAAACATGCATGTGGACATATAAGAATTTTTACAAAATCAGATGAGTCATCTAGAAAGGGAAAGCACCATGAAGTAGGTAATATGAACTTTCCCCGGCTACTTAGCCAACACTTTCAAACAGTTCCTGGCTCACTTTTTGTTGCCTCTGCTATACATATAAGTGTGCAACCCCATGACATACCTGTCAAAAGGGGGAGGAGTTTGCATCACAATGTTCCAGTGTTGCTTTCATAATTTACTTCCTTTCATGGGCATTTCTCCATGTTTCTCATTACCTACATCAACACAACAAAGGAAATACAAGATACATTTGTCACGTTCATCCCTTGCTAGATTACCAGCATGCATTCCAGCAACAGCAACCAATGAAAAACAAACTATTTTTAGCTGGATATTCATTGTTGCTGTAGTTGTTGTTCTAGTGGGGCTCCAACACCTGTGAATGCTGCTTGGGAGAGAGTAATCTAACAGTTGCAGCCATGCGCAACATAGAAATATAGGTAATGGGGAAGCTGCATCTGTTGCCAATCTGTCTGCTATGCTATTTTCAAAGGTTGGGGAGAAGAGACAAGCTGCCAATCCTAATTCTCAATAATGCTTTTAGAATTTTCTCCAGTGAGTGGGGCTTTCAGCTCTGTTTATGCAGTAACAATAAACAAATGTTCTTTTAGTAGCATCTTTTTATTAAGGTGGCTCAAGATCAAAGCAAAATGGTTATCTCTGCTTTTTTCATCATCTAATATTGCTCTGACCCAACATCAGAGTCTTTCCTAAAGCACCTCTGCTTCTGTGTGACACTAAGGGTATTGAAGTACTTTTACTTCTGTATTTTTATCACTTCCTTCTTATGAATTGCACTGGAATGTCGATTCACATAAGACATGTAGACCTTCAGCAGGCCAAGCATCTATCCATGCAAAGATATAGCACTGGTTGAAATGCACAGAGCTTCACTTTTTTCCCATATCTTGTTCACCAAAAATAAACGTTGAAAGAGTAAATTCTTTGGATCATGGCCTCCTACAGACATACAGGGTATATTTCTGCCTGAACTCCATAGAATCATCATGGAACCCTGAATATATCTACAACATAAATAAAAACTTGAAACTGATTAGAGAACTGAATAGTAAGTTAATTCTGACAACTATCTTTTTTGTACAGTTTCAGTATTTCTATTTTTTTCCTCCTAAGATTCATTCATCTTTTACTAAAAGATCTGATGTAATTTTGAAGATTACATGTTAAGGACCCACAAAGCCAGAGTTCATAATGTACCCTGACAGTTATCATAAGAATTCATTCTTTTCCGTTCATTTTGTTATCTTGCTTTATTCCTTGTCAATATTTTTATCTAGTTAATTCCATTTGACTCTAGTCACATTTTATTTGCAGATTTTAAATTTTTCTTTTTTCTTTTTGGTATAAACCCAGATCACTTTCTTAGACTGCTGGTTTGTTTCTCTTTGTTTTTCTCCTACATTGATCAAAACCAGAAACATATTCCACTTCTACACTTAATGAAAAGCTTCTTTAAAAAATAAAGACTAGATCCAATTTACTTACAGCATCTTCTCCTATTCTATAAATACTTCTCACACGCTGGTCCCCTCTCTTTGAAAGATCCTGGAGATACAGTAAAGAAAAAGAGGGAGAGAAAAAAAAGACACCACACTGAACTTTTGAAGATCAGCGCTTAACATAAAAATTTCATCACAATCTCTATCATCTTGCAACGGTTGCAGAAAGGGCCGAAGCGTTTGCCACCTTTAACTTCCTTAAAGTCGCCTATTTTACCTTCAAATCTGATGAAGTGTCAAAGTCATTTACCAGTAATGAGTTCTGCTGCAAATTTTATTTTGCTTGGAATTTAATTAATGGGCCAAAGACTTTCCATTGTGATTTGAGCAAATGAATAATAAATCAAGAAAGGAGATTTGTCAGGGAAGGAACATCTGTTTCTTACAAGCGTTACAACATGACTACAGCTTGGCTGTGCATTACCAGCACAGAGACAGTAGGAGTCCTCTCCTCTCTGGCTCTCTTCATTTATTGCTCCACTGAAGGTGAACAGCGAGCACTCTAATGGGCCTCTGGTGCTAATAAAACTTTGCGCTTCTCCAGTTTTGCCATAGCCCCTTCCTTTTGGGTGCGACTGTCCTTAGTACATGGTTTGTTGGTCAACGTCAGGATTCTGCAGTGTCAGTACTTTATGGGATGATTAATAATGGAAAGACAAATTCATAAGCAGAAACAATATGAAATTACCATCATATTAGTGTTAACTGTCATGCTTTTTATTTTTGGAAGGAGGGGGTTGTAAATGAGATAGTGATTGAAGTTAAGTACTTTGACTTGCACTGTCAAAAACAAAAGTAGGTCACCGAGCCTGTTGTGCTCTGTCTAGTTAACCAATAAAAGGGCTCATACGTTCAGATTAACTTCTTCCTAAAAAAAAAGCACACATCACAAGTACTGTCAGAATAATTAAGACAAAATTAAACTTCAGTGCGTTAAAGATTTTGCACATCTAAAAGAAGAACAATAGCAAGGGGGAACATATCAGTTTATTCTGCAGTAGTTCTATACAGAGCATCTCTCCTTTTTATTCTCTTTCCTTTTTTCCTTATTTTCCTCAAGAAAAGTTTACTGGATAGGAGTACATTAACTTAGGAAAGGATCTATGTTGGTCCCTGTGCAATGATGGTCAGAAATGCAGTAGATTTATGAATGTGCATTAGAAACATAACACATGGCGTAACATGCAGTGCTTTTCAATGTGTAAAATTAAGTCTTCCATGGCAGAGCACAGTCAATGTTAGTGGCAACTTGAACACATCTTTTCAAAAGTTCTTGTGAACTCTAAGTACCTCTTATG
Organism: Vipera berus; assembly: GCF_964194415.1. Taxonomy (NCBI): domain Eukaryota; kingdom Metazoa; phylum Chordata; class Lepidosauria; order Squamata; family Viperidae; genus Vipera; species Vipera berus. Next base: position 309,410,821 of record NC_138202.1, read on the forward strand.
CTTACGCTATAAGAAAGGTCCTTCTAAAATGTAACTGGTGATAATAAAGATGATTCTGTACAAGAAATCCCCCCCATGCCAAATATCATTAGCCTCCCCATCAACTTTCATATACAATTAAATTGCCCTCAGAGGCCTTCCCTGGTACCATCATTTTCTCAGAAGTGGCAGGAAGTAATTAAAATGACTTTACTGTGTCTGGTACCCCCATTTTGGAATGCTTTCCCTATGGAGTTCCCCTAAAACTAGGCAAACTCCATTTCACCATTCGCCTGTCAATATATTTCAATTCTTGACTGAACTAACTTTACCTTGTTTGTATGTCCTTTCATTTGTTTGTACCATTTTTATAGTTCTGCTTTGTACTACACATAAAAAAACTGATGTTAGACATTTTTCTAGTCATCAATATTAGCATGACTGTTTTTAAAATGTTTCAAGCTAAATGAATACTGATTTAGAATGAACAAGAACACTTGTCTTGCCTGCAGAGATACTGTTCTCTGAGAAGCAGTGGACACTCTCCATTGATTTATATGGGCAGCCCAGCTTCATTCCTGTAGACATTTCAAAATAGCTGGACAATGCAATGAAGCAACTAATATGAGCTTAAGCCATACAGACATATAACTTCCCATTTCCATTCTCTTTCATGAGTTCCTTGCCATTCTTCCAATCCAGCTCCCTAAACTTGCTGAGATTGGAAGCCTTTTGCAATTATCCCTTCATCTTCTTCAAGTGTCTGTTTCCTGAACTGGCCTTTTTTGAAGGGATGACAACCAACATAACAGAACGTTCAGACTCTGTGGAAACCTATTTGTGTACAGTTGTTTTCAGGTAGGCATTTCTCTTAATAGAGTTTGTAAGGCCCCCAGGGGGAGGTCCTTCTCTGTGGGCGCCCCGGACTTATGGAATCAGTTGCCAGTTGAGCTCCGGACGGCGCCTGACCTTCGCTCCTTCCGACGCGATCTGAAGACCTATTTATTTGAACAAGCTGGCCTGGCCTGATGGGGGATGTGTTGGGGTTTTTATTGCGGGTTTTTTATACTATTATTTATTGTTTTAGCTTGGGCTCTGTTTAATTCTCTTTTAACTTTTGTATTTTGCATTTTATATGTGCCCTGTTCACCGCCCTGAGTCCTTCGGGAGAAGGGCGGTATACAAATATAATAAATAACTATTTTCAACTAAGGTAAAGGTAAAGGTTCCCCCGCACATGCGTGCTAGTCGTTTCCAACTCTAGGGGCCGGTGCTCATCTCCGTTTCAAAGCCGAATAGCCAGAGCTTGTCTGAGGACATCTCCATGGTCATGTGGCCGGCATGACTAGACGCCAAAGGCGCACGGAACGCTGTTACCTTCCCACCGTAGTGGTCCCTATTTTTCTAGTTGCATTTTTATGTGCTTTTGAACTGCTAGGTTGGCAGAAGCTGGGATGAGTAACAGGCGCTCACTCTGCTATGCAGCACTTGGGATTCGACCCGCCAAACTGCCTATCTTCTGATCGACAAGCTCAGCGTCCTAACCCACTGAGCCACCGCGTCCCTTATTTTCAACTACTTCTATCCAATTAACCATTCCCACTTTCCTATTTTTCCCCCAACAGTTTCTAATTCTCAATTACTGTCCATGCTCAGACTCATTGAACTGTTTGTATAAGGATCCCTTGGGTGGCGTGTCAGGTGGATTGGGAATTGAAGCACCACCAATGCACTATGTATCTTTCACCAGGTGGTCTGCTTTTTTATTCTCATTTTCCTACTATTACTACTACTACTACTACTACTACTACTACTACGATGATAATAATAATAATAATAATAATAATAATAATAATAATAATAATAATAATAATAATAATAATAATAATAATAATAATAATAATGTTCTGTCCCACTACAAATGTAAAAATGATACTATTCATTATTTAGAAATACGAATAAAACAAGAGAGAAATGAGAAGCCACCATTGAAAAACCTGCTCCAGGAATCTGGCCAGGCTTTATATTGCAGCAAGCAAATTAAGTATTTATTACAAAGTATATTCATTGATTAAGGGACGCGGTGGCTCAGTGGGTTAGGACGCTCAGCTTGTCGATCAGAAGGTCGGCAGTTTGGCGGGTCGAATCCCGAGTGCCGCGTAACAGAGTGAGCACCTGTTACTCGTCCCAGCTTCTGCCCACCTAGCAGTTCGAAAAAAAAATAGGGACCACTCCGGTGGGAAGGTAACAGCGTTCCGTGCGCCTTTGGCGTCTAGTCATGCCGGCCACATGACCACGGAGACGTCCTCGGACAAGCGCTGGCTCTTCGGCTTTGAAACGGAGATGAGCACCGGCCCCTAGAGTCGGAAACGACTAGCACGCATGTGCGGGGGAACCTTTACCTTTACCTTTACCTTTATATTCATTGATTATATTATTATTATTATTTCCATCAGGACCTCTAAATTGGCACTTATAACATTCTGTCAGCCTTGCGAGGTAGTCTCAACAGGAAGCATGCCTATATAAACTAATTCTACCTGATTGTAAGATTACATTAACTTATGTACTATGAATATTCCAAATCTAGAAATATATTTCTCCCCCCATCATCCTCATAGCTCAAGAAATTAGAAAGGATCCTTTCTGAGATGTTTGCCATGTCCATGTTCCCTCTATGGAGTAAACTACCTCTTATCCAACTGTTCCTCCAGGGTGTAGTTCTTCTTTCTATCTCCCAAGGTCATTTCCCCTATACCATTATACATTCCCTTTTCCTTTTCTTTTGCTGGACAATTAGTAGGTTCAATTGGGAAAATGTGACAATTCTAGACCAGGTCAAATCTAAAAATGCCAGGGAATTTCTAGAAGCCTGGCACTCTGACAAATCAGCCATCAATAGACACATAGACATTAACAACATCTATAGACTATGCAGAAGAAATAATCAACCAGCCCCAAAGAGAAAAAGAGTCCAGCATCTCTCCACCAATAATCAGCACTCATATCAGCATTGATTAACTCCAAGGTCAACTTTAGACCAACAATCAAGTAAGCAACACCCCAATCAAGAAACTGCCAAAGAGCCATTAGTAAAAAGCCCAACTAAAGAATCCCTAAGACCACCCACACCCACACAGACAGGCAAGACAACAGAATATAAACTGACAGCAAATAGCACTCCTTACTAACACTGATGATGTTACCTAGTTATGGTAATGAAACATCTACAAGAAAACAAGCAAGCTCAGAGAACACCAAGGATTCCTCAATTAGTAGGTTTTGCTGAAAGATAGTAACCTGCCCAAAATTACTTAGTGGGCTTCCCTGGCTGAGGATAGTCTTGAAACCTGGTCTCTCTCTTTAATACTTATAGGGCCTTGAGTCTCTTCTCTGAAGATAAAGCTAAATAGTATGGTAACAAATATTCTTTGGGCTTACTTACAGTAATTTGAGATAACACTAGGAAATCCTAAGGCTATAGACTATACTAGGAAGTAAAAAAATGTCTTGGAATATGGCAACTATACTCCCCCCTCCAAAAAAAAACCAACAACAACAACCTAGCAACACATTTGCTAGATCACCATTTTTATATAGTTTACACATAAATTAACATTTTTTTAAATCTGTCACATTTGCACCACTCCAGGTGCTTATGAATGTGTAGCCTATAGTAGGAGCAAAGTCCTTGGGGCTAGTTTGCATGGATGGCACATGTCCCACAGCAGCAGAGATAGGAAAGTTTGAGATGTACATTTCACAGTGTTTACATAGGGCCAAGAGACTGAATGGTACATCAATTTCAGTTAAACATACGTTTCCCCTTCCCTTGCTTACCATGTGGGATAGTACTCCAGTTGCTAGAATGAAAAGTGGGCAGTGCTTTTTTTGTAAAAGAAAAAGGTGCCAGAACTCACACATGTCATACAACCCACCTTGCCTACCCTACAGGGTTCCATCCAAAAAAGGTGCCGGAAATCCGTTCTGAGCGTTCTATGAGAAAAAAAGCCCTGAAAGTGGGTGTTAGTCAAATAGGCATCCACAGGATTCACTGTTGTCATGATGCAAGCTCTGCCTTTTTCATTCATGCATGCAAAGTCATAATGCATGGGAGGCACTTGCATTCTGTTGACACAATGCTATTTTTATCATTGTTTCCCTTATTTCCCCTTGGCTGCAACAGGTAAATTGTTTGTGTCTGAAATCCGTTAAATGTCAGCCTTCTAGGTAGGGGAATTTAGCAGTACCTTCCTTCATTATTATTATTATTATTATTATTATTATTATTATTATTATTATTATTATTATTATTATTATTATTATTATATTATTAATTTTATTTATATACCGCCCTTCTCCCGAAGGACTCAGGGCGGTGAACAGGGCAGTACATATTAAAAGACAAAGTACAAAGATTAAAAAGATTAAACAAATGCCCACAAATAAATTAAAACACATTAAAAAGTAAGTTAAAACACATTAATAAAACCCAACCCCATCCCATCAGGCCAGGCCAGCTTGTTCAAAGAGGTAAGTTTTAAGATCGCACCGGAAGGAGCGGAGGTCAGGCGCCATCCGGAGCTTGACCGGAAGATGGTTCCATAAATCCGGCGCGCCCACAGAGAACGCCCTCCCCCTGGGGGCCACCAGTCGGCATTCTTTGACCGGTGGCACCCTGAGGAGGCCCTCTCTGTGGGAGCGTACTGGGCGGAGGGAAGTTGACGCCTTCCTTCCTTCCTTCCTTCCTTCCTTCCTTCCTTCCTTCCTTCCTCCCTCCCTCCCTCCCTCCCTCCCTCCCTTCCGTCTCACATAAGTGCCCCTTATATGGGACTAGGGATCAGCTATGTCTTTCGCAATATGAACCATAGCCTCTGTATATAAAATTGTTTTCCCCTCACTGAGGTCCGTGGAAGAGAAAATTTTTACCCGGCGCCACTAGAAAGTCAATAGGGGCAGACTGCAGGGGCATTTAGGATAGACAGGAGCTGTTTGCTGCTCCACTTCATACCCCTTATTTCTGATCTGTGCTTTTATCTTGCACTTGGAATAGTTCTCAAGGCACAGTTCCCCTATCACGCTACCAGTATTTTTTTTTATTTCTGCCATAGCATTGGGTTTCTGTGTGTACATGCATGTAGTTATAATTTAGCCCCAGTTGCAGAACAAATTGTACTGTGTGTTACCTTTTTCAATAGCGACTTCGCCTTTTCCCAGAATATTCTCTTAATTGTCTCTTGCTTGTGTTGCTTTTCTTCTAATAGGGAGTCAATGTTCTATTTTGGTGGACCAGGCATATTTTTATTGTGCTATTTTGCAAGTTCTTTCCTTTCAGTGCACAGCATTGTTGTCTCTCAAACATGCTGATTTCTCTGTTTTAAGTGTGCATTCAGAACTTTGAATGAAGAATTGGTAGATATGTTTCTATGAAAATATTTTTTCTTAATGAACTACCCTGCTTGCTGAGCATAATCCACTGGACCCATTTTGTGATTCTGCAGGAGGGGAAATTACATGGTGATGAAAAGCTTGAAACATTAATTAAGTGTATCATGAAGGTTCAGAAAGGACAAATATCTAGATTCCCCAAACTGTCATTTTTAATAATCTCCTATTTTAATGATTTCTTTGGAGCTATCGTTTTGAAAAACCTGGCACTAGTAAAACTGATACTATCTTCCTGCCCCTCCATTGTGGTACGATCTGTCTATTCATCTGCGGAAGTACAGCAACATCTGTGGGTAAAAGCCAGACATATGTCTGGCTACTAGAGTGAACTCTCGGCCTGGCAGGGATAAAGCAATTCTTATTCCAGGCCCAGATTTTTCATTCTCCTTTTAACTGTTAGTACATTCTCCCAGTGCAGAAAAACAACAGGGCTAAATACAGATTTATGTGTCAATTAAGGAATGTTCTTCTGTCCAAGACTTACACATTCTGTGATTATTACCTTATGGGCCGTCTGATTAGCTTTATAGGGGACAGGACAATGTATAACTTTCAAACAAAAAGGGGGAATAGCACTAGAGAAACTTGTTAAATATAGATCGATAGGTATTTATTGAATGAAGCAAATAGAGTGAGGAACACCCGTTGTAGAGGCTTGTCTGAATAGTCCAAATGATTCACAGTTAGTTTATATGGCAAACAGTAAGTTTAAATTTGTGGGTGAAATAGTTAATAATGTAGTGTAAATTTAATATATAGACACACTCTATATATTGATTTATGTATCTGGTGCTGAGATACAAAAATTTTAAAAAATGCCTTGACATATAATTTACTTAAAGGTGTAGATATATACCACAACTTTTACCATTATGGAAAAAAGATCATTCATATTGTCTTGTACAAGGTTCATATGAAGGTTGCCGATGTTTCTGCTAAGCCAAATGAATAGGAAGCAATGGGTAATACTTGAAAAAATTCATTAGAATGGTGTTTGCAAACACTAGTAATTTCTAAATGTATGGGCTTCAACTACCAGAATTTCCCAGCTAGCATGGCCACTGCTGAGAATTTTGGGTGTTCACACAACTGGGAGTTGCCCTGATTGAGAAAATTCAGACGCTCTGGAATTTAATCCATGAAAGAACTGAAAGGATATATGAAAATTCTCTCAAACTGAATTTTCCATGCTATGTAGGGAAATTGAAAAGTGAGTTAATTGAACCAATCTTCCCTCGTCATAAGCAAGGTTGTTTGGAGTGAAGAAGCCTAATTCTCTCCTTTCCAGTAACTCCGCTTCAGCTTATTGGTCTCCTGAAGCCTCCCAGTGACAATGTTCAAAGTTGTGGCTTCTCTCTTTTCATTAACAGAGGAACAGAGGAACAGTGACCTTCAAGAAGATCATTGTGTTGTTGGGGGATGAGGCTTTCCTTGTAAGTAACCACCATTAACATGGATGGTTTTCCACTGGTTTTAGCAGCAGAGAAATTGAAATGTCTGCTCTCCCTCATCTTGAAAATTCCCCTGAAGAATATACATATACATACATACACACACACACACACACACACACACACACACACACACACACATACACACACAAACACATGTGTGTGTGTGTGTGTGTGTGTGTGTATAGTAATACTGTAAAACCTTCCTTATTTCTATAGGAACTGCAATATATAAATGATGGGTCTGGTGGTTTAAAGAGAAAGTGTGATGTAGTATTAAGGTATCAGGCTAGAAACTAGGAAGGTGAGTTAAAACTGCCTGAGATACAAAGCCAGCTGGATGACCTTGGGCCAGTCAGTCTCTCTCAGTCCTAGGAAGCAGGCAATGGCAAACCACTTCTGGAAAAAAATGCCAAGAAAACTGCAGTCACCAGTAGTCAAGACTACTTGAAGAGATGAAAAAAAAAGATGGTGCAATCATTTTGCTAAAGTTCTCATTCTTAACCATATAAGTCTGCTCTCTCTCAGCTTCTTCATGACACAATCTTTATGCGTGCAGTTTTGTTCCTTGAAGACCGAGGGTTGATTGCACTGAAATGCATTGCTGTGTGTTCAATAGAAAGGCAGTCCTTCATACAGCAGTCAGTATAATACACTGGATAGCTCCCACACCCAAGCTAAATTATTTTCTGGCAATCCTCTCTTTAATCGGAGGACCAGCAAAGTGTTTAATTAGTAGATGGCTTCACTTCTTTTTAGCATGGTTCTTTGCTACTGAGGCTGAGATGCTCCACCAAAGAGGTCTTTCATCATACTTTGGTTTGTGAAGGAACTCTAAGCAGACATAAATCAAGTCCTTGAACTCCCCAGCTGGCTCCCCAGTTCCTTGACATTTGTGACATGTCCATGTGCAAACTCCCCCAGCCCTGTTGCAGCCTTAGGCATTTCAGGCCTGGGAAGAGCTACCAAGTGAATACTCTGCTTTCACTCTCCTTCTGCCTCAGTGCCTTTGAGAGACTGATGCTCCTATTATGTGTGTACATATCTGAAACCTCCTCTACTTCAACTCTTCAACTCTTTTTTTGTTCCTCTTCTTCTTGACTAAATGTGACACTAAAATAAGCATAATGACAAAACTAAGAAAAAAATGTGTTTATGGTTTCTATCGTGGTGTGACCCAGGTTCCTTGACAGAATGATTTGTGGCAGGTAATTTGTAAAATGTGATCTTTGGAACTGAACTAAACTAGAATTTTTAAACTGGGCTGCTTTTTCCAATTGAAGTCCATCCAGTCTCTGGGGTAGATACATGTTGACTTGGACCCAAGCCAAAATGGGTGGCAGATGCATACATTTTATACACATCCCATTCTTGTCCTATTTTCTTTCTCTCCATCTTGTTCTAACAACACCCTCTTTTCCCAAGCAGGAAGGGAAAGGATGAGTATTTCTTATCAAAGATTTGAAGTCACTTGATTTTTTAAAATTAGGCAAATTAGAGATAGGCGCAGTCCCTGTCTCTGATCTAAACACTATTTAACGAGCCACTACATATAAGGAAATAAAACTGAACATGCCCATGAGCTGATAGAACAGTTTTTGTTCATAATCAGAACTTTTTATTACCAAAGTCTGCACCTATCCCTTGTCAATACAGAGTTATTCCTTAGTATTATAGCACATTTTCATTAGTGGGTTAAATAGCAATATCCAGCTCAGGTCTTCTGCAACTATTCAGGCTTTTCAAAAAGGTTGCAATCAATTTGTCTATTAACTTCTCTCCCTCCCCTGTTCTTCCTCCCACCAGATTTAGCTTCTGATGGTACTGTATGACCTTCCAGCAGTCTAGCTTCCATTGTTGTACCCTTGTTTTGCCTTCTGGTGAGGAATAATAAATTGCTAACCTTAATGAACTAAATAAACACGAAGCACTTACCTTTTTCCTATGCAAACTGACTTTTTACCTTGACACCTTGTTTTTGAGACTCCTCCTTTTAATGATTTTTTTTATTTTATTTTATTGAGGATTTCTATTAAGTTTGGCTATTTTTTTTTCTTTGAAATCTATCACAAATTGTAAGCACCTCAAAAATTATACATACATATATGGACACAAATCCCATCATTCACATTGATACCTACATACAGTACATATGGTATATGCACAAATCCCTTTACTCACATATATGTATGTATGTATGTATGTATGTATGTATGTATGTGAGTGATGGGATACATACTGTATGTACACAGAGAAACACTTCCTTCTATTGATTATGTTGATTGGCCTCTAAGTTGAAAAGGCATCTCCTAGGGTTCCCCCAGCTTTTACAGGATGCCTTGTTGGAGAGGGATAATCATGCCCAGCCAATCTTGTTTATAACGCTTCTTATATATCACAAAATACTGTAAGTTAACAGCTTGCTCAGGGAACAAGAATTTGTTCCAGTTCCTGATTTAAATGTTTATGCTAATTGCTATTTATTGGCTCAGATGCAAATGATAGGTTGGCCAAAGTGAAATTTTATGACGAGCAAACTCCCCCCTTTTGTGCAAATTGAAAAAGTGAAACAAGAAGAGGATGAAATGAGCCGAAGATGGTCTTAATGGCTGCTTTTTAATGGGAAGATAAAATTAAGACTGATTTACGTGGCCAACTCCCCTGTTTTCTCTTATCAGCTCATTTGGCAGGAAAAATGGAAAAGTAATTGTTCTTCTTCCAGTGTGGACCTCAAACCATTATTTATTGGCTGAAATTAATCGCTGTTTATCCTTCATTCACGTAGAAACCGCTCCATCAGCATTATGAATCCCAGCAAAACTCAACTAGTCCCTTGCAATTTAGACGATAGTAAGCAGAGATCCTGATGAGCCGTGCCTTAATTTTCTGGGCTGTGGGAGTTAATGAAGACTCCTTTTCTTAGGTGGACATATTTGTATTTCTACAACATTAATAACAAAAGCCCACATTTTCTCTTCTTCAGTATGTAAACTTTCTTTCTTTCTTTCTTTCCTTTCTCAGAGACAAAAATCTGGACAACCTTGTAGGGGGAAAAAGGGAAAGAAAAAAAATTGAGAGCCAACATTTGTTATATTTTATTATTATTATTATTATTATTATTATTATTATTATTATTATTATTATTATTATTATTATTATTATTATTATTATTATTATTATTATTATTATTATTAATCATCATCGCACTGTCAGCCAGATGTACAGACTGGGTTTGGCATTTTTGTCTACCCATCGAGTTCTTACCAAGGACCTGAGATAGATCTGGATGTTTGATGGTGTTACAAATATCATCACAGGATGGAAGCTGTCCCCAGTAAAGCCACCTTGTGCAATTGACTGATGGCAAATTTGTCAATGCCAATGGTGTTCAAGTGCTGCTCTAGTTGTTCTGGGATTGCACCCAAGCCACTTATTACTATTGTTCCAACAAGTGGGCCTGGACTGACTATGGTTTTAATTGGCTTTTTACTGGTTTTTAAATTGTCATATAATTATTGTATTTATTGTTTAATTCTTTTTTAAATTTTCTATTTTGTTTTTAATTTTTATTGTTGTGCGCCGCCCTGAGTCCTTAGGGAGAAAGGCGGCATATAAATTTAATAAAATAAATAAAATAAATAAATACTACCCTTGCTTGCCCTTGCCACAGTCATTCTATTTCTATTTGTAAGTCTTTGTATTTTGTTATCTTCTCCAATTCTTTATCTTCTATTTTACTATCTCCAGGCACTGCCACATCCATTATCCAGACTTTTTTTATCTTTCTTATTGATAAATGTTATGTCTAGGGTGTTATGTGGCAAGTCCCTGTCTATTTGAATTCTAAAGTCCCAGAGCAAATTAACTTCTTCATTTTCTATGACTTTATCTATTTTATGATCCCACCAGTTCTTGCTTACAGGTAAATGGTATTTCTTGCAGATCTTCCAATGCACCATTGTTGCTACTTTGTCATGCCGCTGCTTGTAGTCAGCTTGTTCAATCTTCTTGCAGCAACTTACCAGGTGGTCCACTGTTTCTTCAGCTTCTTTGCATTGGCAGCACTTACTGTCTGTTGCTGTCTTCTCAATTCTGATCTTATTTTCCAGTCTAATCTTCCATTTTTGTGGTGCACTGTTCATTTTTATTTCTCCTTTGTTGATTTTTTTTCATCCCAGGTATTCAGTTATAACTGCAGCTGTGCTGTACATTAGTTGGTTTGTTTCTTGCAGTGAGTTGGTGCTTATAGTTGATATTACAGTATTTGCATCTTTTAATGCTTGTGCTAGATGTTTCTTTGGAATAAGATTCAATACAGGCACCCTTATTCTGATGTTTTTGTGCTGTTCTAGATGTCAGTTATTCTTTGTTTCAATTATTTTACTTCTTTAGTTAGAGGGCTTTGTTCTTCATCAGGCAGAGAAGAGGGTGCCTGATTTCCAAATGAAAACAATTGTATATCTCTGTTGGATTCCTCTACTGCCAACTTTCCCAAGTTTGCCTCTATATTCTGAGTTGCTTCTAGCAAGGCTTTGATTTCTTTGCCCTGGAACTTTGCAGTTCTTCCAATTCTGCTTCTGTTAATACTTTATTTCATATTATAAATCACCATTGATCTGCAAGCCTCTGTTCTGTTATTTCTTATTCTGGATGTTCTTTCCAGAACTGGTGAATTCATTTCAAATATTCTTTTCTTGTTGGACTTGATCTGTAATAACAGATCATTATTTCTTTGTTTTCAATCACTGTAAATTTGCAATGGGTAAACAGCTTTTCTTCCAGTAACTTTGCAACTGCTGGCCCTGATTGCTCAGCCAACAGTCCCGAGTCCTGTAGCCCATATCCAGGAACTCCAACATCTAGCATGGACCTTGTTAGCCCAGGTGACATCCGAGCCAGTATGGTTTTCTGAAATTTATGTCTCATCATATTTTTTATGGGAGAGACATTCTTTGTCCGATTCCTCTGATGAGACCTGTCCAGTATGGTTGAACCTCTGGCATAGCTCTCATCTTCCTCAGAAGACACAAGTCCCACAACCATTTAATGGTAGTGCCTCATTGGGGGAACAACAACAACAACATCTTTTGTTAAAAAGTAATATGGACCATAGTGTTTATTGATCATACCAGTTCCCATTGCTATAAAATACTCCACATGCCAAAAGATTTTGGACTAAATAACATTTCTGTCTCCTTTCTTCCATTCTATCCACCCTTAAGCCTGGTAGTTTTACTGTACTGACTGACTGTGCAGTTTTATGCCTAAAGGAAGCAAGACAACTCAGACAGCAATAGTTCCATCTTATCTAAATCTGCCTGGGGGGAACCAATTGGATCTGGCATCCTAAACCTGAATCCAAGGCAGGAGTCTTTCCACGCTTGCATCCTCCTTGGTAGGCATAATAGAAACCATTAGCACAGCTCAGTTTACCTGACTAAAAGGATACTTGGATGCCTGCATTTCCTCCATATGACAGTGTCCTTGAGAATTATAGAATGTGCTCTTTCTCTGTGTCTCTCTCATAATAGGATTTACTAGATTAGAAATATAAGAAATAAATCAATAGATTGTATATATAATAATGTGAGGAAGGAATAGTCAAGAAATTGGTGGAAAATAAATGTCAGTTGCAAAATATTGTCTGGCAATAAAGTATGGTTCACATGAATGCTTAAGCCTATACTTTCACTTTTTCCTCAGTTCAGAGATTGCTTTGGTGACATTTAATCTTACATTTAATCACACTAGCATAGGCATAAATGCTTTTCTGTTTAAAGCATGCATTGCTAAATAGAAGGCCAAGATTGTAAGTCGACAGTTGAATCCTATGTCACCTTATGTGCATAATTGGGTCTTTATACCAAAATGAAGAGGACAAGTATATGCCTATAAGTGCATGGTCATAGGAAAGGGAAAAATCTGCTTTCTCATTAAATATTAGCTCTTAAATTAGTCTTATGAAAAGTATATCAATCCTCTCTGGTTTACACATTGCAGTCCAGCTATGATTTCCTTTTGCTAAATCAACCATTTCAACTTCATCTTTTCTTGGAGGAAAATAGTGTGGCCATTGCTATCCATAAGCTAGCACAGGGGTGTCCAAACTTTTTTCAAAGAGGGCCAGATTGGATGAAGTGAACATGCTGGAGGGCCGAACATTTTTCCAAACATTCTTTGAACAATTACAATTAAATGCAAATGAATTATTAAGGTCAGACTCTCTGGTAACAGCTCACACACTTCCACCACTTCACAAATTCTGCTAGGCCAGGGCCCTACCTACCCCTGTCCAGCTCCCCACATCCCAGCCCATAAAATGGCTGTGAAACACAGAATGCGTGCACGTGCACACACACACACACACACACACACACACACACACAGATAGAGCTTCCAATCTTGTGAGCAATTCCAACAGCTAAAGTAGCCTGAGAGAAATTCCAAATCTCCTCACCTTCCCAAACTCCAAACTCGTGCGTCCTACTTCCCTTGCTTGCCTTCTCCAACTCCAAACTCATGTGTCCTACGCTCGTCTTCCAAGTTTGGAGTTCAGAGAAGGCAAGCAAGGCAAGTAGGCTGTGAAATACAGAATGCACGTGCACGCGCGCACACACACACACACACACACCAGCTGCCGAATGAACTTTGGTCTTCCTCTGCAGAGACATCTTCAGCACCTTGTCGAGGCTGTGGGGGTTTGTCATGCTGCAAGTTTGCTCTCTGCTCAGTGCCTGCTAAGGGCTGGCTGATAGCAGAGGGAGCGGTAGCCTTGCCATGTGCTCCTCACCGGCCTGCTCCCATGCAAACTCTTGCTGACAGTGCCGAACCGGCAGTCACCATCGGATGCCCGCCTTCCCAAACTCACGTGTCCTACTTTTCTTGCTCGCCTTCTCCAACTCCAAACTCACGTGTCCTAGTTTGGAGTTTTGGAAGATGAGCGAGGAAAGTAGGACGCATGAGTTTGGAGGGAGTAGCATAGCTTGTGCAAAAGCACGTGCGTGTGTGTGTGTGTGTAAAAAAAAAAAGGTGCCGGAACCTTTTTGAGTGTTCTATGAGAAAGCGTTCTATGAGAAAAAAAGCCCTGTGAGCGACAGAGGGCGGTGACGTCAGGATCGGGCTTCCGATGCAGCCCTCTCACCACCCTCCCTCCTGTGGCAGACAGTCTTCTGCTTGCCGCCCTCAATCAGAAGGGAGGGCTGTGGGAGGGCCGCATTTACACAGAGCAGGGAGGGCTGCTAGAGGGCCGTATTAAACCGCCCCCCGGGCCGCAAATGGCCCACGGGCCGGACTTTGGACATGCCTGAGCTAGCACATCAAGGCACATGAAACATAAGACAAGCCATGCTGGATCAGCTCATACAATCCAATAACCAACCCAATGTGATTAAAAAGCTCACAAACATTGAGAAGATACTAATACCACCCTAGCTTGTAATTCCAAAGGTACTGAAGTGCCATCAAGATGGATAGCCATTAAAAGCCCAATCATTTATTATTTTATCCAGTCCCTTCTTACAATTCTAGTTATGAATCCCATAGTTTAACTATATGTTGTGTTAAGAGTGGCATGGTGGCTTAGAGGTAAAGATGCTCGCCTCCCACTAGGAAGATTGAGAGTTTAATCCTAGGCAGTGGCAGATATTTCTCAGGGCACAAAGAAAAAATACCTGCTGTGAACTCTGCATAGGCATCAGAAAGGGCATCCAGCCAGTAAATGCTCAGCTCCATTCAGTTGCCCAGATTCCACCCTGAATAAAGGGATTAAAAGTCATAAAAAGAAAAAAAAACTATGTTGTGTTAAAAACCTATTTATTTTCAACAATCTTGAATCTCATCCCCTTAGACTTTATAGGCGACCTCCATATACTATATATATGCTTTTGCACACCTTATCTTGTCTCCTTTTACCCACCTTTGCTCCAAGCTACTGTAAAAACCCTTAAATTATCTAGGTCATTTCTCATAAGGAGCTGCTTTTGCTTCTATAACATTTTGTTCTCTCTCTCTCTCTCTCTCTCCCCAATCCCCCTCATATTTTGCAGCTTTTCCAGCTGTCCAATACTCAGGTTCAGGTGTGGTAACCAGAACTGTGCAAAGCATGGTATGTAAATCTGGTTTTGAAAGTATATGGAAGCTGAAGAATGGAAGAAAAGAACCACAATATGTCATAAATATAAAAGTATCAGCTCCTTTGGAAGCACACTTCAAGATACAGAATACCTAAAAAAGGAGCCGTGGTGGTGCAGTGGTTACAATGAAATATTGTAGGCTAACTCTGCCCACAGTCAGGAGTTTGATCCTGACCGGCTGAAGGTTGACTCAGCCTTCCATCCTTCTGAAGCTGGTAAAATGAGGACCCAGATTGTTGGGGGCAATATGTTGACATTGGTAAACTACTCAGAAAGTGTTGCAAAGCTCTATGGAGCAGTGTATAAGTCTAAGTGCTATCGCTATTGCTAAATGATGCTTCAGCTGTGGAACACCAATATGATGTTCATAGATTTCTTTTCTCTTATAAACCAGTTCTTTGGGTAAAAAAATTATGGGACGCTTCTTTTCCAAGGTAGCAAGATAGCCATAAAGAGGTCCCCCTAAATAACGGTGTATCTTGAAGCTTAGATATGTCCAAGCTGACAACTTACTTCAAACTTTCAAGAGAAATCTGTCTTCCTGCCTTTATCAGTGCTCTATGATGGAAAGGAGTTAAAAATGTTCTCTGAACATTCTTTCAAATGTGTTAAGTGTTAATTTATTGCTGTTGTGAGCAACCCAGAGTTGTTTAAGATGAGTTGCCATATAGCTCTTTTAAAGTAAATAAATGAATAATATTTTTAATTTCACTGACTAATATTTATAGGT
The DNA here is from genome assembly GCF_964194415.1 of Vipera berus. Taxonomy (NCBI): domain Eukaryota; kingdom Metazoa; phylum Chordata; class Lepidosauria; order Squamata; family Viperidae; genus Vipera; species Vipera berus. The sequence continues at coordinate 309,426,561 of NC_138202.1, forward strand.
GTTTAATCGTTTTTCTCCTCCTCCTCCTCCTGATAATTTTTATGAATTACCTTATAAGGTATTTCTGAAAAAATGATTTTTAGCATTTTTTTAAAAAAAAATCCTTTAAAATATGGCAGGATATTAGGCCTCAATTTAATTTCATGTTTCTGTATACTTCTATTCATCCATACACCTGTAAATTTGATGTTTGCATTTTAATATCTAGCCCTTGAAACAGTGGCAAAATGAGCCCTGAAATGGTTAGTAGTTGTACTGCAGCTGCCAGCACTCATAGTTACTGTTAGCATACAATAGAACTTAACCTAATTACAATGAGAGGTCTATAAATTAAAGCAATAAGACTCTGTTAGGGACTGAAAATAAAAATTTGGGCTGAATCTGAGCAAATGTGGATCAGATCCTATATATGGATCTAGTCTTCATTTTATCTTCATAGTAAGATCCCACCAAATTGATTCAGATAAGTTATTATACAACTGTTAACAGCTCCACCACCTGTTTGTTGGATCCGTGCCCCTCCTGGCTAGCTTATGCGGCTCGGGAGGGAACACGAGGCTGGTTCCATGCAGTAATAACTGCTTCTTTGAAGGAGGGTGTCTTCCCTGCCGCCTTGAAGGAGGCGGTGGTGAGACCCCTCCTCAAGAAGCCTGCTTTGGACCCGGCTGTTTTAAACAACTATCGTCCAGTCTCCAACCTTCGCTTTCTGGCGAAGGTTGTTGAGAGTGTGGTGGCGCATCAGCTCCCTCTGTTCCTGGAGGAAACTGATTATCTGGACCCGTACCAATCGGGCTTCAGGCCCGGACACAGCACGGAGACGGCATTGGTCGCGCTGGTGAATGATCTCTGGAGGGCTAGGGACAGGGGTTGCTCCTCTGTCCTGGTCCTATTAGATCTCTCAGCGGCTTTCGATACCATCGACCATGGTATCCTGCTGCGGCGTCTCAGGGGGTTGGGAGTGGGAGGCACCGTTCTACGGTGGTTCTCCTCCTACCTCCAGGGCCGCTCGCAGTCGGTGTTGACAGGAGGGCAGAGATCCGCCCCGAGGTCTCTCATTTGTGGAGTCCCTCAGGGGTCGGTTCTCTCGCCTCTCCTGTTCAACATCTATATGAAGCCGCTGGGCGAGATCATTCGTGGTTTTGGGGTGGGGTATCACCAGTACGCTGATGATACCCAACTTTTTCTTTCCACCCCGAACCAACCCAGTGATGCCCTCTCCGTGATGTCCCGGTGCCTGGAGGCGGTTCAGGTCTGGATGGGGAGAAACAGGCTTCGTCTCAATCCCGCCAAGACTGAGTGGCTGTGCATATCGGCGTCTCGGGTTAACCAAGTTATTCCACCTCTAATGATGGGGGGTGAGGTGTTACCCCCCGTTGATAGGGCTCGCAACTTGGGCGTCCTCCTGGATTCACGGCTCAATTTTGAAGATCACATAGGAGCCGTGACCAGGGGGGCTTTTGCACAGGTTCGCCTGGTGCGCCAGTTGCGTCCCTATCTGGACCGAGACGCCCTACGCACAGTCACTCATGCGCTTGTGACCTCCCGTTTGGACTACTGTAACGCTCTCTACATGGGGCTGCCCTTGAAGGCCACTCGGAGGCTTCAACTGGTGCAGAATGCGGCCGCGCGAGTTGTAATGGGGGTTTCCCGATACTCCCATGTAACACCTCTACTCCGCGAGCTGCATTGGCTTCCGGTTGCCCTCCGGGTGAAATTCAAGGTGCTGGTTATTACCTATAAAGCCCTACATGGCCTGGGTCCGGGTTATCTGAGGGAACACCTGCTGCCGGCATCAAACGCCCTTCGCCCAGTGCGCTCCCACAGGGAGGGTCTGCTCAGGGTTCCGCCGGTGAGAGATTGCCGGCGGGTGACACCCAGGGATAGGGCCTTCTCGGTGGGAGCGCCTGCCCTCTGGAACCAGCTGCCTGTGGAGCTGAGGACTGCTCCCGACCTCCGATCATTCCGCCGGGGCCTGAAGACCTGGCTCTTTGAGCTCTCGGGCCCAGGCTGAGGAGAAAATTTTAACTGGGGTTTTTAGTGTACAGGGTGAATTTAATGCTTTTTAATTGGTTTTAACTTTTGTATGTTTTTGATTTTTAATTCCCTGTAAACCGCCCTGAGTCCTCAGGGAAAGGGCGGTATACAAATGCAACTAAATAAATAAATAAATAAACTGTTAACAACACTGAGGATACCAACTAGTTTTCCTCTACTGACAGTAACTGGTTCAAAATCTCCAAGGATGTGCGATTCCCATCTTCTTGCCTCTGCTGTCAATGAGAAGTAGAAACTGGCTTGTATCATAAGGATTTTAATATGATTATGATCTCTGACGATGATCATTGATTTTATTGCATTTTTGCTGGTTTAGTCATAGGATTTGTCTCAGAACAGGCAGAGTGTTCAGTTTATAAATTGCATATATCAAATAAATAATCTTTCAAGAAAAAAGGGAGAAAGAAGGGGGAAAAATAAGATGTCTAAATATTTAGGCAAACGTTACTGTTTAGCTGGATCTCCTCTGTCATTTGCAGTTAAATTAAAAAAAAAAGTTTAATTCAACCTAAGTGCTAGAATAATTCCTTTCAGTATGTAACAGCTTTTTAATTTTACTCTGAATGATAAAAATGTCAAAGTGATATAAGACTTTTCCCAGCCTGATTATTTTTGATTATTTGTATATACAAGGACAATTTGGAAATAAACCTCTGTTTGGTTATCAATGACAGACCCTCACAGATACAGAACTTGTATTATACACATTAGAAAACTACATTACATTACTTTTTGACATAATTGCCATTCCAATTGAGGCATTTGTCATAACATCTTACAAGGTTTGAAATTCCTTCTGCAAAAAAATCTCCTGCCTGGGAATGAAGCCACCCTGTAACAACATGAAGCGCATTGTCATTGTCAAAGCGGTGCAACACAAGCCACTGTTTCATTTCAAAAACTGGTTCATTTTCAACTGCTCTAGAGGACAAGTCAACTGCAACACAACCTTCTCCTTCAAGTCCTCACTGCCTAATGAACTACTGTGCACGGTACCATAGGATGGGCGTCAGTATCCCCACCTATTTCTTGCACATGCTCAAACGGAGGTTTATTTACAAATTGCCCTCGTATATGATGGTTTTTATAAGTTTTCAACATTATTCATAATGATTATATAAGTTTTTGGAGGCCCTTTAATAAGGCTATGCCAGAAATGGAATCCTATGAAGCCATTTGCTTTTCATTGTCTTTCCACAAGTGGCACCAAAACCACTAATATAGGGTTGCTCCATGAAAAAGCACATGGTTTGAATTACATTCGTCCAGTCCAGTGCTTGATTCAGGGCAACCAGAGTTAAAACCTTCCTCTAAAACTGGTTGTGCAACTTTTATTTGAATGCTTCCAGCAGGAAAGATATGATCACATCTTTAGTTGATAAATTCCATTAACATATTGCTTTTCCTGAATCTAATGACTCAGTCACCTGGACCAAAGCTTTATTTCTTTCAAGCTTTCAGGCGCATGCTGAAGCCCATCATAAGGGAACTTCTCTTTCTCCAAAATATGCGCATTGGGCTATTTTATGCACTGCATTTATATGGTCGCTGGTTGTGTGTAGCTTTTAGTTGTTAATTAGGGGGTTGACTGCTCTTCCAGCCAGCAAGCTTAAACACTTTAAGATCGAGTCATGCATTGAAGGACAGAAGAGAAAAAAGTAAATCAGCATTTTATTATTTCAAAAAATATCATCATATCATTCATCAGACCAACCACCACTTCTTTCTCTAGCTCAGGCTAAATGCCAATTCTTTCAAACTTTCTTGAGAGTTTTTTTGCTGTAAGTATAATCTATGCTGCAGTTTTTTAATCCATTCCACTTTTTCTACTTTTTTATATATTCCCAATTCTGGTACAACACATGTAAATGCTTTGTGTATACGTGTAAATCTTCGCTGTAGTTCAGGATGTTCTGATATTACATTTTCTCCTTTAATCAAATACAAAGTAAATTTCAAACTGGCAATTGCCTTAGCATTGCACCTCCATGCAAATGGAATTGATTGAAGCTATGCAAGTGAAAACCTTTTCTTATTTCATAATCCTCATGCTGAGAAGCATGGTGGCTCATATGGTTAGGATGCTGGGCGGACGATTGGCAGGCCCACATTTGAGACCCCGTTGCTGTCACGTAGCAGGGAGAGTTCCTGTCACTCACTCCAACTCTTGCTGATACAGCAGTTTGAAAGCAGGTGACTGCGAGTACATAGATGGGTACCATTTCGATGGGCAGCTTAATGGGGACACAAAAGGAACCCCCAGCTGGGTAGTGTCACTGGCTTAAACCTTCAACTACAAACACTTCCGTGCTCCTGACACAGATGTAGTAGTATCCTCATGCTATACTGTACCCAAATATGTGATGAAAAGGAAATTTCAATTATATGCAAGGCTTTTCTATCAAAAAGAATCAAAGATCAGCATCAATGAAACACAGTCATGGAGTCCCATTAGGCTCAGTCAACCTGAACAGTAGAACTGAGATGCAAAGGCAATGGCAAATCACTTCTGAAAACTTTGCCAAAAAAACTTCAGGAACTAGTGCAAGCAATCTACAGGAGTCAACAGGCACCCAAAATAAATAAATAAATATTATAGCACCAAGGAGGGGAAGGTGAGAAACCTTTCCCCCTTCAGAGTACATATCCATATTTGGAGCAAAAGCTGGAGTCAAACAAATTTCTATTCTAAACAATCTCCAGACAATATATATCTTAAAGTTAACTGTAACTGTGGAACACTCTGTAAAATACAGGCAGGCAGATTTGCCAGAGCAGCAACTGCATTTCATGGCCAAGTAGAGTTTAATTTCAGCAATATTTTAAAACTCAATTGGGCATTAGCAAAGTCTTCTAACATTTTCTTTATAATTGGAAGAGGGAAAATGTGTAGAATCCATATGCAAAGACACAGATTTGTATTTCTATTCTCTTTGGCTATCTCAGGAAATGAAGCTTTAATATCCCCCAAGAGACTTGGAATTGTCCTTGACTGCCATGAGGTGAATGCAGGGGAACTCCAGGTTTGCAAAGCTTTCCCTTTCTTAATTGTATTCCAATATATGAAAAATGCCTTTGCATATTAAAAATCCATCATCTATTGGGATCTTAATGGGAGCAAGACCCACGGTGGTAAAGCTTCCATCACTGGTGTTCTTGGGGGTTGATCCAAGGTTGCAAGTGACTTATGAAAACAAATGTGCCACATGTGAAAATGAAGCTATATTTCCAGAACTAAGATATATAAACTTAAGAAAGAACAATTAAACAGGGACAAAGTTTACTGATTTTTTTTTCCTACTTGGATGCTAGATCTATTTTTTTTTGGTTGCATATGTTTACCTTTTATGAAATCTGTTGGCTTCACATTTTATTTTCTTTATATCTTGTGCTCAATCAATGCCAGTTGCGGAAATCTCAGTTAGCCCTCAACTTACAACAGTTCATTCAATGACCGTTCAAAGTTACAACGGCACTGAAAAAAGAGACATGACTATTTTTCACACTTATGACCATTGCAGCATCCCCATGGTCACATGATCAAAATTCAGATGCTCAGTAATCACTCATATTTATGATGCAGTGTCTTGGGGTCACGTGATCACCTTTTGTGACCTTCTGACAAGCAAAGTCAATGGGGAAGCCAGATTCACTTAACAATAGTGTTACTAACTTAACAACCGCAATGAGTCACTTAATCTCTGTAGGAAGGTCATAAAATGGGGCAAAATTCACTTAAAATTTTTTTGCTTAGCAACAAAAACTTTGGGTGCAATTGTGATTGTAAGTCAAGGATTATCTGCCCTAACATTTGCAGAATACCTAGAACTATATGTCCATACATTCTATCCTCAAGTTATTAGAGGATCATGATGATATGCTTATTCCCATTTCTTTTCTCAATTCTCCAACATTTAGTCCTTATGTGGATGTTGCAGATCTTATGTTGCAGATCTTATGTGGATCTGTACAGATGATGATGATGATGATGATGATGATGATGATGATGTGCAGATCCACATAAGATCTGAAACAACAACAAAAATGTTCTATGTTTTTCTTGTGGCATCAAAGTCTTTGACTTCTGTTGATGAAGCTATGATGCATACGTGTAGTCACTTCCCATTCAGTACATCAGCTCTGGAATACAATATGCTTTTTAAATAGTTTCCCCATATTCTCTAATATACTCATTTCATTCAAACAGGATAGAATTACATATTACAAAGACTAAGACTGCTCCTGGAAAATGATAGCTCAGTGTCTTTTTTTTTAAAAATGTGTGATATAAATTACTTCAAATATGTTGGCCTTATAATGCCCAATCAGCATGGCCAAAACTCAAGACATCAATGTTACAGAAAAAAGTGCTTTTTCCTCCCCACCATAATTTTTCTTTCCTTCATGTTTTTAGTCAAAATACTCTGCTGAGTGGAATATGGGAGTTGCAGAGCAATAGACCTGGAGTATGTCAAATTTGGGTAGTCAGACTAGTATTATGTTTTGGTGTTGACAGGACTGGTGTTCATGTGGAAGGATCAAAAAAGTCAACCACAGGTTGGGATTCCACTTCTTGATTTTTTATGCACTTTCCCTTCTATGGATCCTCCTAGGTGTTAAGCATATTTCTTCTTGAGATAATTGTTAATGCAATTGGAAGACCAAAATTATAACTGCTGCTCTGCTGTTGTTCTGCTGTTTTAACATATTGGTTATTTTCATTGATTATTTTAATGAATAATTAATTTAGGTGCTGTGAAAATTGTGTAAAGGGTGATTATGATTAGAATGCAAGTATCAATCAGTACAAGGTGCTCTTGTATTTCTCACTACAGATATTTATTTATTTATTTATTTGTTTGTTTTATATACCGCCCTTCTCCCGGAGGACTCAGGGCGGTGTACAGAGCAATAAAGTAAGAATACAATAAAGCAATAAAGTGAGAAAATTTTAAAACCCAAATCCATCAGGCCAGGCCGGCTTGTTGGAATAGATAAGTTTTTAGATCACGCCGGAAGGAGCGAAGGTCGGGGGCCATCCGGATTTCAGCTGGTAAGCGGTTCCAAAGGATTGGCGCACCCACCGAGAATGCTCTCCCCCTGGGGGTCACCAGCCGACATTCTCTGACCGGTGGCACCCTGAGGAGGCCCTCTCTGTGGGAGCGCACAGGACGGAGGGATGTTGACGCTGGCAGTAGGTGCTCCTGTAGGTAATCCGGACCCATGCCATGTAGGGCTTTGTATGTCATCACTAGCACCTTGAATTTCACCCGGAAGGCAACTGGAAGCCAGTGCAGCTCACGGAGCAGAGGTGTAATATGGGAGTATCGGGAGACCCCCAAAAGCACTCGTGCAGCTGCACTCTGCACCAGCTGAAGCTTCCGAGTGGTTCTCAAGGGCAGCCCCATGTAAAGAGCATTGCAGTAGTCAAGACGAGAGGTCACAAGTGCATGGGTGACTGTACGCAAGGCATCCAGGTCCAGATAGGGTCGCAGCTGGCGCACCAGACGAACCTGGGCAAAGGCCCCTCTAGTCACAGCTCCTATATGATCTTCTAAGAAGAGCTGTGAATCTAAGAGGACACCCAGATTGCGAGCCTTATACCTAGATATTTTCTGTTCAAATGTTATCAATCACTGGCATATACTAATTGAATAAAGTAGGGATGATAGCCAAAAAATTATCTAGAGCAGGGGTAGGGAATTACAGCCCTTTATGACTTGTGGACTTCAACTCCCAGAATTCTTCTGAGAGTTGAAGTCCACAAGTCATAAAAGGACCAGCATTCCCCACCCCTGATCTAGAATAACCCCCTGGTTGGTTCAGTATATAGTAAGGTATTTCAGACAGGTGGCTGGCTGTCCAGTCTTTGTTTGAAGATTTCCAGTGTAAGAAAATGTGGGAACCTATTCCATTAGTTAACAGCTCTTAACATTGATAATTCCTGGTAATATCTAATTGGAACCCATTTGAGTCAGTCCACTTCTGCATGAGACTACTATTATACGTCTCCTCAGTCTTCTTTTTTGCAGGTTAAATCTGTTCATTTCTTAACTATTCTTATGTGTTGGTTTCAAGTCCTTTTGGTAGCCCTCCTTTGACCATTGAAATTTGCCAATGTCCTTTTTAAAATTTATGTCCAAAATGAGACACAAGTGGGGTTTGACCAAGACAGAATGGAGCAGGACTATTACTTCCCATGATCTGGATCCTATGATTTGTTAATACAGCACAACTCCAGAGAGCATTTGCCTTTTTAGGAACTACATCATACTGTTGGCTCCTATTCAACTTATAATCTGTAACCACTACCACATTCCCCTCACCCTGTTTCTTTTCACATAGATTACAGATATTACTTTTAAGCAATTCTGCTTTTCATTTCCCACACGTGGCCCTTTTTCTTTTAAATATTTCGGAAAGTTCTGTGTGTAACTGTATGAATCCCTTTTGATATCTTCCGTTCTTCCTTGTGATTCTGCCTTTAATAATTTTTTTTCCCATTCTTCTCAGACACGGTTCTCTTTCAAGATTCCAAGTTATTGGATCTGGCCTGCTTTCATCCAAATTCATCAAACCCCAATATTCTGAAACCAAGTATACAGATCTTCTTATTTTTAAAATCTCTTCTCCCTTCTCTTGAAATCATGCACAGATAGCACATCACTTTCTCCCAAAGTTCCATTTCTTATGCCAGTTCCTTCCTGATGATAAGAATTAGGTCTAAAACAGCAGAGCCTCTTGTTTCTTCTTCCACCTTTTGACAAAAGAGGTTATTTTAGTTCAGCATCTCCCTGATGAGATTGGCAAGGTGCCTACTGGACACTTTCTTCTCAGTCTTCATGAGCTGACAGTAATTTGATGGGTTTACTAACCATCTGTAAGCCTCAATAATTGTTCATCTATAATATAGTAGTCTCCTTGTTTTTAATTTAAGTATTTATTATATAAGCCAGACTAGCATATGCTTTCGATATCTCTTTGCAGTAATGTTTGAAGCAGAGAAGTCTGAAGGGGAGGGGGTTGAAAGAACAGCATCACACCCTTGCAGTATAAGTTCTGTCACTTTTGTATGTGTGTCATGATGCAAAACATATGTAAGAAGGGGTGGAGCTAAGAATGTGGGCACTTCTATTTTGAGGGGAAAGTAATCAGAAATAAATGTAATGTGCTCACTCAGTTGTGGGCCTCAGAGGTTCTTCCTATGTTCAGTGAAATTTATGAGTGATTAGCATCTCTCAATGTCAGGCTGTAACCAGGAAAAAGTTGACATTCCACAGCTGCTAAAGACATAAAAGAAAGGTGTAGCATACAAATGGCTTGACTTGCTGCATGCCAAGCTGTGACAAATGTTAAAAATCAAAGAAAAACTATTGGCTGAAACGTCAAATAGATTAAATGAAAAGAGGATGATCCTTAACAATTAGAGAGATCCCAAAACTATTGTGTAGGGAGAGGGAATGAAAAAGTGTTTAAAATATGAAAGTAGAAACAGAGAACAATGCTGTCATAAGCTATTCACAAAAGTCAATTGGAATCTGAAGCAAATCTAATCCACATTTGGAACTGAATGAATTGGTGGGCAAAAGAATTCACCTTTGGATATGGGTATCGTAAGGTCTACATTTTGTCTTTATTGGAAGTAACTTCTGATAATATTTCATTTCATGTTGGAAATTGAATACATTTTGAATATGAAAGGACAACAGAAACAAAGGATGCTATTCCACCAAATTAATTCTGTTGGCTCAATATTTATTATATAAATATAATAAAATAAATAAATAAATAAAGTGTCTGTAACTGGCCATTGACAGACCCTATTCCTTTGATATACAGAGCTTCTCTTTGCTCTGAGATCAAGTAGAAGGAAATATTTGTGCTGCAGTCCTGTCTGCTTAGCAAAGGAGGAAATGGTCACATTCATCACATATGTCTGTTCCAATAATTATTTGGACCAACCATTGATTGAGGTTGGACTGTTGCTATTTTCAAAGCTGAGCATCCTTCCCCCTTCTCTTCTCCTTTAAGGCATAATTGTGGTGGTACATTTTGTGACTTGGTATCTTGGCTTATTGAGTGACAATGAGAAAGAAATTTCCAGTTCAGCTGTGATGAGAAACTTTGGATAAATGGAAGGGAGAGCCAGATGTTTGTTAGACAAGCTGGATCACACATCCAAAGAAGCAATGTCTGAACTGGGTCAACACTGATTACATTTGTTATAAGTAAGGCATTTAGTATGGAGTCAGATAAGTATGTTAGGTAAAATAAGTTATTTAATTCTGTAAGATAAGATAATGTAGATAAAAGGATGGCAAAGGACAGGAAAGAAAACAGGGGGCAACCCTAACCCTAACCACCAGGTGAGCAGCTTAGAAGGAAAATCAGACAGGTGGCTAATCAGATAGTAGGCAGTAGACCTCAATCAGGGTCATCAAGGCACATTGCCCAGAATGCTTTTAAGTCACTTCTGTCTTTATTTTTCACCTTACAGCTCCCTGCTCATCACTATTCTGATGAATGGAGTATATTTTCTTTTGTCTCCTGCTGAATAAAACATGGCTTGTCCTGATTAGTATAATGAACAACTTCTATTAGTAATGAAGGATTGTTACAGATCTTCATTTTCAACATGCATCCTGCATCGACTCTGATGAATTGAACTTTAAGACAAAATGGGAGAGGAAAAATGGAGGAAGAGGAACCATGGGCAGAAGGCCTGTGAAGAATTCAAAAGTGAAATTCTCAATCATTTGGAAATCACAACAATAATATAAACACAATAGTGGTTGCTTTTTAATGCATCCTTCTACATGCTAATTTCTGAACTCTTGATAAATTCTAATCTTAGAGAATCTCTGAACTACTGTATATCAGAAACTACCTCCTCTGTTGGCTATTTAATCCTATGGCTGTATCCCAGATTTGGCAAGATGAGTGGCTATATAAATCTTTCTTTCTTTCTTTCTTTCTTTCTTTCTTTCTTTCTTTCTTTCTTTCTTTCTTTCTTTCTTTCTTTCTTTCTTTCTTTCTTTCTTTCTTTCTTTCTTTCTTTGAGATCCTAGTTTTAGGATTACTTCTACTTTTCCATCTTGAATACTTTTGTCCATCTCCTAATCTATACCATAGTCATATATTCATTGGAACTAAAAGTTGGGCTTTCTTTCTGTTATTCTTTGTTCATATTTTAATTATATACATTTATAGCTGAAAATAAATGAAGTCTAATTCATCTGAATAGACATACATACATAACCATCATGTCATTACCTTTCAGGATAAACAATGTTCTCAAAGTGCAGAAACAGAATAAGGAATAAAAAGCAAAATTAAGTTTAGATTTTTTTTGAATCCCAGAGTTATAAATAATTCAAACTCCCACCTGTATTATTTTTTATAAATAACACAAAAACTCCTTTCTCCTCCTATTTTTCCCACAGCCCTGTGAGGTGATATGAGGTGAGTGAGTAGAGGGAGTCTGACTTTCATGCCTAAGGTGGAACTAGAACTTAACACACAAGAACTAGCAAATGTACTAACCTTCCACATGAAAGGTACACTTGCCTGTGTTCAGATCTGCATTTCATATACTGTTAAAGTGCTCATTATGTAAAAAATTGTTGGGGGTAAACAACAGGTCCACATGTGAAGGCTTGTAAATTAGTGCTTTATTGTCAAGCCTATGCACAGAAGTATTCTCAGACTAATGGTTTGCACCTGGGTAAAACTAGATAAGGTTCAACAGTAATTGGGGGAGGGGGGTTGGACTTCCAACCTCTTCTGACTACATTGAGACTTGAAACTAATTCCTTGCTTGACTCTTCTGCCAGCCTTTCCTCTACAAAAATGGTGATTGAAATTCATGGCCCCAATTGTCAGTAATTTTAATTGCTCCTTTATGAAGTTACTGCTGTTTGCAGATAAGTATTTTCCAACTTTGGCCGCCAGGGTCAGTCACAATTCGCCAGAAGGTTGATAGGGCATCACAATGTAACTCATCAATGTTAAATGCATTTTCAAATGTAGAAGGATTGTGTCATTGTGCTCTGTCAGCCATCTTTCCAATATTTGCCCCACAGATGCCACTCTTGGCAACTTCCAGACAATGGTAACATTGATCAGAAAATTCAGAGTGTTAAAACCTTTCACCTAGAAATTGCCTTGGATTTCTCATTTTGTCTCTGTGTGTGTGTGTGTCTCCCTCTGACAGAATCAAAGGTATACTCTATTTAATGACACAAAGCAGTTTTTATAGATCAGGTGTGGTAGGTAAAAATGTATATCATGCTACCATCTATGCACATCTTGACAATCAGTTATTTGTATGGAAGTGCTAATGAGTTCCATGGCATTTAATCCTAAATAAATTTGCCCCAAATGAAATGCTAATATTGTAATAGTCACACTGACGTGGAAGTAACTCCCACTCAGCTTATATCTAAATAGAAATGTATAATAGAATCATAGTTTTCTTTATGTTACATGGCAATTGCATCTAACTTAAATTCTGAAATGAGTTTAAAATATATATTTCCAGGATAGCTTCTGGTAGCCAATTGTGAGGATTTCAAGTTCAAAGTATTATGAAGAAAAGAAACAATCACATTTTATTTGGCTTTTTTTTCTTGGCTATCAACATTCTGTTATTTTTTTCTTTTCTTTTTTGTTCAATGTATCTTCTACCAATTACTAACAACATGCTTGGTTTGGGCATTTACCCAGCTGTGTTCTTTTATAGATTTTATACCGAAAGAAGAAGAAAAAGTCACCTTACATCTCTGTTAATGGCTTTAGGCTTTAAAAAGCAGTAACAGTTAAAATCTGCAGACTTTTTAACAGGTTTGAAATCTATGATCTTAAGTTTACCTTTGTGGAGGATGCAGAAGATGCTCCAGTTAATCTTCTTTAAAGTCCTATCTACTTAATGGAAATGCTCAGCTGTATAATTACATTGAGCAGTGATTCCTATTCCAAAAAGGGAAAAAAAATAATAATCTAATGGTATTGTCTCTATAAGCGAATGAGAATTTCAGGAGTGGATGCTGGTGCCACCCATGTGATTCAGAGAGGTTAATGCAGTTAAAGTTATTTCACAGTCCATTAAGGAGCTTACGGTGACCTCGTGACCTTTCAGCCAACAACACAGAATCCATTATCATCACAATGGACAAGCCTGTGGGTTTGGCTGACTTGACAATGGGCTGAGGAAATCCCAAGTTAATACTTAGGGGTTGTTGTTTTTTTTCTCCCTTCTGTCTGCCTCTTTCTTTTTCTCTTAAAAAAAATACCCATGCACTTTCCTTTCTGCTCCTTTGATATGGCTATTAATACACTCTCCCATAATTTGTAACATTAACATTGCTGAAGGAACAGAAAAGGACACTGGAATGAAGATGTCAGAATTGCTGACTTAGTTCCATGTATAATACAGGCTACATATGGAAACGGCAGAGAGCTAACTAGAAAGATCAAGAGGAAAACAGCAAAAACCCTCAGTAGAATTATGATAAATTACTGAAGCCAGCCGAATGTCTTTGAGCACGTTTTCTTTCCTTCTGTTTTTTTCAGGCCTTTCAGATTTTGTTGTTTTTCAATGGATGTCATTTTTACTGCTGCAAAAATAATATCCAGTGCTGCATTTTTTTAGTTAAAATACTTAGAAAAAAATTGCAGGCAATCTATTTCTACAAGCTTCCCGTCGAATGTTGTTCGTCTTTCCCAAAGCAGTATTTTCTGAAAAATGTTGGAAAACTGAAATTTGTAATTTGGGGGAAGAGCAATATTTTAAATTAAAAGGTATTCTGATATTTGCTTTATGAGGTAAATAAATCTTGTTGTTTGGGTTGATCTAGACAAAAATCAAACATTTATTTAGACTTTATGGCATGGTCTGTTGGTACAACAGATCTTTTGGTTAATGGTAATAACAGTAATTTTTAGAATTATAATTACTAAATATATGCTCAAAACTACTAAAGATCATGGAATGTTTTATGGAAATTAAACACCATAAAATAAGAATAAACATAGTGATTGTTAGTAAACAGAAATTACAAGCAAGGGTGCTAATATATGAAGCAAAATGTTAATTATAATTTAAATAGACTATATCATGCAAGAGAACATTTACAGGGCAAGCTTACTTTGCTTTTTAAAAAGGCCAACTTTAAGACACTATACTTCCAGAAAAGTATTAGCAGATTGCTGTCTGAACTAGCTTTCAGAAAAGAAGACCTTTATTAGTTATTTTGCATGATAACTTTAGCAGAAAACTATGATAAATAGACTGTGGAATGACATGATTTTCAGAAAAGAATTATGATTTCCCATTTTGGAACTAAACATGTTAAACATATTAAAAGAAAAAAAAGAAAGATCCCATTTTAGAGCTATGGGATATAGCAAAAGCATCTCCACTTAGCTACAATAAGGGCAAGATGACAGAACATGTGTCATGATGTTATTTTTTTATGCTCCTTTGCATTTGCATTGTGATGTACAATAAGGGACAGAGTTGGCATTGCTTTCCAATGTACATTTTCACACCTCGCTCCCTATAGGCACCCACGGGTTATGCATTGTTTCCAATGGTGCCTTCATGGTCAAATACTACATTTCTCTCTTTTTTTAAGGATCTTCTTCTCATTGTAAGACCGCACGCATTCTGTCTGAATGTTGCTCCTAAGCATTCAGAGACTTTCCTGAATGATGTGGGATATGTTAGTGTGAAATGCTTTGGATTTCCAAATATGTAGAAAAAGATTATGCCGGAAATATATATTTATATTGTTGTATACTTAGTAGAGATGGCCAGTGCTTTCTCTCTTTTAAAGACAATTTTTCTGTTTGTTTGTTTTTTTAAAAAAAAAACCTGCAGAGGGAGGTTATTTTAAATTCCTGCTTATTTTAGGGGAAATCTAAGCCCTCCCCCCCAACATTTGCCACCTGTCTTTTGAAGCTTTCATAGCCTCGTTTTGAATAATTGTTCACTTCCATTCTTTCCACCTGACATTGTTTTACTTGATCTGGTGCACATTCCCAACTGCTTTAGATGAGAACATTTACTTATTTTCCTTTTAAAAAATGCTTGCCAGGGTGCCCTCTTCCACACACAAAATATTTGAGTAATCCATGTATAATAAATACTTCCTTAATGCAAAATCATTATCACATGCAAGGTTGCCCAGTTAAAATCAAAATATGGCCCTGGAAGCCTTAAAAAAAGGACATAGCTCCAAATGTAAGAAAACTGCCACAAGTCTCTGTTCTCAGTAGCCCAAAATAAACCATTTCTTGGCTGAAAGACATAAGTGCTATTGTGAAATTGATATCCCTCTTTGGCTTATTCCCAGACAATATGTTGCCTTTCTGGGAGCCGATCAATATGATTGATGTGATGTGTGAAATGCAGGAGGAGCTCCCTTTTAATCAAACCCAGTGTCCTCGACAGATAGGCAGCTGCAGACTAACATTTTCTTCAAACTGTCTCCCCTGCGGCCCAAAACCCAGGAAAAAAAAAGAGCAAACTGCAGGATAGAACATGAGATGGCAGTAACTGAGCAGGAACATCCTTCTCCAGCCCTCTGCCCTCCTCCCCTTCCACTTCCAGGATCAAGGAAGGAGTTATGGTCATTCTAAGCTATTTTGAAACAATGGTGATGAAACTGCTCTTATCTGCTTAGCAACCGCCTTTGGTGGCTGGCTGTGTTTTCCTTCCAATATCAATTTGTTACTATTATTAAAAAAAAAAGCTTGAGCAAAGATGAAATAAGTTGAGCTAAAAATATCCAAGGGAGGTTGCGACACTTTACTCTTTTAGATATGATGCAATTATATGTGCAAAGAATTTTAACTACTAATTTTCTCCCCAGCTGATGAAAATGCCACTGGGTCAGATGTATGCAGGTCCTTCAAGAACAGATTCAGCTAGAAATGTATCAAAGAGCAGAGCTTTCAAGAATTTTTTTTTTAAAAGTGGTAGATAATTTTCTGAAATGCATTGTTAAATTATTTCTAATTTGTTTTGATATAGTGTAATTAATTTAATCGTTTTTATTAATGAGGTTAGCAGATGCTTCTATTTCTTTTTTAAAAAAGGTTTTCCTCCATCACTGGAAAGATATCAGAAATACATAAATGTTTTACTGAGATTCTCAAATCATTGTTAGATATTGTTTCTAGCAACTGATTATGTCATAAGGATTGCTCTAATCATAGGGTAGCTTTACTTGGAAAAGATGCAGAAGTTGGGGAAAATATTTCATAAAAAAGCTTTAGGAGCTTTCATCTGAAACAAGTACAGGAAACAACAATTATAGACAGATACTCAGTTGCCAAATTCAAAGTGTAACTATAACCATCAGAAATATTATTGTGATTCCTGGTACAATGGCAAAATTTCCAACACAAGGAAAGGATAGCATTTTGAATATGGTCCCAGATGTAACCCCTGGCATTTCAAGGTAAATCTGGACAGAATTATTTTTATTTATCAGTCTAATGCGTGCACTTTTAATGGAATGGAGCTAAGTGATGAATGATTAGAAAATTTATACAAAACCTTTGTAAATAAATTCTAAACTGGTCCAGTTTGTTCGCATACAGAATGGCCTGTTCCTATACTACGTGAGCATGCACATGAATATCTAAGTCTAATTTAACCAAAATACCAGATATGTATTTGTCAAGCTGTGTCTCAAAGTTCCTTATAGTTTTTTTTTTAAAAAAAAACAACAGAACAAAAAATGTTTTTGGATGATTGACCCAGGTTAGGAACCCATAAACCCAGAAGACTAGGGAGGGTTCTTTGACTGGCACTGTGGTTCGTTATACAAAAATGTCTCATATAACAACTTATAAGTTCTTGCAGAAAACTCATTGCTTTACTAGGTTAGCATATCTCTGCAAAAATACCTGCTGTTTCAGTGGCAGTAACATTAAAATAAATAGCTTGTATCTTATGCAGTATCAAAAATAGAAGAAAACCTAAACAATCTTTACTAAAGTTGTAAAACATTTGGAATATTTCATTATTTGGTGATGTTACAGATAGATAAATCTGTTTTGCTTTCTACATATTTCAAGCCATTGCATTTTGATATGCAACTTTCTCTGAAAATTTTGGAAAGCAACTTCCTGGTATAATGATTATTTTTGTGTGAATTTTTTTCCCCTTAAACCAAGTTTTAGGAAAACATATTTGAAAATTAGCGGGAAAACAAAAGATAATTGTGCTCATGTACAATATTTTAGATCAGGAAGAACAAGTCAGTTTGATTTCTATTACAATGTGAAACAAATTAAAATCTCCAGCAATTTTATCACTGTTACTATTAAACCAAAATGGGGCACTATAGCTCAATATCATTTTGCTCTGATTTAAGGATCTGATTTAAGTTCCTGTTAGTAAAATGCTATTTAGCTAATGAGTTAGGAATTTCTAACTCATTGGCTTAATGACAACCTTTACATAGCCCAAACAGCATCTTCCATGGGCAAATGTGGTGTTAGCAAGCTTGAGCTGAAAATTTGCAAAGATAAAAATTAAATGTTTTTCAGGTCAACATTTTTATTTTTTATTTAATTGGATCAGGCCATCTGATTTCCAAAGGAATGCTGGTGGTTTACAACTAAGAAGCAACCCCTTTTTTTTTGAGGCAGTCCCTTAGATATTGGAACACTGCTATCATGTCACCCCTAGTCCTTCTTTTCATATCAATCCATATCAAGTCATATCAATTCCTGCAACTGTTCTTCATATGTTTTAGCCTCCAATCACCTAGGCATCTTTTTTTCACATTGTCAAAGAACGCAATAAGATTTGTCTGTTGTAATGTAGTGGGTCCGACGCAAGGAAGAGACGCCAGCCAGAGTACGTGTTCAGCTCTTTATTGTGGGGAGGGGTTTCATACTGGAGAACAAGGGGTACCTGGCCTTCTTATATACCTGGCCAGGTAGGCGGCTAGCCAATGGGGCTGGCCCTAGGTTTCCTGCTGAAACTAGGTTTCCCGCCAAAACCGTCCAGGCCAATGCCCCCTAGTGGCCACTGCTATGCAGATGCCTGCACCTGGATACATAACACCCCTCCCCCCTTAGAGAAGAACCTCCCTTATAACTATAACACACATAACTATATACACATAACTATATACACATAACTATATACATATTACGAACAACGAGTTGAGATCACTTGCACACATAGTCTGCTAGGTATGCAGGTGTCCTGTGGGGTCTGGTGGACCATCTGGGTGTGGCTTCTCCCTGGCCCGGCACATCTGGCTCACGGTGCTCCTGCGCTTGGTTAAATCCGGCTGCCGGGTTCATGCCCCCGATGATGCCCCGCTGCTGCTGCAGGGCTGGCTGCAGAAGGCCATCTTCCACTAGTTCAGGGTTCATGTGGTTTCTGGTTGGTCTGGCCTCTTCTGGTGTGTGGTTGTCAGGTTGGGCGTGTGTGGTGCACTCAGGGACCCTTCCTCTGAGCTGGTCAATATGTTGCCTGATGTGTCGATCCCCCTCCACCCCTACAATGTAGGATAGAGGCCCCATTTTGTCAACCACTGTCCCCAGAATCCATGTGTGACCTGCCCCGTAGTTCCTTACCCAAACCGGGTCCCCCACGTTGAGCACCCTGTGTGTAGGTGGCTTGTCAGTGTTTGCCGCCACCCGGTCAGGGTGCAGCTGGTCAAGCTTGGTGATGAGGCGCCGTCCCCATCGTAGTTCTGCTGGGCTCTTTCCGGTGGCCACGCACGGTGTGGTGTGTTGTGCAAGCAAAAATTTTGCCAACCTGTGATGCCAGTCCCCGCTGATGATGCACCGGAGTGCGTCCTTGGTCATCCTTACCATCCATTCAGCTTGCCCGTTAGTCGATGGGTGGAAGGGCGCGGAGGTGATGTGTCTAATCCAGTAAGGAAGAGACACCAGCCGGAGTACGTGTTCAGCTCTTTATTGTGGGGGGGGGTTCGTACTGGAGAACAAGGACTACCTGGCCTCCTTATATACCTGGCCAGGTAGGCAGCTAGCCAATGCGGTTGGCCCTAGGTTTCCTGCCAAAACCAGGTTTCCCACCAAAACCGTCCAGGCCAACGCCCCCTAGTGGCCGCTGCTATGCAGATGCCTGCACCTGGATACATAACATCTGTCATGATCTGTTTTTGACAAACCCATGTTGGCTTCTGGCTATGACTTTGCTTGCCTCTAGGTGTTTGCAGATTCATTACATAATTATTTTTTCCAGAATCTGCCCAGGTATTAATGTCAGGCTGACAGGGCTGTAGTTTCCTGGTTCCATTTTTTCCTTTTTTATTTTATTTTTTTTCTTCATTGGTATTGTCCTAAACTGAGCTCTTATAATCTCACTTTTCAAAATTTCCCAAGCTTTATTGAGTTGTTTTCCCCTTGAGGATTTTCATCCTTGGAATACGTTACAAGTTCTCTCTAAGTTTATTGAAATCAATTTTCTTAAAGTCCAAGACTTTAGTTTGACTTTTTTTTTCTATCCCTTGTGCTTCCTTATGTTGAATTCCAATATTGCATGGCACTCCCCCTCTCAAGGCTCCTGTAACTTCAATGTTTTCTATCATTTAATCTCTGTTAGTGAGAATTAAGTCCAGTACCTGACTCTCTAGTTGCCATCTCTATTTTTTGGGAGACAAAGTTGTCTGCTAGGTTTGTCAGGAATCTATTTGCTCTGCACTGTAAAACATAAGTGACTTAGTAACTAAAAAAAATTAAGCTACCTATGATGTTGGTAGGGATGTTAATACACACTTTTTGTAAACACTAAGTAACAGATGTCCCAACAAATAGTTTCAACAAGTCACACACAAAGATTTCACATGCTAATAAAAGCTGGACCACTTTGGCACATGCTGTAGATAACATCTAAAGCACAAAGGCTTTCAAAATCTTATTTGTCCTTCAGATGAAATCCATATTGACTGCTTTGGAAAAAAAAGCACTCAGCAACCCACCATTCTTTGAATGAGCCATTATTTTCAAATTGTTTCCCAACTTATACTGCAATTGAAAATTGGACAGTTCTTCAATGATGGCTGCATTTCAATTGATTATCAATACAGTTTTTCAGAATTAGGAATATTGTTCTATTCTTTTTCTTGACATCCTGTTGACTTTGTGTTGTGGTCATTTCAATATTGCTGTACAGTTTTGTATTGGACATTCTGGCATTAAGATAACATGTAGGAGAATCAATTAGATTTATTATCTCCTCTTGAAGTGTAGTGTCGGAGATAAGGCAAGCTCTATACATAATGTAGGATTTATTTTCAAGGGCTCCTATGATTACATAGCTGTAGTTATCTAGGTGCAACTTGGAATTTCATCTGCAAAAGTTGAGAAGTTTCATTTACAAAGATAATAAAACAATATTATACTCCAAAGATACATTGAAAGCAAATTTCCCTGGATTCTTTTTTATAGGGAAAATGCCAGTAATAAATGAGAATTCCTTGTAATTCAGGAATCTTTTTCATAGTAAGAAGGATTATAAGTTCATTAGTAGATAGAACTATTCATGGCATAGTTCTATCCACACTACACCATACTGACTAGAAGCAGTTCTCTAGGGCTGCAAATATTTAAACGTTTTTGTATAAATGCTTCTAAACTGAGATATTTAAAAAGTTTTGTCATTCATGTATGTGTAAATCAAAAAAGGTAGCACAGCGCAATAATCAAGGCCATTGTGTTAACTGATAGTTTAAACATACTGATGTTTATACAATGTTTATGTTTTCTTTTTTTTTATTGAAAAGTTTTAAAATACATTTTATCTTTAACAATCCCCCCTCCCCCTCCCCTACCTATCCCTCCCTACCCCTCCCCCCCTTTCCCCCCTCCCCCCCCCCCCGACTTCCCAGAGCTAAGTACAGGGTATAAAAACAAAGAACAATCATAAACATCCATATGCTACCAACAATAAATTCTTAAATCTATCACTCTCTAGCTCATATAAGATAACTACAAACAATACTAATATTTCATATAAAGAGGAAAAAAAAGAAAATAGAAAGGAAGACTTATTCAAATGCTAAGTGAAACTTTTTAGTCCCGTATTTCTTCTGGATATATTCAATCCATTTTTTCCACTCCATAATATAACGTTCTTGCGAATGATCTTTCAAATAAGCCGAAATCTTTGCCATTTCTGCCAGGTCAGAAACATTTAAAGTCCATTCTTCTATAGTCGGCAGTTCCTCCTTCTTCCAATACTGACCTATTAAAAGTCTTGCTGCTGTAACTAAATTTAACATCAACTTAGTGTCCACAACAGTAGCATCTGTAATTATACCCAACAAAAAGAATTGCGGACAAAACTTTATCTTTTGCTTGAAGATCTTCTGCATATTCCACCAAATTTTTATCCAAAAAGCCTTGACCTTTTTACAAGTCCACTATATGTGAAAATATGTTGCATCTTCACCACCACACCTCCAGCATTTTGGCTGATAGTTCGAATACATACTTGCAAGCTTTTTAGGATCTAAATGCCATCTATAAAACATTTTATAAAAGTTCTCTCTTAAGTTTTGAGCTTGTGTAAATTTTACGTTCCTCACCCAGATCTTTTCCCACGTGTCCATTGTAATAACTTCTTGGATGTTCTGGGCTCATTTTATCATACAATCTTTAACCAGTTCTGTTTCTGAATCAATTTCTATCAATGCAAGATATATCCGTTTGATATGTGCTGGACCCTGATTTCTAATTTGCTTTATCAAATTTTCATCAGTCATTGCAAAACCAGTTTTCTGATCTTCTTTCCACCTGGCCCGTAATTGAGTATATTGAAACCAGGTTTGAACAATCTTCTCATCTCGCAAGAAATTATACGATTTTAAACACCATACACTTCTTTCCAAGCTTAAAATCTCCTTATACGTAGTCACGTCATGTTTGAAACCAACATTTATGTTTTCTATTGCGTGTTTTGGAATTGCCCACAATGGTATCTTACAGTCTAACTTGTATCTATACTTCTTCCAAACTCTCAACAATGCCTGTCTTAAAATATGCACTTTAAACACATTATCTACCTTCTTATCATACAACAAATATGCATGCCAGCCAAATAACAAGTCGTGGCCCTCAAGATTTAATAATCTCTCTTGTGTCAAATTAATCCAATCACTTATCCCTGCTAACGCAGCAGCTTCATAATATAATTTAAGATTGGGCATTTTAAGACCACCTCTTTCACGAGTATCCTGCATAATCTTAAGTTTAACTCGTGGCCTTTTCCCTGCCCAAACAAATTTATTGATACCCCATTGCCATTCTTCCAAATTAGAATCTTTCTTAAGAACCGGTATCATTTGAAATAAGAATAAAAATTTAGGTAGGACATTCATTTTCACTGCTGCGATTCTTCCCAACAAAGACAATTGCAATTTTTCCCAACTCTCCATTTCTTTTTGAATTTTACCCCATAGTTTTTCATAGTTATTTTTATATAACTTTGTATTAGAGGGTGACAAAAACACCCCCAAATATTTGACCCTTTTAGCAATCTCAAATCCAGTTAATCCTTCTAAAAGAGCCTTTTGCGATACTGTCATATTTTTGGCCAGAATTTTAGTTTTTTGTGCATTAACTTTAAATCCAGAAACCCTCCCATATTGCATTATTATCTCCATCAGGTCCACAACAGAATTTTCTGGCTGGGTCACTGTAACAACCAGATCGTCTGCGAACGCCCTCAATCTATAATCCTGATCTCTAATTTGTATACCCTTAATTCTTTCCGAACTCCGTATTTTTACTAATAATATCTCCAATGTTAACACAAATAGTAAAGGCAATAACGGACACCCTTGCCTTGTGCCCTTCTCAATATTACATGCTTCAGTCAAACTATTGTTAACTATTATTTGGGCAGTTTGTTTTTGATATAATGCCCTAATTGGTTGCAAAAATTTATCCCCAAAATTCATTTTATCTAAAACTTTCATCAAAAATTGCCAATTCAATTGATCAAAAGCTTTTTCAGCATCTAAAAAAATTAGCGCCGCAGGGATCTGGTTGTTCCTTTCCAAAAACTCTAACACATCAACTATATGCCTCACATTATTTTTCATTTGCCTACCACTAATAAACCCAGTTTGATCCCCATGAATCACCTGTTGCAGAACCCTCATCAATCTATTAGCCAACACCTTAGCAAATATTTTATAATCTGTATTTAAAAGTGATATCGGTCTATAGTTTTTAACTTGAGTAGCATCTTGATCTTCCTTCGGAATCAAAGAGATAAAAGCAGTTCTCCAAGATGGAGGCACCTTTCCCCCTCTCTGAATTGTCTGAAACAGTTCCTTTAACGGCTTTATCAACTCCATTTGTAAATTTTTATAGTAAACCGCAGTCAAACCATCCGTACCTGGCGCTTTATCCAACTTCAATTCCTTAATTGCTATAAGAATTTCTTCTTCTGTTATCAACTGGTTAATCTCCTCTTTTTGTGCTTGCGTAAGAACCGGGATGCTAGCATTCTCCAAATATACATCAATGTCTTTTTCATTAATCTTTTCCTTAGCATATAATTTAGAATAAAAATCCACAAAGGCTTCCTTAATAAGATCCTGTTGAAACACAACCTTTCCCTTATGTTCAATTTTATCTATATTAGAAGCCCTTTGCTTTTTCCTTAGTCTATAAGCTAGCCATCTACCTGGCTTATTAGCATTGCAAAAAGTATTATGCCTAGCAAACCGCAAGTTGGTTGCCACTTGATCAGCCATCAATTTATCGAATTGTCCTCTTAATAGCTTAATAACCTCCTTAGTCTTCACATCCGATGGGTTCAAAATTAAGACCTTTTCTTTTTCCCTAATTTCATTCTCCAGTTCTTTCCTTCTGGCTTCCAAGGTACATCTGTATTTATTATTCATATATATCAACACCCCTCTCATGTAGGCCTTGCTAGCATCCCAAACCATGTCCATAGAAGTATCCTTATTCATATTAATTTCAAAAAAATCCTTCATCCGCTGTTTACATTCTTCCACATTTCTCTGATTTCTAAACAAATTCTCATTTACGCGCCACGAGCGCCTATCCCTATTGTCCTTATTTATCTCTAACTGGACTACTGTATGGTCCGAAATAGTCCTTGCACAAATCTTTACCTTCTTAATCCTAGAAAAAAAATCATTAGTCAGCAAAATAAAATCAATCCTAGAAAAAGATTGATGTCTGTCAGAAAAAAAAGTATAATCCTTTTCATGTAGGTGTATGTCACGCCAAATATCTCTCAATTCCAAGTCGTCCTTCATTTCAAAAAAAGATTTAGGCAATCTAGCATGACTCGGAACACGCTTAAAAAAACCAGCCTTGTCCATCTGTACATCCAATACACCATTCCAGTCCCCCATAAAAATAAACAATTTGTAATCCAATTGAGTAAGCTTTGTATGAAGTGAACTAAAAAAATCAGCTTGTTGTTTATTAGGAGCATATAGTCCAACTAAAAGCGTTTTTTTACCTTCTAACAACAAATCTATCATGACATATCTTCCTTGCTTATCTACTTCAATTAATTCCGCTGTTAGAGTACTTTTAACATAGACAACCACTCCATTTTTCTTATTCATCGCAGAAGCAACAAATTGCGTGCCCAACCTTGAGTTCGATAAATACTTTTGGTCCATAACCCTAATATGCGTTTCTTGCAAACATATAACATCAATCTTAAATTGTTTTAAATATTGAAAAACTTTCTTTCTCTTCTGTGGTGAGTTTAATCCATTGACATTCCAGGTTAGGAATTTAGTCGCCATGCGTGGCATCCTGAAGCTTTTGGAGCACATCTTTAATAGCCCCTATATTTTCTTTGGGCCGCGCTCCTCCCACAGCTTCACTATAAGTACGCTTTGAGAGTTCCATGAACTTCTGCTGGTCTTGCTCTTGTACTTGTCTTGCTCGTTTTACAGCGGCGCGCGTCAACCTCTGCTCTCCAGCAGCCGCCAATGAAGCTGTAATTTGATCCCCTCCAGCACCATTCTCCTCTGTCTGTCCACCTTCAGCCTCTTGAGGTTTTCCCTCTCCAGATCCCTTTGCAGCTTCCAGGAGTGATAGAGGGGTTGCTTTTAAAACATTGTTGTAGAAATCACGCGCCTGAATCACAGTAACCAGACGATATCTTTTACCTTCGTGCATCACCACCAATCCAACTGGAATCTCCCATCTAAACTTAATATCACGTTGCTTAAGTTCCTGTACGAGAAATGCAAAATCCTTCCTTCTCCTTAAAATCTTTGGAGGAATTTCTTTTAGAACCAACACTTCTTGCTCAGCAACCACAACTTTAGTATCATAAGCAGCTTGAATAACTTCATCTCTAGTTGCTCTCTTTGTAAAATAGACCACCACATCTCTAGGTAACTTCCTCTGCTTTGCAATCCATGAATTTACACGAAAAACTTTATCCATACATCCCTCTATTTCAGATGCTGGCTGGCCCAATACTGCTTCCAAAGCCTCAGAAATCAGCTGCTTTAGGTCTTCTTTAGGATTCTCTTTTAAGCCCCTGATTCTAATAGCATACTGCATCTGATGATACTGGACAAGACTCAATTCTCCATCCATTTTATCCCTTAAATTTTCATTCTCCAGTACCTTTACTTCTAATATAGTGTTCTTTTGACTAAGATCCTCCATTTTTTCTTCCAAACATTGCACACATTCAGCCACGCTTTCCACTGTAGACAAGATGTCTACCCTCATTGCACTAAACTTCTCGTTAAGCTTCTCTTCCATCCTCTCCTCCAATTTCTCCATTTTCTCCTCCAACTTTACCATCTTATCATCCAGCATTTCTGACATTACCTGGGATTGCTTTGCAAAGGCATCTTGTAAGTCCTTAAGCGTCAATGCCACAGGAGGTGCAGGAGGAAGCAGAGCTTGCAACGATGTCTGTTGCACCGGGGAAGTTCCCGCACTCCGAAGAACTTTAGAGGAAGATTTAGCCGCCATCTTTCTTCACTTTCACTTGTTGCGCACTTTCACTTTAAGTTTATAAAGTCCATTAAGCTAGAGAGTAAGAATAAAAGTCCTCTTCACCTTAACCTCCTGTACCGCTCTGCCTGCTCCTTTTACTCCAAAGTCTTTCCTTCTGGCAGGGGTGGTCGCAAACGCCTGGCTCCGCTCCAAAAATCCCGGAGCAGAGACGCTAAACAGCTGGGAGCAACCCAGGCTACGGGGGAGTTCAATCCTTCAGCCGCCCAAGCTTTCAGCTCAGGCGGCCCCGGAGAACTCAACCCCTATCTGGGGCCTCACCCCCTCCTCTTCTCCCGAGGAGGGGGCTTCAAATCCACCTAAACAGCTGATCGGCGCTGTTTTAGGTGGAAAAACTCAGCTGTGAAGCGGACAGCCCGAAACGGCTATCTTCGGCGCCGCGCCGCCACCGGAAGTCCTCAATGTTTATGTTTTCTATGTCCAACATAACAAGTAAGGGGATTGTACAGAATTCAGACATTTAGTGAGTGTCATTGGATGCTGTCAGCTTAAGGAGAAAATGTTACTTTAATACTGGTATTGCTAAGAGTGATTTACAGTTACGTCATTGTGAACTGGAGATCATAGGGACATTGCAGGAAGAAAAAAAAAAAAGATATGTCCAGGTTGTGTTTATGGTGTGGTTTAACGCAGATAAGGAAAAGGCTTGTTTCATATTTTTCAGACATTTGTCTTACAATGTTTAGGCTTACAATTTATTTATTTATTTATTTTATTTTATTGCATTTATATACCGCCCTTTCCCTGAGGACTCAGGGCGGTTTACAGGGAGTTAAAAATCAAACATACAAAAGTTAAAAGCCAAGTTAAAAAATATTAAATCAACCCTGTGCTATTAAAAACCCCAATTAAAATAATTTTCTCCTCAGCCTGGGCCCGAGAGCTCAAAGAGCCAGGTCTTCAGGCCCCGGCGGAATGATCGGAGGTCGGGGGCAGTCCTCAGCTCCACCGGCAGCTGGTTCCAGAGGGCAGGCGCTCCCACTGAGAAGGCCCTATCCCTGGGTGTCACCCGCCGACAATCTCTTACCGGCGGAACCCTGAGCAGACCCTCCCTGTGGGAGCGCACTGGGCGAAGGGCGTTTGAGGCCGGCAGCAGGTGTTCCCTCAAGTACCCCGGACCCAGGCCATGTAGGGCTTTATAGGTAATAACCAGCACCTTGAATTTCACCCGGAGGGCAACCGGAAGCCAATGCAGCTCGCGGAGTAGAGGTGTTACATGGGAGTATCGGGAAACCCCCATTACAACTCGCACGGCCGCATTCTGCACCAGTTGAAGCCTCCGAGTGGTCTTCAAGGGCAGCCCCATGTAGAGAGCATTACAGTAGTCCAAACGGGAGGTCACAAGCGCATGAGTAACTGTGCGTAGGGCGTCTCGGTCCAGATAGGGACGCAACTGGCGCACCAGGCGAACCTGTGCAAAAGCCCCCCTGGTCACGGCTCCTATGTGATCTTCAAAATTGAGCCGTGAATCCAGGAGGATGCCCAAGTTGCGAGCCCTATCAACGGGGGGTAACACCTCACCCCCCATCGTAAGAGGTGGAATAACTTGGTTAACCCGAGATGCCGATATGCACAGCCACTCAGTCTTGGCGGGATTGAGACGAAGCCTGTTTCTCCCCATCCAGACCTGAACCGCCTCCAGGCACCGGGACATCACGGAGAGGGCATCACTGGGTTGGTTTGGGGTGGAAAGAAAGAGTTGGGTATCATCAGCGTACTGGTGATACCCCACCCCGAAACCACGAATGATCTCGCCCAGCGGCTTCATATAGATGTTGAACAGGAGAGGCGAGAGAACCGACCCCTGAGGAACTCCACAAATGAGAGGCCTCGGGGCGGATCTCTGCCCTCCTGTCAACACCGACTGCGAGCGGCCCTGAAGGTAGGAGGAGAACCACCGTAGAACGGTGCCTCCCACTCCCAACCCCCTGAGACACCGCAGCAGGATACCATGGTCGATGGTATCGAAAGCCGCTGAGAGATCTAATAGGACCAGGACAGAGGAGCAACCCCTGTCCCTTGCCCTCCAGAGATCATTCACCAGCGCGACCAATGTCGTCTCCGTGCTGTGTCCGGGCCTGAAGCCCGATTGGTACGGGTCCAGATAATCAGTTTCCTCCAGGAACAGAGGGAGCTGATGCGCCACCACACTCTCAACAACCTTCGCCAGAAAGCGAAGGTTGGAGACTGGACGATAGTTGTTTAAAGCAGCCGGGTCCAAAGCAGGCTTCTTGAGAAGGGGTCTCACCACCGCCTCCTTCAAGGCGGCAGGGAAGACACCCTCCTTCAAAGAAGCAGTTATTACTGCATGGAACCAGCCTCGTGTTCCCTCCCGAGCCGCATAAGCTAGCCAGGAGGGGCACGGATCCAACAAACAGGTGGTGGTGCTCAGTCTCCTCATGATCCTGTCCACATCATCAGGGGAAACAGGGTCGAACTCAGTCCAGATAATGTGCTCAAGACCGCCTGATTCCTCCACATCAGACTCTGCCCAGTCAGAGTCCAGGCCGGTCCGGATCCGAGCGATTTTGTCCGCCAGATGATGACTAAACTCCTCGGCTCGTCCCTGCAAGGGATCCTCTCTCACCTCCTGGTTAAGGAGGGAGCGAGTCACCCTAAACAGGGCGGCCGGGTGATTATCTGCGGACGCGATAAGGGCGGCAAAGTAGTTAGACTTCGCCGTCCTTATCGCCGCAAGATAAGACCTTATAAAGGTTCTTAACTGCAATCGGTCGGATTCGGATCGGCTGGACCTCCAACCGCTCTCTAGACCTCGTCTCCGACGCTTCATCTCCCGGAGCTCCACAGAGAACCATGGGGCCCAACGGGATCTGCGCCGGGTATTGACTAACATGATTTTGGATCCTGTTCCTTTGCTGCCCACATCCTGGAGACACCCGTTTTTGGAAGATGCCAGAATGTCTTCCTCTATTATGGTCAGTTGTCTTTTATGACCAAGGGAGCTATCTAAAATGATATAAGCTCTAAAACTCCCAGTCATCTTCAATGACCCCTTTTTCTTAAAATAATCCATTTCTTCCTGTATACATTTTAGCCCAATTTACAATCTTTTAATGTAGAAAAGCAGGATAAAATATTTTAGATAAAAAAACAATCAATAAGTTCACAGTCAGGGCACTGAATATGATAGTTATTAGTACATTTTAGAACAGTATAGTTCTTCAAGTTGGAATTAAACACAAGACCATGGTTTGTCCTTAAAGGCAACATCTTCATTCCTTCTGTGGCTGAGTAAATTTGGGATATATATTTGGGATATATTTGGGATCAAATATACCATGGGACCAGCAAAGAAACATAGAAATATATATACATACATTTGTGTCAGGAACACTGAAGTGCTTCTGGGTTGAAAGAATAGAACGGTGACATCACTGTTGCCTGGGGGACCCACAGTGAGAACTCCTTTCATGTACCTGTTAAGCTGCCCACTGATGAGGTACTCATCTATCTACTTGCAGTCTCCTGCTTTTGAATGGCTGGGTTGGCAGGAGCTGGAGTGTGTGACGGGAACTCACCCTGTCCCATGGCAGAAACACAGTCTCAAACATGAGCCTGCTGATCATCAGCCCAGGATCCTAACCACATGAGCCACCAAGCTCCATAAACGTAGAAATGATTCAACTACAATTTTTCAGACCTAACTATCTTTTCACTAGCTTATGCAGATATACAGGAAAGGTACAGGAAAGCAATTTTCATGATGTTGAGTTCTGCAAATGAAACATCCGATATAATGAAAAGCATGGTTGGAGATATGTTTGTCTGTTAATTGTTGTTATAGTTAATATTTCTTAGAAGCAAGGAAGCTTTCAAAAACAAATATCTATAATGCATCTATTGATTTCCTTTATTTAAACTATTAATATACTGACTCCAGCTTTTTTTTTTTCAAAGAAAGGGAAGAAAATTGGACTCGGAAACTACACTCACAAAATGTTTTCTGTATTCTTCCGAATGGTTTATATATTAAAAGCACAATTAAAACTGATTTGCTGATAATGACTGTTCAGGCTGACCTTTGGAGAGATTTATTAGTCTTGCAAACAATGAACTGGGCTTCTGCCCTCTATCACCTTGGAAGAGAAATCCAGAAATAAATTATACCATATTTAACCCCAGGTGGCAGCTAAAAGTAGGTCTTGGAGAAAGCATGCACATGTTGCTATTAAGACAACATCAAAATATTTTATACAGTACTTTGTTAAATTGTATTGCATAATCAGACATTACAATTCATAGATTATTCAGTACTAATTTGGAATATTGCAGATTTCATTTCTGTGGGTTCCTTAATGTTCTCTGAGTTTCATTGTTTGTTTGCAGATGTTACCTTACCTGACTAGGTAACACCAAAAGTGATGATATTAGGGACTCCAAAGTTTAACCCTCAGCTACATATATTCTCTTCCATTGATTTTGTTTCTCTGCTAAGGACAATAAATTGGGGACAATCCTCTTTGTGTGCACTTATTAGATCCTCTTGTGGACCACTAGCTCAGATATAATAAATCTGATATCCTCTAATTCTATTGAACCACAGCTTCTGAAATCTCTTTCCATTGACTATGTTGGCTGAGGCTGCAAGGGATGGAAATCCAAAAATCTGTGAATGGAACTGGATTACTTATTCCTGCTTTAGCCATTTAGATAATTCTAGTAATTTTAATGGCGTTAAAAGTACTTTCTATGCACTGAACCACATTTGCATTTCTTTCCCATCTTGTGTTAAGGACTAAATTATTTATATTCCCATTGTTATAAAAGCTCCATAGAAAAAGTTCCACTGATAATCTATAATATCTTGCTGCAACTTTCTCAAATAATCTTTGTGCAAAATTTTATTATTATTCAGTGAGAACTTTAACTTTTATTCAGGTCTCAGAACAAATATCAGGTTTAACAACATCAGATTTCAGTGCATCGTTTATGCCCAGAGATTTAATGAGTTACTTACTTTCAAGAAGTACATATGTACAAACTGACCCATATGCATGGCTTAATGTTAAAAATCCTACTCTGAACAATGGGGGAAAAAACCTTTTAGGAGATGGCAACCTTGAGATACGATGTATTGTAACAGAACAGATTACTATTCATCCAAATAAAATCTAATAAAGTCTGTAATGTCAAGTTACATAAATCAAGAATGGTTGATGTGCTAAATAATTTGATCTGTGTGAGTGTGAACACTTTCAAATAGACTTCTATAAATCAGAGGTGGACATGGCATGACAAGTAGTACCATCTGAAGCCAGCAAAAGAGGGAAGGCAAATCCATTGATGTCATCCAATGATAGTTTTCTGTTACCTCCTTTCAGTTTGTTTGCTCAGTAGATGTCAGGTTGAAAAATCGAAACCTTGGTAGGCCTTTGGCTGGTCATTTGTCCAGGTGGACATTTCCCATCTTTCATGCTGCTCTTGTAGGTGCTGTTTCCTTGTCATCTTTCACTCAAGTGAAGGAATAGGAAGTAAGACTTGAACACTGGGCCCTATCTAACAAAATGAAATTCAATGTAGAGAGAAGTAAGATTTTACACTTAAGCAAGAAAAATCAAATGTACATGTACATATTAGGTGAAACCTGGCTCAATAGCAGTAACTGTGAGAGGGATATTGGAGTCCTAGTGGACAATCACTTAAATAGGACCCAGCAGCTCATATTGCAGAAGCAGTCAAAAAAGCCAATGTAATCCTAGGTTGCATTAACAGAGGGATAAAATCAAGATCACTTGATGTATTAGTATCGCTTTATAAACATTAGTAAGATCACACTTATAATACATCCAGTTTTGGTTACCATGTTATAAAAAAGAGACTCTGAAAAGAGTGCAGAAAAGAACAGCAAAAATGATTAGGGGGCTGGAGGCTAAAACAAATAAAAAACAGTTGCAGGAATTGGGTTTGTCTGAACTAGTGAAAAGAAGGACTAGGGGTGACACGATAGCAGTATTCCAATATTTCAGGGGCCACTATTTTCCAAAGTGCCAGAAGGCAAGACTAGAAGCAATGGATGAAAACTAATCAAGGAGAGAAGCAACCTAGAACTAAGGAGAAATTTCCTACCAGTAAGAACAATTAACCAGTGGAATGGCTTGCCTTCAGAAGTTGTAGGTGCTCCATCACTGGAGGCTTTTAAGAAAAGTCTGGACAGCTACTTGTCTGAAATAGTGTAGGATCTCCTGTTTGTGCAGGGGGTTTGACT
Organism: Vipera berus; assembly: GCF_964194415.1. NCBI lineage: Eukaryota > Metazoa > Chordata > Lepidosauria > Squamata > Viperidae > Vipera > Vipera berus. Next base: position 309,458,878 of record NC_138202.1, read on the forward strand.
AGAAGACCTCTAAGATCCCTTCCAACTCTGCTATTCTGTTGTTCTGTTAAGTCCAATACATATAGCTAGATGATGACAATATGAGGAGAAGATGCTATTGAAATGTCTTTATCTTCTGTCTTAATGCAATAGCAAAGAGAAGATGCAGAGTGGGGCAATAACTTTCCAAAGTTCAGAACTGCTTCTGCACTATTAGACCTTAGTAAATTCCCAATCTCAGCAATGCCACCCTTGATGCCAGCCTTCATATGCTTTTCTTTAGTGAGATTTTAAAGATGTGCAACTAAAGCATTTAAGAAAACCGACTCACTTCAGAATAAATATTGACAGGATTGGACAACACATCTACTGGGGCTGTCTCCAAAGTGGGTGTACCACATTTCAGAACAAAGCATGCAAGTTTTTCCATCTGGTTAAATATATTCTGTGAATGCAACAGCTAGTTACTCGGGCATCTAATAGATAAGAGTCGGGTTGTTTTTGCTTTGCTTTGAATAGCTCTGTGATCAAGGTGGCAATCTGTTTTGTCTGTTGCCTCTGACAGTATCAGAGGGGACCTGGCTTGGCTAGATTGATTGGTACCTCCAGCTTAGCCATTTCCGTGCAGAATGGCTGAGTTTTTTTGCCTAATGATGTTACATTTGTCCTGCAGATGATGTAGCGCATGCTACAGAAAATGAACAGCTCGGCTCTGATCGCTCCTTATTTGGCAAGCATTCACATTTCACACCAATCCTTCTCAGGCCCATTAATATTATATATAGATACCCTTGTCACAGATTTACATTTGGTGATCTGAAATCAGGACGAAAGGGGTGAAATGTGTGAGGGGGGTAGGGGTGAGGAGGGGAGTTGATTTATTATAGAGAATGTTGAAGAATAAAAAAGAAGTGATCAAATTTATATTAATGCTCTGACCTACATTCTCAAGCACTACTCCCAATTCAGGCCTAAACTCTCTTTCCTGTTGAAGAGCTGCATCACCACCTTAAAAATTTATTTAGAGAGCAATAGTAATTACTTTCTTATTCTGATACATTTTTTAAGGTTTTGTAAATTGTCTGTACACTGACATGCTACACTGTAACATGTACATTCAGATGCATCTCAGTTTAGTTCAATGGCATTAATTTCCAAGTAATTTTTCTTTAGGACTGAGGCCAGAGTTCCTGAAATCAATTGTTCATGATGGGAAAGAACTTCAATGTAGTCTGGATCAAACCCAAAGTTCCCACATAATTCATTTATATTTTAAAATATCAATGTTTTGAGGATATTCCATTAGTTACTTCTATTGTTCCCCAATTTGTCTATGTTGGCTGGGAATTATGGAGAGTGACAAAATAGGAAGATTGCCATAAAATGAACAGATTCCATCACTTCCTTGCATAATGACATCAAGAGCTATTGTGCTTCTATAGCTACCATCGATCCAACTTTGATTTAAACGTTCATGCTCCTACTCAGCTATAAAACATGCAAGTCAGTTTAGGGTTATCAGACTGGGCTGCAAAAGTATGGGTGACTCCTATATGGCTACGAGGAGGAAACCCTTTGCTGCTATCTAGTGACTATCTGGAATTTTGCAGCCCTGGTCCAATAGCACTAAGAGAGTTATCATCATTTGAACTTTTTTTTTCCTTGATAAACTATGGATAAAAATCAAGCTTCTTTCTTGAGGTGCTTAACTGGTAGCTTTCTAACCAAATTGCAGAATGTAAAGGAAAATTAAAACTAATTAAACTCCGAATATGTTAGAGTAAGAACCCAAGTAAATTCATTCCTGTCCAATTGTATATTGACAACAATCAAGTGTCATACTGAGCATGAATTAATATTACCATCAATGCATCAACTATCCATGTATGCTCTCATAATGTCTTCTTGCAATTACAATGTTTTCCTGGAAAATGCCTTTAAATATACTGTATATACATTAATTTAGTTTAAAGACCCAAAATTAGATTGGACAATATTAATTTCAACCTTCTGTATTCTCTTATTAGCCAATTGCATCACTTGATTTCTTATGCCTACTTTATAATTACCTTTAATTACCAATTTATAATAAGTTTATTCTGTTAATTCAAGGTTGTTCATGCCCTGAAGCATAAACCAATAACAGTATCACTTGAACCTGTAACTAATTAGAAATGTGTAATGCCATTAGGTAACTTGTTAATGGAAATTATTTCATCCTTTAAGTAACCCACCCACCACTTTTTATTCCTACTGACTGAGTTTTTGAATGCAGGTTCAGAATAAATACTGTCTTTACATTAGTGTGTGTGTGTGTCAATAAATAAGTATGTGAAGTTAAAAAGAAGGGAAAACCCCAGTAACTAAAATAAAATTAAGTCTATTTTAAGGAGAAAACCATAAGAACAATTAAATGGATTTCTAATTTCTTTGATAAAGGACAATGATATACTAACATAGGAGCAGAATTCCAGAGATGAGGCCAAAAAAGGCAATATTTTTGCTGCCACAAAGTTTGTGCTACTGCAGAGTAGGAAGTGTGCATCTTTGTTAACTTCAAAGCATATTCTATTAACTACCTTACTGATCAAGCAATAGGATTTTTTTTCCTATTGGAAAGTTGGAGAAGATCTTCTTTAATGTTATTTCTTATCACTGTGCTGACTGGCTCACATCCAGAATATGACATACATTGCGGTTCACTTCCTCATATTAGTTTCCCTCAAAAACTGTGATGTGCTACTGAATATAGTATATTTCAGTTGCAGATAGAACAGCTTCACTTGAGCAATTCTTCAAAGAAAAGTTTGGACTCTTCCTACAGGTACTATGAAATGGACAAGAAAATGAGAGTAATATTAGCTTCAACAGAGCCTATTTTAAAAGGGCACCTATACCACTCATGTAATAGAGTCTTTTAGGATTCTTATAATGTTACAGAAGTACCCAGTTTCATTTGTGAAGTTGATAGGATGTACAGATCTATTGAAGGATAGTGGGAGGAGATGCCCCAATCTCTGCTTCTTCCAAGGGTTTTGCAGTTAAATGATGGCTTTCCTGCACACACACAAAAAGAATGATGACTCTCCCATAGTTTGCAGACATAGTGCTATTAGATGTCATATAGCATCTTGTATCATCAGGAGATGTCTGCCTCATGACTCTACTTTAAACACAGATAATTACACAATTTCCTGGCTAAATAGCATTTTTTTGTTGGTTGGTATATCAGTGTAAACCCTGCTCTAGAGAACTGTTGATGTTGTCTTCATCATTTGGGCAATTCAGACATCATCCCAGCTACCCTCCCACATTTATACAAACCTGTACCACCACATTTTAAGGCAGTGGTGATGGGCAAAATGAGAAGGAAACAAAGGGTGGGGAATGCACCAATCATGCACTTGAATTGTATAGTTGTAAGATGGGACCACTCACAAGCCTTGTTGTTGAAGAATATTAGAGTTTGGCCACCAGGACAGCACAGGTTATGCTAACATTTTTTTTTTCTTTCAACTCGGAACTGGATGATTGTACATTAAAACAGCCATAAGGAAGACATCTTCAAGTACATGTTCTTTAATCAGATAGGCAAATAATCTGACCTAATTAAAGGCAATTTTCTATTTTCAATATTGACTTCCTGGAACAGTATCAAATCTGTCCATGAACTGAACAGAAACTGATCTGCTTTTTAGGACATTGGAACAGATCACAGGAATTTTTACCTTACTGCAGATCCTATTAATAGGCACAACTTTAATAGTTGTACTGCTATTTCTTTCCATTTTAAAAGGGAATAAATAATACAAGTAATTTTAAACATCCCTTTCTTGGATGAAGCCCTCTGTGGGGAAAAATATATATTGGGGAGAATGGATTGAAAGTAGAATATGATAGGGGGGAAAGGAAGCAAAGATAGTTATATTTTGCAAATTATGATTAGATCTAAAAAAGGGAAAAACTATGTACGGGTAATATACATACTTGTGTCTCTCTAACAAATGCCAGTATTAATTGTTTTAGAAAAAACAGCAAGAGGGGAAAAATTGAAGTGGAACAATTATGAGATAAACAATTTCTGACTGTGAGCCTAATTTGAGTGGAAAATCATACATTATTTCCTAAATATTTATTGCAATGTTTTTAGTATTATTCAATACACATGTCCAATCTTTGATGTTTGCTTTAAAATTCTAGTCTCTTTCAGCTGGTTACAAGCTCAGGTTCTGATTAAAGAGAAATGTTCTAATCATCTGTTGTTAGAAATAATACATTAATACAATAATACATAAATGAAATCCATACATGCTCCTTCTTGAAATAAGTCTATTATAAGTGAGGGTAGGACAATTTAAAAGGTAGCTTATCTGTGTGAGAAAAGTTAATTATGTCTAAATGTTGGTATTCAACAATGTAACTCAGAGAGTGGAAAGTCCTTGCCAATCCATGGAAACTATCCAAACAACTATCATTAGATTCTAATCCACGTTTTTCTCGACCATTTTAGAGTATCTAATGAGATGCAAATCTCCCCGCAATTTCTCAGAAGATTTTGTTTCTCTGTGAACATGTCTGAATATTTCTTTCACATTTCTCTTCATAATATTTTTGAACTTTTTCATTAGAGATTTTAATGATGCTGCTGCTGGGAGTATTGTAATTTTTATCTTACATATCATTCTATCTCTCTAGAGCTTCCTGGTGTCCGACATTTCTCAGTTTCAAAGGCTCATGGGAGAGGTTCCTTCCCCGTGTTTTCTCTTGGGATGCAACCAAAGTGTGAAAGGTTTCCAGATGGCTTACTGTTTCAATATTCAATGTATAAAATAATGAATTGATTTCATTTGTTTTTAAAAGGAGGGGAGGGGAGAGAAGGGGAGGGGAAGGGGAGGGGAGAAGAGGGTTAGAGGGGAGGAGAGGGGGAAGGGGAGGAGAGGAAAAGGCAGGGAGGGGAGGAGAAGAAGAGAGGAGGGGAGGTGAGATGAGATAGAAGAAGAGAAGAGAAGAGAAGAGAAGAGAAGAGAAGAGAAGAGAAGAGAAGAGAAGAGAAGAGAAGAGAAGAGAAGAGAAGAGAAGAGAAGAGAAGAGAAGCCATTTCATAAACTAACATAGTTTATAAGCTGCAAGGTTTCCAGATGGCTTACTGTTTCAATATTCATTGTATCATGGCCATTGTCAGCTGCATAATTCAAATAAGTTGAATTTAAAAAAGAAGGGCAAAGATCTTTGGGGAAGATTCTTTGGGGAGCTCTAATGAGAATTATGTGGCCTAAATTTTAATCCAAAGCATATAATATGTGATATTCCTCTTCAGAATAGTCATATTAGATCAGGCCAGAGCTCATCTTAGTCTACCATTTTGTTTCTCAAGACAGCCAATCAGACACCTCTAGGATGTTCACAAACAGGTGACAGATATACCCCAATCCTCCTATATGTTGTTCCCCTATAACTAGTATTTGGAAGCGTATCCCAAAATTGCAACTAAGAGGCAATACTGAATTTTGCTATATACTCATTTAAATATTTTTCTTCAATGCAGGAATTACAAACATCTAAACCTGGGGTGTCAAACTGCTGGCCCGCGGGCCAGATGCATCACAGGGAAACCATACCCACCCCGTTGCCGGCAATGGGGAAAAAGTTCCGATAACGTCACATGATGTTGCATGTTTGACATGTCTGTTCTAAACCATGCCACTGGGAATTTCATCATTCTTTTTAGGCAATAATGTTCTTTCTGCCATTACTATACACTTCTGAAATTTGATCATCCTTGGATCAAAAGAGTCTGAAAGACCCTCAATATTGCAATCCACTACAACATGCAACAATGTGATTGCAGACTCAGTCATAAAGATAAACTAATAATTTCATCACAAACAGCTAATTGCCTTTAATACTTTTGTACTGAAAGATGTTAGATTGCCTGCAGTTCTTAAAAATAAGCATGGGAAGAGAATAGAAAACTCATAGTGCAATTTGCTTTTGGTGATATAAAATATATGTATACTAGCAGAAGAAATACAACACTAACTGGCATTAAATATCAACTATCTTTTTTATTAAAAAAAACATGGTGTTTGCTGTGATTGGTCAGGTCTGTAAAAACAGACAAGAAATCAATAACTAGAGCTATATATAACATAAAAATACTATTATTTCTTTTTTTTTGCTCTTCATCACTGGTGTGATCGTCTTTGGGTATATATCTATTTTCCTTCTGCTGAATCTCTTCATTTCTCCTGGATCACCTTTCACCCAGTAGAGTGTAAATATTGGATGGAATTTTATTATCTAGTTGTTAATAGGTTGCAAATTTGTTAAGTAAGGTTTAATGAATAGATTAATCAAATATATGTTTGGTTAATTAACATTGGGAAATGCTGAGAAACTACTTGGAAATATCAAGGTTCCCTGGACTATAGTTGAAATAGATACTACTCAAGAGTCCATGAAATTCTGATACCAGAAAAGGAGGGGGTCTACACAGTAGCTCATTTTTGTGGCCAAGGCTTACAGGAATGTGATAGAAAATGTGTGGCATTGTGTCAGGAAGTTCCCATCACACACTTGTTCACTGGAACACATGAAAAAGTCCTAGCCTAGCTATAAGTTCTCTTTTTCTTCACATATGAGAGAGAGAGAGAGAATTCCTTATTGGAATTTTTCATCTAGTGCAGGGATGGGGAACCTTGGCTCTTTTATGACTTGTGGACTCCAACTCCCAGAATTCCTGAGCCAGCATGGCTGGCTCAGGAATTCTGGGAATTGGAGTCCACAAGTCATAGAAGATCCATGGTTCCCCACCCCTGAGCTTGTGCATAGGCTGCTTCACTGAAGAAACAGAAGACTTGTTTACTTTTTGGAAATGGGCATTGATGCATCTATCATGGTTTCTTGTTTTTCCTTCCATCAATGGTATCTTCCATGCAAAGACAATAGGCCCTGCCCAAAATCTAAAAATACAATATTAATGTAATTTAGCAGGTAGACCTCAGCACGATAACCCAGGGCACAGCACAGAGGCAATGCAGTCAGCTGGCAATTCAAACAGTCCTTTAATTGCTCCAAATTTTCCCCAAATGCTCCCACATTTCTGGCAAGCCTCCAACAAAAGAAAACACACACCCCTTCAGCTAACTCTGGCTGCAAGTAGTTTCACATACAGTCTGATTAGGAGACAAATGTACTCAAGGCCACAGTGATAACAAGGAATGACACATACATCATAAACCTAACGAGTCTGTGTGAATACAAGCTTGCCTGAGCAGTTTCAAAAGAGAATCCAAAATACAGTCTGAGGTCTTTAAACATTCAAGCAACATTGTCAATCAGTCCATTAGTCAGAGTTTCCAGGTTTCCAAGCAGAAGTCACAGAACAAGAGATCAGCAACAACACACAAAACTCCAAGGAATCAGCGTTTGTTCCTGACAAATGCCCTTCCCCACAGCATCTCCTTAAGTCTCAGTCTCCAGGTGTGCCTTGTGGAGTGTGGCGGGACGATCTCATCCCGAGTAGTTGAGGCTGCCTGCATTGTTCCCTCCTTCTCTCCACTCTCCGTGCTCTAGGATCAGGTGGGGGTGGCCCTTGCTCATCGCCTGAACTGTGTCTCTCCTGTTCATGCTGTCCCAATCCTGAAGGGCCCTGGCCTGCCTCCTCCTGCTCTTCCCCACATTCCTCTGAAGCCACAGACACCTCTCCCTTGCCCTCAATAGGGTCCTGTTCCAGCTCATTTTCCTCTGTAGATTCAGGCTCCGATGGAGGCATGACACCTCCGGTTACAACCACTTGTTCAGCAACTGTTCAGATTTACAATAGCATTGAATGAGTGGTACTTACAACCAAAGTTCTGGCCATCACAGCATCCCAGTGGTCACACAATCGCAATTGGGGCACTTGGCAACCAACCAAAATATTTTCAGTCCGATGGAATATTGGAAAAATCATGTAATGGGACCAAATTTAGCGTGAGATGAGAATTCAACAAAATTCAAGAAATTTGAAAAGGATCTCAATCTGAACATGGGTCTACCAGCAACAACAACAAAAATCCACAAATACTTTCCCCAGTCCATCTCTATAAGAGAGGCAGTTAGTCAGTGTCTCGGAATGTTGCCTGCTGCTTCATTCTGAGCACCTTCCTCTATTTTCCTTGTCACGTCATCCAGAGCAGAGTACATACAGCTAAACCCATGCTTCTCAGTCCTCCCCCTCCCCCCCCCAAAAAAAAAATCTATCTCACAAAGACAACATAATCTACAATCAGGCCAACTATAGCAAGGATGACCAAGGGGTCAAGATGGCAAGCACAACTGTGCAATTGAAGTCCTGTCCTTTTTTATGTGCACACAACATTAATTCACTTATAAAAGTTCATTTCCTTTGCACCAAGCCCCCATCCCTGTATCTTGCTTTAACAGATTCTGACAGACACATGTACATGATATAGACATACAGGTAGTTCTGTTTAGTGACTGCCTTGTTTAGCACCTGCTGTTATAATGGTGATAAAAACATAATTTGTGACAAGTCCTTGCTTTTTTTTTTAACCTTAGCAGGTCTGTCAAACAAAGGAAAACTCAAGATAAGACTGTAAATGCAGTTGTGGTTTCACTTAGCAACTGTTTTGCTTAACAACTGAATTGCTGGGTCCCACTTGTAGTTCCTAAACAAGGGCTATCGATATAGGCAACACATACTGTATGCTGTGCAAACACACTGATTAATTCCTCAGAGAAAAGCATATCTGCACACACACAGGCACCCCAGGTTATTACATGGAAGAAAATATAGATTCCCCCTATGGCCACTGCTGTTAAAAGAACTAGAAATAATTCACAAATCCATATTCTGCATGTGTTTTCTACTTTGTTTTAATGCCATCTCGAGATCAACCTACTATCAAAAGGATATATGCAAAATCTGAGTCCAAAATTATTTTGCACACCAGAAGAGAGCACGACTCAGTTTTAACAACTAAAAAACAAAAACAAAAAACTGCTGGTTGCTCCAAATTTGTTAAATCGCAGCAGTGTAATTTTTCCTGGGTGTGGGGGAGACAATACTTTGAGGAATAATCAGATCCTTCTCAAAGCTGAGATGTACCAAGAGTAGGATTAGAAAAAATGTTGAGTTTGTAGCCACAACAAAAATATTAAAGATCTACCTGCTTCTTTTTTCCCCCCATGTATGTCACTATCTTACCATTCTTTACCATAACCTGTGAACATCTATGGAAAAAGATCTCAAATCTTAGTTTATCCATTTTACTTACAACAGTGGAGTAGCGAAGACACAGGAAGAAGAGAATATATGTAGTTTAGGGTTGCATTGTGGCATCCTTGGTGCTATCTGAGTGTTGGTTGTTTCTTTACAATCATATTATTACCCAACTAAGTAACATCTTCAGTACTTCAATGCATTGAAGATGTTACCTAACCAGGTAGCAAAATATCTGCAAGTACACTAACCAAACTCAGAGAGCATTAAGGACTCCACTGAGAGAAGCATTGTATGGTTTCTAACCATCTTGCTCTCTTATCTGGGTGATGAACAGATGTCAATTTCATCACTGATTTCTGCTTAAAATTAAGTGACACAATATGGTCCTCTAGCATTAACACATTGTGAATACTGACAGCAAAGAAAACAGCCATTTTCCCTTACAAAATATTTCCTCTTGAAACACTATAATATACTCTGTGGGCTCCAGCTGTTTCATAATGTGCAACAAATTAAGTGAAAATGCTATTCAATACAGGTTAGCTGTAAGATTACATTTTTAAAAAGCTATCAGTATAGGAACAGTATCCAGCCTCTTAATCAAATAATTTCCTAATCACTCACTGTAGCATCACAATCAGCTCCTCTCCCGTTTAAACCGCATTTACCTTCAATGTTTTCCTTGCCACTTTTGCTCAATGCCTTTCTTCAGAAAATGCATGGTGCAGCCCATTAAGGAATGCTTTAATTCAAGAGAGGCTGGCTGATCAAGAAAAATTAAGTTCCTAATAGCAGCAAAATCGAAAGAAATTTGGATAAAATGACTCTCCGCATCACGGATTTTGTTTACTAGTGGGTAATTAATTCTCCACATATGCTAGGAACATCTGTTGCCATGACCTGCCATCCTATCTGTGAAATGAGTGCTGTGCAGTTCCTCCACAGGCCATTAGCAACCCTCAGATAGGAGGCTACTTCTTCTTGCCCCCAGTCTGGGCAATTTTTCCTTTTACGCCACTATGTCACAAAGCCAGATTGCCCTCGACTCCTTCCTTCTGTCTCCTCATTCAAAAGCCTGTTAGGGAAAAGCTGGCTATGAAAAGAACTTGGAAATAAAAAGAATGGGTTTAATTCTCAGGTAATGCCACTGCTTTTCTGTAGCTCCAGGTGGCTACCTGGCCATGCAGGAGACCAAATTAATAGCATATTAACTGAAGGGGCATATTAACTGTGGGTTGTAAAATTTCTACGGACAGAGCCAAAATTTCCCCTCATAAATGGCCCAAAGAAGCTAAATGTTGATAACCTTCTACAGTTCACTTTGGCTAGATAGAAAATACTTTCTCCTTGTTTTTAGTTTAAGGAACCAAACTTTTTTCTCAATTATATATGAATATGTATCCCAATTTGACTCTGCTGGCATGACACTACCTGTCCTGCTAACAAAAGAGAAATACATTCATTTATTTTTTTAAAAAAAACACAGTCTAATCATTTGTGGTGCTATGAAGAAGATGAAACTTAAATACAAGTAAAATGAATTTATTTTTGGAGGGTCCAAAGGCTGTAAAAGAGCACACCTCATTCTCACATAGCCTCTGCAGCCTCTGAAAATTGCATGGGAATGGAGTGTGCTTTCAAGAATTGTTGTTCTTGGATGTTGTGAACACTGGCATGTCACCAAAAAAGTCATGTTGTGACAGGTCATAGGTTCACCATCTCCATGCTAGAATACAGGTAGAAGAATGACAATGATCACGGCCCTTAATATCCATGAAAGCCTTCTAAGCTAACCTCCAACTTCAACACTGAATATATTTCATGGAGGGTTGATTACTGTCAGGGATGCATGCATAATACTGGGCAGAGGGATTATTGTGGATCATTTGTTGAAACAGAATTTGCTTAAGACAAAGAAGAGAATTTCAGGGGTGCAGGAAGCATGAGGGACGCGGTGGCTCAGTGGGTTAGGACGCTGAGCTTGTTGATCAGAAGGTCGGCAGTTTGGCAGGTCGAATCCTGAGTGCCGCGTAGCAGAGTGAGCACTTGTTACTCATCCCAGCTTCTGCCAATCTAGCAGTTCGAAAGCACGTAAAAATGCAAGTAGAAAAATAGGGACCACTATGGTGGGAAGGTAACAGCGTTCCGTGAGCCTTTGGTGTTTAGTCATGCCGGCCACATGACCACGGAGACGTCCTCGGACAAGCGCTGGCTCTTCGGCTTTGAAACGGAGATGAGCACCAGCCCCTAGAGTTGGAAATGACTAGCACGCATGTGCAGGGGAACCTTTACCTTTACCTTTAGGAAGCATGGAGTGTGGTGTTCTTGCACACATTTAGTTACAACTTGGCCAAAGCAGATATGTGAATATCCTGTGTTCTCCAGCCCTAATTGTTTTTTTTTTAAATTGCTAAGAAGACTTCACAAGAGCTTCTCCATTGATATAGTGGTAACACCGCTTCACTGCAAAAAGTCCTGTTGTTGAGAAATTAAAAGGTAGTTTTATCCACTCACTTTCTCTGCCCGCAAATATAAAGGAGACTTTCAAATGGTATTTTTTTACCAGCTCTTGCATGGGGCATCTCTCAGAAACAGTTTTTCTACTTCCTTCCCTTCTCCAGCCAACCATTATGGTGATTATGAAATATATGTAGTGCTTGGAGTCTAGTGTAGCTTAAATTCTCTTGCCAACATAAATGCTTCTGTAGAATGGCTCAGTTCAGAGATAAATTGGACATCTGTAGCAACTTTGATATCATAAGGAAAATTTTCTGGTATTAAATACTTGACCATCAGTTTTTCAGCAAACAAGATATGAAAAATTATTAACTGTAATAGCCATAGCAGATCTCTTCTATGGAGACCTGCACAGACTAAATGGTTTCAAGAAACTGCTTAATTGCTCTGCTTCTGTGGAAAATTACTAAGAAGCTATTACTTTTGTTCAATTCAAGCTCATCTAGCATCCTGATGGTGAGAAATATTAATTTTATAATTGGCATTCTTAATCCATGCTCTACACAGAAGCTCAGATTTAGAACATCAGATATAATCCTATATGCTCTTAAGCGTACTGAGATTGTGAGACATCCAGTGCAATTTTATGCATGTTGATTTGAACAATAAATCCCAATTCTATACACACATATGCCTCCCCCCCACACAAGATATACAGCAGAATGTATTTTTGAATAAGTTTGCATAGATTTGCAATGATAAAATTGTTACACTGAGCTATGCAATACTGCTTTAGTATTTTGCTAATATTTTATAAATCCATATAAGTGGAGAAACTCTTTTCAGATGCTGGTGCATAATTGGGCACTTCACAATTTCAAGCATTGTCTTCAAGGACACGGAAAATATTTTTTATGGAGAAGCAATTTTATTTATTCCCATAGGACTAGATTATGCCAGAAAGTGAGAGAACACCTGCATCGCTACCAGGACACCTGCTTATACAATGGATGCCACATCACTAGCACAGTCACAGTCTGTCAATGAACAGAGCAAAAGAGAGAGAGAGGAAAGTTGCAGACTGAGAAGAAAATTAATCAGAGAAATCACAACATATGAAGAAAAGGCACAAATATCCCACATGGACTCTCACGCTTAGTGCTAAAAAGCACCACAGTACAACTTATTTTAATAAAAATCTTTTAAATTTAATTGTTGCACATTGTGCATCTTTTCTTTTTAAAGCCTTTAGTGGCAGGAGAGGTTCTGCCTGTTAATCTCACATTTATAATACTAGCTGTGTTGTCACCATGCCCATGACTAGGGATTACAGTATAAGAAGTGAAATGAAACAATTCTGCCTACCATCAGTTTGGGAAAGGTAATGCTAAATTATCCTAATTAATTAATTGCTGTTCTGATAAACGTCTTTTCAATTGCTGCTTAAGAATAAGGTGTCTGAACATATTATCCCAGTTTTCAAAAAGTTGTCCAGCCCATCTCTGTGTTCAAGATTCTTGGGTTGACATCTAAAGCCTTGGACCACTTAGCACTAGAATGTCCAATGGGTTACTATATTTCTGCTCCTCAGTTAAGAGAAATGAGGATGCTCTTCTCAGATATTGCAGACCCAGACATATGCTGTTCAGCTCCTGGAGACCAGTCACTGCAAATCTGAGACTCCTGTTCTTGGAATTTCCTGTTACGGTTGGTGCCAAGTCTAAGTAATTTTCAGCACCAATTAAAGAGAGCCTGTACATTCCAGACAAATGGCTGTACAATCTCTTCTTAAAAATCTTTGCCCTATCCTTCTCAGTTGAGAGGAAATAAAATAAGGCGTGAAACATGCTATACTAGAAGCATTTGCATATATTTAAAACCTAAACAATTTGTTCACATAAAACAATTTTTGTTTTGCAAAACAAAATAAACTTTCCTTTATCATAATACATTTGTGGCCATGTGTTTTGTTAATGTCCCCTTAAACAAAGAAATTATGGAATCAGTGATGTTAGAATCAGATTTCATATTGGCAAAGCCCATTTGATTTCTAAGATTTTAGTCCAAGGAACATTATTTATGCTTTGTGAATAAAATATTTTGAATTAGGAATGTGTTTAAAAGTTAGCTCCTGGACTAGGGATACATTAGGACAGAGGTCCCCAACCCCTGGTCCGTGGACCAGTATCAGGTCACAGCATGGCAGCAACCAGTCCGCAAAAACAAGCAAAACCCCATCCGTGAGATGCAGGCAGCACACAAAACCACACACCCTCTGGTCCATGGAAAAACCTCTCTCCATGGAACTGGTCCCTGGTGCCCAAAAGGTTGGGGACCTCTACATCTAAGTCTACAAGGTCCCTTTCATCCCAGAGGCTATATTTAATGTGGTGGACTTAAATAAATAAATATCTGTTATTGTTTCAAGAAACCCTCCTTAGCAAAAAAAATAATCTCATGTTGTGTCCTCCTTTATCCAGTTGAAAGTATTCACATGTTCTAGGTTTTGGTCCATTTCAGCCCATGAAAATAATGCAGGTGGGAAAGAGAAAAGGAGTATAGAGTTGCCTAAGTTGACTTGCAAAGGTTAGGTTACCAATATTTTGGAAATAGTTTTTAATCGACAATTCCATATTTTTAAACTTAATCAACAATGCAAACAAAACAAACATCTTGGCAGGATAAAGGCTTCTAGGGTGCCATTTAAAGAGGAGGAGGAGGAGGAGGAGGATTAACCAAACTATATTTCAACTTACCCTTCTTCACCATAGTATGTGGAAAAAGTGTTCCTCAACCACTTGCTAGTTTAAATGGGGCAAAACGATGAGTCTTAGCAGAGAAGACTTTCTGGCTATGTGATGCATGCATCCAGGTAGGTCAACCCTTGCAATTTACAGCAGTGAAACTCATCCACAAGGCAGTTGGTGATTGGTAGCACCCAGTCATAACACTTTGCATTTCTCCAGCCATTCATCAAGTCTCAAATAAAAACATGCAGCTGATGCTGGAGATTGACTCATTATTTCAGTTTGGATAAAATGGGCTAAAATGTTTTGGCTGCTCATCCAAAGGGTATCCCATATTAGACAGGCAACCAATATTGAACAAAATACGCTGGATTATTATTTTTTAGATCTAAAACAACTTGATGGTCCTCTGTTGAAAGCAATGTGCTGGGTTCAAAGGGAATCAGCTGTGGTGATGCTAAACTCAAAATCCATAATGAAATAAACTGAAACATATTTCTACTATAAATTACACCTTATTAAAATAAGAAAAGAAAAATATGCAATGTTTTAGCTAAGCAGCATTAGTAAAGAATCTATTACAGAATGACATAAATAAAAACAGATTTTCAAAGTTGACCATGTCTTGGTTTCTGGCTTACATTTGTTGGCAACATCTATATATGTTGCGGTCCTTAACATACAACAAAACTGTAATAAAACTTTGTATGTGTGCAGAACACATGAAAACCTAGATAGTAAATGTATTCTAACTTCCAGGGTTATTTAAAAATTAAACTAATGCGCCTTAAAATAAACCATGCATTCAAACATCAATTCCTTGAATTTAAAGTCTTTTTTCAACTTATGCTTAAGTTCTTTGAAATAGACAGGCTTATAAATTTGAGGTTTTGTGGAATAGCACAGCCCCATTTGTCCAGCCTCTTTTCCTTCCCTTCTTAGCCTTGGTGGAGCAGTGGGCTAATGCCTCCTTAAGTAACACCAGCTGCCTGCAATTAGTGCAGGTTCACATCCCACCAGGCTCAAGGTTGACTCAGCCTTCCATCCTTCCGAGGTAGGTAAAATGAGGACCCAGATTGTTGGGGGCAATTAAGCTGAATTTGTAATAATGCTGCTTGGGGGTGTGTGTGAAAGCCCTAATAAGCAGGCATATACATAGAATGAAGGCTACTGCTAAGCTTGTAAGCCGCCCTGAGTCTTCGGAAAGGGCGGGATATAAATGGAATTTTAAAAAAAGTAAAAAATAAAATAAAAAAAATCTCAGTTTCTTCATCTAGAGAAAAGTCTTCACAGGCACACACACGCACACACACACACACCAAGTCTTCATGAGTGAGAAAAAGAAAGACGGAGGGAAAAGAATTATGGCAAGGAAAGCATTTTACAGCAGAATAATATTGTCAGAAGAAATTAGATTTAAAAAGTTTTGTTGCTGTGCTAATTCAAAGAAGAGGGAAAGTCAGGAAAACCTTGAGACAAGGAGCTAGTGGGCCCCCCCTTCTTCTACCCATCTAGGCTGGGGAAAGAGATAAATGAATTGCAAAGAGAAACGGTGAATACCAAGATTTTTTTGTGCTAGAAAGGGGGAGGACAAGAAGCAAGAAGAAACAGAATTTTCCTGAGAGGAGACTCTTTTTTCCTGTTTTACGTCCCCACCCTCTTTCTTTTGCCATGTTACCACAGAGATCTCTACATGAAAGAGAGAGGATCTCCCCCAAAGAAGGGTGAATTCTCCACATGATCACCAGGAGAATCCATTCCTTTTACCCCTATAATGAAAACATGAAAAATCTAAAAACGATATTACCACAATAGTGCAATAAAATGAAAACCAGGTTTTAAACAATAAATCTCTACCCAGGTGTTTTATAGGAACTCACAGATTTTGAAAGTTTCACAGTCCATGGTTTTAGAAAGCAATATATACAGGAAATCCCTAATATAAATAGTTTCTGAGCAAGTGCAAATTCCCAGTTACTCGAGCCAAAATGTATGGTTAACCAAAACACAAGACCAAGATAACAAACACAGAACATGCATGTGTAAAAACTCATATCCAAGTCCATCATTTTAAATAACAGCATTAAACTCAAAGTACACTGGAGAAAATGAACACTCACTTGCTTAAGAAATATTCTCACTCCCTTTGGCCAGTCAGGCAAACTAAAGCAGTTTTAAAATTTGAAATACAATGGACACATTAATTTATTTGAAACCATAATATATTTACCCAGAAAGAAGGTAGCTTATTCAAGGTCAGGAAATAAATTCACATTTGTCTCTCTCACACACTTTGCTCCCTCTTCCTCCCCTCCCTTGACCATTCCTTCCTCCTATTCAAAGCAGGCAGTATACAAATAAATCATTTGGAGTTTTACACAGCAATCTGATTTCTCAGGAAGGGAAGGGAAAAAATAGATAAGTAAAAGTAAGTTTCTGGAAGGTTTTCTTCTTGCAAGGTGAGGTATTCTGCAGAGGGCACATTGTCTTTTTATTGCCTTGGTACAGGGCCGAAGCTAGCAACTTTCCAATAACTTGAAATCTGTAGGAAACTTTCATAAAGTCAGAATGATGTTATAGGTTGTAAGTGGGGAGATCGAAGGAAGGTTTTTGCAAGAAGGAAAAGTAACAGCTAGGAGGTTTCAACTTGGTGCTGAGGGATGCCCTGCCATGTTCCTAGGAGTGGGATCAAGGGAGAGCATCTTTGCAGACCAGACAGTGGAGCAAGAAGACAAGAAGGCAAGTCTTCCCAGGGAAGCAGGAGAGAAAGGAACTTTCACACAGAATTAATTGCTGGAGAGAAGAGTAGGATTGTCTAGTTGCATACGGATTATCAAGAACCATAGGAAAAATGAAACCGTCTAGCTCAAATCAAATGTCCTATCCAGGAAAAACAAAGTCTGGTAGGGATGATATTTTTGCAGATATTTGTTGACCTCTGGCCCATAACTATTTTCTGTAACTTTTCATGATATTGCTTCCTCTTAACTCAGGATTCAACATGTCTCCTTTTCCTGCACTCTTTCTTCAGCTGCCTTTGATACTGGGGCCATGCATTCCTTTTACAATTTAACACATTAAATATCAGAGAAAGACATAGATGAGGGACCCTCATCTTGCCCCCATACCTTCATTTATGAGGGCAAGATGAGAGTCCCTCATCTCTGTCTGTTTAATGTGTTAAATGAAGGTACTTGCTCCCATTGAAGGCCAATTTGTATGGCAGGGCTCAGGCTGAACCTATCCGTCACCCAGACACTCAGGCATAAAGATAATGTACAAATACAAACTAAGGAAATAATTTTTTTCTGTTGGAGAACATGGGTGCAATGTGGAATGTATTTTTAAAATCAGTTAAAGAAAGTTGATGATTTTTTGTTATTCAGAAAGTTAAACATCAGTCATTTATTTATTTATTTATTTATTTATTTGTTCATTTGTTTAGGCTTAATGGCCAAATATCAGAAAGATTATTTTTTAAAAAATATAAAAGGATTTAGAAGAGAAAAATACAAGCCATGTGGTGAGCTCCGTAGCTGGCTTACCTATCAGGGGGAGGTATTTGCATATGAATCAATCCCAAGAGCCACTAGTAGGGAATGCAATGACAAGCACAGTCTTGTATGGAAATTAATAGAAAAGATCAAGTCAGTACAGCACGTTAGATAATAGAAGCCAAGCTTAGCTACCTGAAGAATATATCTGAGGGCTTTGGCTAACCATTGCTACAGCTGAAACATTTGCACCTTCCTAGATCTTTCACTAAATTGCGTCTTGTTATACATGCTGATTGAGGTAAATAGAAGACATTACTAATTCAGTAAATAGCCCAATAGCCTCAATAAGCACTCTCTCCCACTCCAAGATCCAGATAATCCCAACCCTATTAGCCTTCCAGACAGTCTTGAAGACCTGACTTTTACCTCAGTAAATTGTCTTTACAAAGACAGGCGAGAGACCGTGGCAAGGTTAACACGTTTATTGGCTTCAGCTCCCGGCAGCTGATTGTCAAAACAACCCGGGCTTATATAGGGAACTGTCAAACAGTGTGGCCAATCAGGTAGCGGCATTTTCCCCGCCGTTCGGGAAGCAGCCAATCCGCTAACAGTATTCTGACAGCTCTGCGGCTGTCAGGGAATTCCTCTCAGCTGAGCGCTTGGCTCAGCTTGGAGGACCGGGTTGAAGACTTCCGGATTTGACAGTTCCGAGAACTGTCAAATCTGGCGCGTGCGCGTTGGCCCCCGGCAGCCCTTTTGACAGCTGTCAACGGGAATGGCGGCCGGCTGGGTGGTGCGCGTGCGCCGTTGCTGCGGGCGGCCATTTGACAGCTGTCAACTGTCAAATGTCGGCCGGCCCAGCTTTTTTCATGCGGCTTGGGGACTACTGGTTCCCGGATATGATTCACCCCCTTTCCCCCCCCCCTGAACAGGTATGTTATGCATAACAACAGTTGAACGTTTTAAAACAATATGGTTAACAGGTTCTTTAACAGATGGTGGGTTTCCCTTCCACTCGAAGTCCGCGAGGTATGCGGGGGGTTTCCTGGCTCGGCCGGACCGTCGGGGACAGGGGGTGCTCCCTTCGGATTGTGTGGCTGGCGGGGTTGTTTCTAGGTGGGGCTCAGTAGATGGTTGTGGGTCCTGGGGGGGGAGGGACTCATCGGGACCGGGGAAGTCGGCTGACGAAGGCTCACCCAGAGTTGGTTGCGGGGAGGGGTTGGGCAGTGACCTGGGTCGGAGCTGATCCGTGTGTCTACGTTGTATGAGTCCTGTTCCAGTGTCCACTGTGTATGATAGTGGTCCAGTTTGGTCCATGATAACCCCCTGAACCCACTTATCCCTTCCCCCATAGTCTCGGGACCAAACGTTTTGTCCTTTGGAGAATGTTCTTGGCTGGGAGCTTGGTGTCATTTCGGCTGCTAGTCTGTCGGGGTGGAGTCTGTCGAGTCGTGTCACCAGGCGGCGGCCCCATCGAAGTTCGGCCGGGCTTTTGCCGGTGGTTGTGCAGGGAGTAGAATGGTGGGCTAAAAGAAATTGTGACAAGCGTCGGTGCCAGTTTCCTGAGATGATTCTTTTGAGGGCGTCTTTGGTGGTCCTCACCATAACCTCTGCAAGGCCGTTGGACGACGGGTGGAAGGGAGCCGATGTTGAATGCCTAATACAATTTCTCCTCGTGAAGATCTGAAAGTCATGAGAAGTAAATTGAGGGCCATTGTCTGAAATAATGACGTCGGGGAGACCGTGTGTTGCGAAGAGTCCCCTGAGGGCTTGAATGGTTGCGGCAGACGTTGTGCTGTGAACCGGGAGAACCTCCAGCCATTTAGAATAACTATCTACAACTATGAGGAAGACCTGTCCTTGGAAGGGCCCGGCATAATCAATATGGATGCGGGACCAGGGGTTTTTTGTGAGTTCCCATTTATGAATTGGGGCTCTGGGTTGGAGTGGGCGGGATTCTTGGCATAGGTAGCAGCCAGCAATGTATTTTTCTATGTCTTGGTCTATTCCTGGCCACCAGACGTAGCTGCGGGCCAGGGATTTTGTTTTCACGATGCCAGGGTGGCCCTCGTGTAAGGTGTCCAGTACTTTTGGCCTATGTTTGGTGGGCACGATTACCCTGCACCCCCAGAGTAAACATCCTAAGTGTGATGTCAGTTCATTTCGCCTGGAGAAATATGGCTGAAACTCTGTGCCTGGGCAAGAGGTTTGCCAGCCTGTATGTACCCATGCTAGCACTCTGCTAAGTGTTTTGTCTGACGAAGTTGCAGTAGCGATATCTTTTGCTGTCAATGGGCATTCTGGGAGCTCTTGAATAGCTAAGATATTGCCTGCTGGGGCTGGGTCAGGCTCTGTGTGGGGTAGGGGTAATCTGCTGAGGCCGTCAGCGTGACACATTTGGTGTCCTGGCTTATATATTAATTGGTAGGAGTATGCTGTGAGGAATGTTGTCCAGCGCAACATCCTGGGAGATAAGATTTGTGGGGTTTGACGGTCCCAAGTGAAAAGTCCTAACAATGGTTTGTGATCAGTGTAGATCACGAAAGGGCGACCGTAAAGGTAATCATGAAATTTTTTAATTCCTGCTACAATTGCTAGGGCTTCTTTATCTATTTGGGCATAGTTTCTTTCCGTTTTGGATAGAGTTCTGGAATAATATGCCACCGGGGACTGGGTGCCATCGTTGTCTAAATGGCTTAAAACTGCCCCAATCCCATATGGGGATGCATCGCAGGCTATGCATAAGGGTTTGTCCTCCTGGTAGTGGGAAATAGTTGCGTTGCTGGAAAGCATTTGTTTAAGTGACCTGAAACTGTTTTCATGGACTGTAGTCCATTGCCAGGCTGCCCCTTTATCGAGCAGTCTGTGGAGGGGTTCTGCGATAGTTGCCTTCCCTGGTAGGAAGGCGTGATAAAAATTTAAAAGTCCAAGGAAGGCTTGGAGCTCGTTTTTATTTTTTGGGGTAGGGGCGGCCTTGATAGCAAGGATTTTTGAGTTTGTGGGATGAATTCCCTGCGAGTCGATCTTGTAGCCTAAGAAATCTGCTGACGGGACACCAATGGAACATTTTTCACGTTTTAGTTTGAGCCCTGCTTTTCTAAATCTTAATAGAACTTCCTGTAGTCTGTCTGCTAAGTTGTTTTCTGATTCCCCAGCGATGAGTATGTCATCGAAATAGGGGCAGACACCTGGGATTCCTTTTAAGGTTTTTTCCATGACCTCCTGGAAAATGCCAGGGGCTACAGAGATGCCGAATTGGAGGCGGTTTACTTTGAAAGCGCCACGGTGAGTGACGATGGTTTGTGCTTCAGCTGTTTCCCGGGTGACCGGTAGCTGCAGAAAGGCATGCGCTAGGTCGAGTTTGGCGAATATAGAGCCGGACCCTATTTCTGACAGCACGTCCCTGACAGCAGGCACTGGGTATGCGTGGGGATTTAACGCGCGGTTGACTGTTGCTTTATAGTCCGCGCATATTCTCACGTCACCGTTTGGTTTAACTGGTGTCACTATGGGGGTTTCCCAGGTTCCGCTGTCTGTTGGTTCTAGTACTCCCAGGCTGACTAGGCGGTCTAATTCTGCTTCAATTTTTTGTTTTAGCGCAAAGGGGACCCTTCTTGCCTTGATGCGGATGGGACCTACCTCCGGTTTTAATTTGAGGTCTATGGGGGACCCTGTATATTTGCCAAGCGTTCCGTCGAAAACGTCCGCGAACGCTTGGCAGACCTGCTCTAATGTTCGGGATTGAATGCGGTTGGTGCCCTCCAGGTGGATGCCTAGAGCTTCGAACCAGTCTAACCCGATGAGGGTGGTCCTGGGAGCCTCAGTGATTTGGATTGTTAATTGCCCCTGGAATTTTTTGTATTCTACCCTTACTTGTGCCTGTCCCTTTAAGTGGATTGCGGCCCCTTGGAAGTCTGCGAGGAGTATTTTGGAGGGCTGCAGGGGGATACGGCGTCTGATTTTAAACCCAATCTTTTTGAGGGTGTCCCAGGACATTATTGAAACAGAGGAGCCGGAGTCAACCTCCATTTCGCAGGGCACTCCTTGAATTTTGACCCAGATCTTAATTTTGGGCTGTAAATGGTGGATGGGTGAAATTTTTTGTTGGGCCCGAATTGACAATACTGAGGGCTGGGGAATTTCCCTGGCAAAAAGGGGAACCCTGGTCCTACCTGCCGGAATCTCCTCAAGCTCGTGGAGGGTTTCCCGGTTCGAGCTGCGACACGCGGAGCGAATGTGCCCGGTCTTCCCGCATCCGTGACACCTGGCATTTCTGAAACGACATGTGGATCTGGCGTGCGCCCCGCCGCAGCTGGCACACTTAGGTTTTTGGCCTGCGGAGGTGGGTCTTGGCCCGAGGGCGGCTTGTCTGAATGGTCTGCGGTTCTTTCCGGGGTCGCTGCCCATTTTGCTGAATCGGGACATGATGTCGTCGACGCCGGTGAAGGATTCGGGCTGTTCGTCGTCTGGTTCCCCAGCGTAGTGGACTGACCCGGCCGGGCTGTTTCTGAACGGCGGGGAGCCTTCACGGTGGCTATCCTCGTATGCCATGATCTCTAATGTGAGTTGGGCGAGGTCTAACGTGGGTCTGGCTACCAATTTCCGCTGGAGCCGCTCGTTGGAGAGACCGACGATGACCTGATCTCTGATTCGGTCTTCCAGGTCGGGAAATTGGCACCTGCGGGCAGCGTGACGTACCCCCGCGATGAAGGCTGTGGTCGTTTCGCCCGGTTGCTGTCGGCGGCGGGCGAAATGGAGGCGCCAGTACAGCTCGGACCGCCGGGGCATGAAGTGCTTGCTGAGGCGGTCGGTTAGTACGGCGTAAGGGACGGTCGCGATGGGGTCTGGGCTGCAGAGCCCTACAGCGATGTCATAGACGGCAGGTCCGCTGAGGCACAGGAGGGCGGCAGCCTTGTGGCGATCTTCCGTTATCTTGTTAACGACGAGGTAGCCTTCAACTTGCCCCCAGTGCGATTCCCATCCCTCGGGATGGCGGACGTCGAATTCTCTGACGTGGCCTAAATTTGCCATGGTCTGGATCCACGGTGCTGTTCAAACCGCTGAAGGGTTCCTTTGCCCTCGTTGTGGCTTCAGCAATGACTTTCAGCGAGAGGGATCGGAACTCCTTCGCTGAGGCTAACTCAGCAGGCGGCTCTGTGGCACCGGAATCCCATCCTCGTCGCCAGGTAAATTGTCTTTACAAAGACAGGCGAGAGACCGTGGCAAGGTTAACACGTTTATTGGCTTCAGCTCCCGGCAGCTGATTGTCAAAACAACCCGGGCTTATATAGGGAACTGTCAAACAGTGTGGCCAATCAGGTAGCGGCATTTTCCCCGCCGTTCGGGAAGCAGCCAATCCGCTAACAGTATTCTGACAGCTCTGCGGCTGTCAGGGAATTCCTCTCAGCTGAGCGCTTGGCTCAGCTTGGAGGACCGGGTTGAAGACTTCCGGATTTGACAGTTCCGAGAACTGTCAAATCTGGCGCGTGCGCGTTGGCCCCCGGCAGCCCTTTTGACAGCTGTCAACGGGAATGGCGGCCGGCTGGGTGGTGCGCGTGCGCCGTTGCTGCGGGCGGCCATTTGACAGCTGTCAACTGTCAAATGTCGGCCGGCCCAGCTTTTTTCATGCGGCTTGGGGACTACTGGTTCCCGGATATGATTCACCCAGTGCTGAGGTAAAAGTGGAGCCAGATACTCTAATGCTGTTTTTATGGTATTCTGTGTCTTTTATAGTTTTTGTATTGTGAATCACTTAGAATCACAAGGTTGGGATGATTTGCAAAGGAAATCTTGATCAGAAATGTATCATTACTGAGGGAAGCGTATTAGTTTATGCCAGTGCAAGGCCATTATGGAGCATGATAATTATTAATGTAATAATTGCTATTTAAAATTAAGATTTGTAAGATTTTACAAATTAACTTGGACAATTGAGTGGTACTCTCATAAGAAATAAACTGTAGTGATAGTGGCCCAGGTATACAATGAAAAACTTGAAAGACAATTATATAGTCATGAGAAATTGTGTCAAGGCACAAGAGATTTGTATATAATTAACTGTCAGTTATATGGCACACATACACACAGAGATACACTAAAATGGATCTATTCTAGTATTAAATCTAATCAGATGTGTGAACAGATTTTTCACATACAGAACAAAATAATTCTATGGATCAATATATGTACTGTTACTTAAAAAACAGAATTCAATTCTTTCTGTTTGTTTAATGCTTTTTAGTCTTTATTTAATCTCTTTTAAATTTAATCTTTAATTTATATTATCTTTTTATAAGTTGCCAAGAGTTGTTTCACAAGTGAGAAAGGCAGAATATAAATTTAATAAATAAATATGTTAGAAACACAAATAAACAAAGAGAGAGAAGTGCTCTGGTTTGATTGTTACATCAGTCTGATTTCTTGTTAATTATTGCACTAACTTCTAAATATTTGGTTTGTGTGAAACAGCTGTGCTTCATTTCAGCAACACACTCTACTAACCAGGCAGAAACAGAGAATTGTTTTTAGAGGATAGAAATAGACAATGTCCCCTTTATTAATCCCTCATTCATTTTCCAGTTACCTGAGAGTGTGCTTCTCTACGCTACTTCTAAAGTATAATTTCCCTTAATATGTTGCTTTGAGTGCTCCTGCGTAATTGGGCTAGAGTGTTGATATTGATTTGTTCTCTGAGCTTGCTGTTTACCTTCCAAACGTTTCATCACCTGTCTAGGTAACATCCTCACCTAGGACTTTGGTTGAAGCATCTTGTTTAAGTTCTTCTCCACTTTTATTGATTTCATGTGGTCATGTTTTTTTTTAAATCCCATTTATATCCTGCCCTTCTCCGAAGACTCAGGGCGGCTTACAATCTAAGCACAAATCAATGTGCTTAGCAATAGCCTTCATTCTATGTATATGCCTACTCAGTGCTTTTTTTGTAAAAGAAAAAGGTGCCGGAACTCACACAGGTCATACAACCTGCCTTGCCTACCCTACAAGGTTCCATCCAAAAAAGGTGCCGGAACTCCATTCTGGGCGTTCTATGAGAAAAAAAGCCCTGTGCCTACTTATTAGGGCTTTCCCCCCCCCCCCAGCGGCATTATTACAAAGTCAGCTTATTGCCCCCAACAATCTGGGTCCTCATTTTACCTACCTCAGAAGGATGGAAGGCTGAGTCAACCTTGAGCCTGGTGGGATGCGAACCTGCACTAATTGCAGGCAGCTGGTGTTACTTAAGGAGGCATTAGCCCACAGCTCGACCAAGGCTCTTGTGGTCGGTGGGTCATGTGATTGGCTGGTCATACTGTGTGACATGCTGTGTGACCAGCTGGTGATGCATGTGAAAGTCATCAGGTGAAGAGGTGATTGGTGCCATCATTGGTTGGTCACTCAGTGGATATAGCTCCTTATGGGTTCATAGTCTGGCTCCAAATTGACATGTTTATTGATCAATCTGTTGGTAGAATGACAGGCTTTGATGAATTTGCATGCATGGCATGTGGTGGCATGTCCAATGATTTTTCTTCTGTCCCAGTCAAACTAGTGTTGCTTGGTGTTAATGTGAGTCGAGATCAGGGATTTGTGGTCAGGTCAGTTGACATGGGCTATAATGGTCTGCTTGTTGCAGGCTACCTTCAGAAGTTAACTTGCTGCCTTGCAAAGGAAGGCTGCAACTTCAATTTGGTCAATACTTATCACGCAGGCAATATTTTCTATTACCCTTCTTTACCAACATTGATTGTTGAAACAGCATAGTGGTTAAGTTCTTTGCTTAGTAAATCCAGCAGAAACATAACTTTTTTGTTTCTTTTTAAACCTTTCCTTTTCTTTTTTTTCTTGAATGCTGATTTTCTTGGCCTTTTTTGTTGTTGGTCTTTTTTCAAATAAGTATAAGGATTTCCCATTTTTGAGTCATCTCAAAAAAGTTTCACCCCTAACCCCCTCCCCTCCCAGTCTATAGATTATTTAGGCTATTTGAGAGCTGTGGGTAGAATTCTTCTAGCTTGAGTGACTATAAAAATATTAAATTCTTGATACTAATCGTTTAAAAAAAGGAAAATTACCTACTCAACAATTTATATATTTATTTCTGCCTGTTTTTCAACCAGTATTGACTTGCTTGCCAGATCTGATTCTAAATCTGGCAAGCAAAGTTTTAATCACCATGCTATTTCTGTAACGCTAATAAAAGGAGATATAGAAATCATTAGAGTGAGTGCTAGAAAGAAGGGTTTTATTTAGCTGCTTGTGCTTGCATGTATCTGCATTCTGCATTCTGATGCGTTAATCTTATGTATATACATTCAAAGCCATGTGTTATGTATTGGGCTCAATTGTAACACCACATGGTAAGCTGGAGCTAGCTAACTGCTCTCCAGCAACTCAGACTCCCCGTCTCCAGTGCTGCTATTGGCTGCCCCTAGGTGGCAATGGGTTGCTTTAAACCTATTGGCTGCTGCCTAGGGGCCAGGCTATAAATTGCTGCAGGCTGTAGCCCAGTTCTCAGTACAGATTCTGCAAGCAAATAAACATGACCATTGCTGAACTCACTTGCCTCGTCTCCATTCCTGCACAACGAACTCACTACACAACACCATGTCAGTTTCCAGTAGTTCAAAGATGAATTTTGATTAATAGCCATATCTTAGGCTTATATGAAATTAAGGATCATCTTATCACTTGGATGCCTTTATTACAAGACTGCAGTTATGCAATGCCTCTGTGATTTTACAAGTAACCCCCCAGGTATGAAAGTTCATTTAGTGAATTTTCACAAGAATGAATTTATTCAGAAAAAGTTACTTACGTTAGAAATTCAAAACTGCAACCAGAAAGAGGCCTCTGTAGTCATTTGACTTGGATTCAGTCACTGCAACAGCAGCACCCATTTTTAACTCTGTGGCTTGCCTGTGCCATTTGGGATTAGGACATGCAATTTCCTGAAGCAGTCAGGGATTTTTTTGTATCCCTGGTCACATGGCCAAACAAGATCAGGTGATTTTTGCAGCTGGCACTGAATTTGTTTTTGTTTTTGGTGCTGCAGGAATTATCTGCTGCTGCCTGGGCTTCAGGACTGGAATGCTAGAATTGCTTCTAGCATTAAGTATTAGCATTAAGTATTTTAAAATATTCTTTTTTGTTACTCTATACAGTAGTACTATACTGTTTGTTTGTAAGTATTTGGGAACTGCTCTGCTTCTTTTTAAGTACTGCACTTTGCAAGCTATTGTGTTTGTAAGTACAGTACTTTGCAAAGATAAAGTTTGTTTGCATTTGCCTTGAAACTGCTTGTAGAGATGCTAGCCAGCTTCTACACCAGGGGTGTCAAACTTGCAACGTCACGTGACATGTACATTGCCGGCAATAGGGTTGGTGAGGTTTCGCTATGAGGCATCCAGCCTACAGGCTGGCAGTTTGACACCCCTGATCTACACAAAGTATTCTATAATGTTGTGTTTCCTTGCTTTTATTTTGTAGAAGTGTTTTTTTAAAGCAACTGCAATTGGAGAGCTCTATAAGTTCCTTTCCCCCCCACTCCCTCTGGATGCCTGGCTGGACATCCTTAAGCTAATTAGTGGCAAGTGTTTTTTTTAAGCAACTGGAGACTTCTGCAAATTACCACCCTACCCTCCTCTGGGCAGCTGTCTGAAGACGCTTGAGTTGACTAGAAGCAAGTGGGTTTAAAAAAAAAGTACCTACTGCAATTGGAGAACTCTGTAAGCTTGCTTGGAGGCAATTTAGTTCCTGAACCAAAGGATGCACGGAAACAGCTGATGGGCAGCTGGAAGCAGCGGGGAGGGGAAAGCCTCTCAGTTTGGTTAATGATGGCAGTGATCAATTAACAATTGAAGCAAATAGTAAGTCAGATTAACGACCCATTTGATTCAATTAACGAATTTGATTTTAAAAAATTCGTAAAACTGAGTCTGATTCATTTGACAAACTTTTTGACTTACAACCCTAATGGGCAGGCTCCATTAGGGTTGTACCTCGAAGGCTATCTGTATTTAGGGAAAGGAACACTTTGGGCAATGGTTTGCTCTCCTAGCTTGTTTCAATTTAATTTCTGAACATTTCATTACCAAGACTAGATAACGTCATCATCAAGATTTTCTAGTCCTCTTCCTCTTTAGCTTATATATGTCTTGGGTGCCACTGTGGTCAGTGTGGCCACATAGTATGATTGCTTGTTTGTTTGGAGCTATATTTAAATTCTGAACAGCTGATTGTTCTCTTGCTGATTGGATGTTCGAATGGTCTGATTTCTTATGTGTTCATATATTCAAAGTTGCACTTCGCAACTTTATGCATTTCAGGCTTTCTATTTCTGTTTCAAACTCCTGGAGAATTCATTTATTGTACTAATAATTATTCTTACAGGGAATGCATAGCGTTCTCCCTTCTCACTAGAAGGGAACAGGTAGGCAAAGAATTGCCTGTTTAAAGTTGGGACAGGCTGCTTTACTTGGTGAAGGTTCATAGAAAGTTGCATGTGGAATGCTTCACAAGGCAGTATGAATGTAAAAGGGCCTCAGACATTAAGAAACATGGATCTTGAGGACTATCAAGGAAACATTTATGTTTGATATGAGGCAATGGACTGTTGATATGTGTTGTTTGTCAACATTTGAAACATGAAATAAACAAGAAGGCTTTCAAACAGTACAGTCAGTTCTTCTGCTCCTGTCGTAACTTTCCAGGTCTTTTTCCTTCCTTAGTTTTCTCTGCTTTTTATGATGATAAACTTGAACTTACATTATATTATTGCTGTTTAATATTTTCTTTTATTTATAACAAAGAAAAATAGAAAATAAAAAATAGAAAACAGAAATGTTTGTGATTGTTGCCTCATTCTGTTAAGACGAGTTGTTCTTACTTTATTTC